>NC_083238.1:34041038-34342538 GCF_032191835.1 Heteronotia binoei
AATCGATTAAGTACTTGTTTCTTTCCAGTCTTCATCAGACCTGGAACCACTAACAAAAGAAAATATTATACAAAAATATCAGAAGGACATTCAGACACCACCAACCCTCTTCCAGTGAAAAAAATATATCATACTTACATATTGATTCAATTATATAGATTTTTTTACACAATTTTCAAAATCCAGTCTCATTTACTTCAAGAATACTAAATTGCCTTGTATCGAAGCACTTCTGCAGATAGTCAGGTTGGTAGTATTGATAAAAAGGTAGATAGTCCCCTGTGCAAGCACTGAGTCATTACTGATCCATGGGATGACATCGCATCATGACGTTTTCACGGCAGACTTTTTATGGGGTGATTTGCCATTGCCTTCCCCAGTCATCTACACTTCCCCCCCAGCAAGCTGGGTACTCATTTTACCAACCTTGAAAGGATGGAAGGCTGAGTCAGCCTTGAGCTGGCTACCTGAACCCACCTTCTGCCGGGATTGAACTCAGGTCATGAGCAGAGCTTGGACTGCAGTACAGCAGCTTATCACTTTGTGCCACAGGGCTCCTGGTAGTATTGATAGTTAAACGAGAGCCATTTAGTAAATCTTATTAACAGCAAATTCACATATTATTTCAATGTATTTTATTTAAAAGATAAACTCTCCAAGGACAGATTATATTGCAGCAAATACATTGTCAATTAAGTATCCAGAGACATTTCTTTACACTCCCTAACTTCCTGAGAGGGAAATCATTATAGCTGCTATAAATATGTAGAATGCTTTCTTAACAATCCCACCATGGGTCTTCTTTACAATCCCACTTTTAGACCCAGCTTGGTGTCGTGGTTAAGAGTGGCTGATTCTAATCTGGAGAACCGGGTTTGATTCCCCAGAAGCCTTCTAGATGACCTTGAGTCAGTCACAGTTTCTCTCAGAGCTCTCTCAGCCCCACCTACCTCACAGGATGTCTTTTGTGGGGAGAGGAAGGGAAGGCAAGTCACTCTACGACTCTTTCAGATAGTGAAAAGGGGGGTATAAAAAACCCCACCTCCTCCACGTCCTCCTTTCCAGTACCGGATTCTCAAGAGTAGATGGCTAGTCCCAGAATAACATCAACCTAACACTGGTCCTGCAGAGGAAGATTAGAGGTGGGCAGTGGTAGCGAGAAAAGCAGAACTTATTTATACCACAAAGTAAAGGGGGGGGGGCTCAAGGATAGCCATGTCTAATCCGGTTTACAATGTCACTTGAGCTTTTGTTTGAAAAAAATGAAGTCTGTAGCCACACAAGAAAGGACCTCAGTGGGTGCTTTCACATGGCAACTGTTTGCAAAGCAAACTCTCTTTCACCCCTTCCTCCCCAAGGGAGAAGCCTCAGCTAATGGAGAAAATAGGGGCTTTGCTCTGTAGCTCTTGTGTGATTGAGCAAACCTAGCAAAGCAAGCTGTGATGCAGAAGGAAGGAAGAGAGAGGGAGAAGGAAGCAGATGACAGCTAGTTGCTTGGGTGCCTGGTAGGAGCCCTCTGGGGGACTGATTTGATCCCTGGGCTGCATGTTTAACAACCCTGAACTAGTTTTATCTGATCACATCAACGTTCTGGAGATCCACTCTTAAGCCTTGAATCAACCCAACTAGATTCCTCCTACTAATGCCAGAACCTTTACCATAGATAGCAGCTTGGGAGACACCGGTGAAATTTAGGTACAAGGACTAATTTCTAAAGACATTATTTGAGAGCTCTGTCCTGAGAAGCAAAGAGCTCAGGTGCTCAAAGATATACCGTCTGAGCAAAGAACGAAGAGGTTGTAAAAGTTCAGAGCACAATTGTTCTACAAACATTTATTAACGATCTCTAGAAATTGGAGTATTCTAGAAGTTCACTCCTACCTTATACCTTTCAGTTTATTTTTCCCTCCCTCAGTATTGGTACTAACCGAGACTGAGAATTCTCAGCAAAGTTGGACTTCCTTGGTGGTTTCCCATCCAAATCAGGGTCAACCCCTGCTTAGCTTTTGAGATCTGATGAGACTGGACTAGCCTGGGCCACCTGGGTCAGTACTGGGAAATAGACTGATAAAAAGCTGTTCTTTTTTCCCAGCTCCATTGTCCCAGAAGGGGATTTTCAAGTTCAGAATGCCCTCCTGAGAAAAACCCGTGCTTGATTTCCACAAGCAACAAAACTTGCCAGCTTTAATATTCATGACAGCCAACACAGAACAACACAGCTAACACATGACAAATATACAGCATCTGTTCTTCATCTAGCTGGATTATCTATTCTTTTTTCTGCAAAAACCATTAGTCCTTCAGCAGAGTGTGGCTCCGTTGTTGGATGGAGAAAGCAGAAACAAGGACAAAGAAATCAAACCATCAACCACTTTCTTTTTAAACAAACGCACAAAAAAGGAGAAGATGCAAGTCAAATCGTTTCATTGAGCACCATCAGGGAAAAGTACAGAGACCAAACTCTGGAGAGCTCACAGTTTGCCTCTCTTGGCACCCTTGCACAAAGAAACAGAGATGTCACTTGGAAAGCCCATCTCTCCCTCTCCCAACAACAACAAAAACCCAATAAACACTCAGGTTGAGATATCCCCAGGTGGAAATCATACATGTCTATTGTGCTTCTCCTTTCCAAGTGTGCCCATGATTGCCCTCTCCTCCTAGCAGTGCTGAGATACAGTCTAGGCTGAGAGGGATGGAACAAATTACTGGCCCAAGGTCACAGTGAGATTCATAGTAGAGCAGAGATTTCAGCGTAGGATTTCTGAACCCTGGTCCAACGCTACTCGCTATGCAGCACTGGAAGCAAAGAAGTCAAGGTACTGAAACTGAAGAACGAGCCTTCATCTTTAGATTACAGAATCTCTAATAAAACCATCTTGTGGAGTAAACAGAGTCTAAAGAGCATGTTTAAGAGAAGAAGGCACAAAAGTAACACTCATTAAGTACCTGGGGTACCAGCAGTCAGCTTCAAGCCAGGAGAATAAAGCAGAAGACACAGTGGCATCACCAAGATAGGTAAGAGCTTCTGCTACATTTGCTATTCAGTTCAGTTCAGTTTGCTTTATTACGGTCCATGACCAAATACACAGCACAATGCAGGCCAACAACAACCACATAAAAATTGTAAAAATCAAGATGGACCTAAATAAATAAAACGTAAGATATTTAAAAAGTAAATGTGAAAATAAGATATAGGACATTAGTATGAATAATGAGATATGACAACTAATACAGTAGTGGTCAAACATCCTCTAGCTTGATAAATATAGTACATATAATAAAAAATTTAAAAATTATACAGCTCCAGAAGAAATATTAACTAAACTACACTGGTTAAAATTACAATCTGTTGCCTCGACATTAACTTGTAAGAACCATAAAATGCAATTTGATTGCATGGGAACAAAATTTGGCAACTTTATGCATGGTCTCTGAATTTATATCAGTTTCAGTAGCATTTGTGATGGTATACAGAGTACTCAGGCATTTAAGAAAAGATAAAATACAAGCTTGGAAATATTAAAAAAACAGTCAGTTCAGGACCCCTTTACATAATCCTCATGAATTCTCCTAGCTGCCGCCATAAATTTGGCACAATTAATTGTGAATTGGGGGTTAAAATCAGATAACAGCGTATTTCTGATTTTGAAATCAGAAAACTTGAGACATCCCTCCAACAAAGAATAAATGTACCTGGCTCGTATGCCAGGGTATAGGCCACACCCAAACAAAACATGGTCAATCGTTTCAACTTTATCTACACCGCAAGGACAAACCCGCTCAGCCATAGGCACCTTTCTAAAGCGGCCCTCAACGACTGCTGAAGGAAAGATATTACAAAGGGCCATAGAAAAGGCCCTTCTGTGGGATGGTATTGTTAGAGTTGAGAGATAGGGGGCTGGAGCTAACACATATCTCCTTTGAGGGGGAGCTAGATAATCCAGAACCTTGGCAATATCATTCTGTCTCTCAATTTCTTGTAGTCTCTGTTTGACTATGGCCCTGGCTTGATCCAGGGCCATTATCTGGAGAGATTCAGGTAAAAAGCCAAGCGTAGACAATTTCTGATGGATGGCTCTAACCCAAGAGGAACAATAACTATTGTTTAAAATCAACAATGTGATATTCGTGGGGCAATGGCTGAGATTAAGCCAAGTGGTGATTGAAAGCAGGCTCACCCTAGCCTCTATCCTTAGCAAGCCAGTTTCCAAGCGTAGTACTGCATTGGAAACGCAGGTTGGAAAGTGGAAAATGGCTCTCAAGAATTTGGACTGAATTTTCTCAAAGGGATCAAAACTTGATAAGGATGGATACATTTGCTATTGTTTGTGGTCAATCATCTCTTACATCCTCTCTGACAGAACAAAATTTGAGTCCAGTGGCATCCTTAAGACCAACAAACTTTTCTTCAAGGTATAAAACTTGCACATGAAAGCTTATACTTTGAATGAAACTTTTTTTGGTCTTAAAGGTACCACTGGACTCAAACTTTGTTCTGCTGTTTCAGACCAACACGGTTGCCTGCCTGAATTTAGTCTCTCCTGATGTTAGAAGCCCCATCTGACAGCAATTTCTCATGAAAAAGTGCATGGCCAACCAATGTATCTAATCACGGAGAAGCAGTTAAGATCACAGCAGGGGCTTCATGCTGGGGCTTCATGTACATCTCACAACAGTAGCAACACAGTATAGAGCAGAAAACAACAACTGTGTACAAAACATGCAATAAATATGTATGTAAAGTCTCTTTTTATTTGTCTCTGTTTATTTCCATGCACAGCAGTTACAGTTTGCATCCTAGAAAAGGCCACGCAGCCCATTTGTAAATGTTTACCTGGACTTACAACTGTCATCTGCTAAGAGACAGAACAAACTGCAATTCCAGAAAACAAAATTCCACACTTTACCAGCCTGATAAGCGTATGTGCATATGCCCATTGGACATTTGCAGTGTCCAATAACTAACATTTCCCTCCCAGGCAATTCATAACTATGTGTATCAGCCCTGTGTAGAATAACCGGTTAAAGTTCCCATTGTGTTATTTGGGTAGGCTTTAATGTGGAGTCTGTGTTTTACAAGCATAAGAGGAGATGATTGAAAGGAAGTTGAAAGATACATTTCACTCTGATGTAGTTCTAAAGGGTATTCAGGAGGGAGGAAAGACTGAAGAATCAAAATGACATGTTAAGATTTCCCAAGTGCTTTCTGGATCTCAGTAATTTCTTCCTTTTGTATCATCTGCTTTTTTAAAAAGAATTATCTGGAAACCTAACAATCCTGCAGTTTACATTGGATTAATTTACTGAAAGGATGTTCCTGTGGGATATTTCTATCAGATGTTCCAAGTTTACCAGCAGTATCTTTCAGCCCCTCACCTGGAAGGAGCAGCCAGGACTTATACCATCAATTGCCAAGTACTGGAAAGGCCTGCAGATCAACAGAAAAGCTTCTCAGTGGATTGGTATCTGTCATAAGCCACACTCACTTTCATTGCTGTTCTTCCAAACACACACCCCGCCCCACTTCTACATGAGAAGGAAAACAAGTAAATCTATCAATCAGAAACAATTGCTCGTTTTTATGAAGGTGCTGCACTTTGCAAATGAAATATTACTTCACACCCTCAGATTCTGTCTTCCCTGTCCACTCCCGGTCTTATTTTTACATAAATTAGGAGACTTCAGGCAGGGATTATATTTAAAGTGCTATAAAAAATCAACCATAATAACAATTCAGTGTATTAGCATATCTAGAAACGGAAATTGCAACTTATGCCTTAGTATATTATCACATTTGAAGCTGAGGTAGAGAAAAGCCATCACTGGAGTTTTGAGTTTCTCTGAAAAGCTGGAGGGTTTTAAGATTCAATTGTAGCAATTTAACATTCACCTCCCTGTATGCCACAATCAGCTCTATTAGTAAATATGGAATTTTAATTTCCTTTCCTTATACACATAAAGATTGCTTATGTATAACTAACAATTAACTACCTAGCCCTTCAGCTCAGCTGAACTGATGCCCTAACCACAGCAGTTTAGCATCCTCTCTTTATGAAGCTAATTTTTAACGGCAGATTTTGTAATCTATCCCTAAATATTAAGGCCAGCGCAGTTAGCGCTTCTTGCATCTCTGGTGCTTGAATGGTGTTACTAGAAATAACAAAATATTTAAAAACAACTTACCTCTTGGTACTTCAATTACGAAAACATCCGTAGATAGATCCTGCTACTCATAGCAGCTGTAATGATACATAGCAGGGGTCCCCCAACAGGTGGGCACGGGTGCCATGGTGCCCAACACCTTTCCTGGTGTTTTATGCTTGTGTGCAGGGCCAGGTGGGGTTTTTGCTCAGCAAGGCTTCTGATTGCCCACTGGCAATTTGATTGGCTGAGCAGATTATTAAAAATATTTTGGCAGGACCTGCCACCACAGCACAATGATCTTTTCTGAAGAGGAGATTGGATTTATCCCCTGCCTTTCACTCGGAGTGGCTTACAATCTCTTTCCTCTCCCCTCCCCACAACAGACACCCTGTGAGGTAGGTTGGGCTGAGAGAGCTCTGAGAGAACAGCTCTGAGAACTGCGACAGCAGGTGCATGTGGAGGACTGAGAAATTAAGCCCAGTTCTCCCAGATTAGATTTGGTGCACAGTACACTTAACTACTATACCAAACTACATGAGGTAAGATGCAGCAGCCATTTTGTGGTGGTACCCATCATGCTGCGTCAGAATTCCAAAGCACCTGCCAGCTGAAAAAGGTTGGGGACACCTGATGCAGACCCCTATTGAACAGTGCTATCTGGGACTTCCCTAGAGAGGAACTAGTAGAGATTCCATGCTTGCAAAGGATAAGCTTGTTCTCTGAGGGCCCGTCGGGGCACGTGCAGTCTTAAACTGCTGCTAGAAAGATCTTTCTGTTGTGACACGGCCAGGGACTTGCCTGCATGTTAGCAAGTAGAGTAACTTCCATGTTGTTAGAAGACAGTTGAATACTGGTGGTTGCACAAGCTCAACTGTCTTTCACATTATGAGATGTGCAAGAACAATATCCTCTTACATCAATACAATACTATACATCACAGACAGAATATAGCATTAAGAATGGGGAAGATACATAGTGGGCAAGGGTGTCTGCATGGGAAGCAAAGGGATGCTTGCCACCCAAAATCCTATGTCTATAGATCTTGCCATTGCAATCAATAGAACAGTGTACTTTTATGACACTATAATTAATTCCCCCCCTTCTTTTTAGAAATATTTATAGGGTATTCAACACAATTTTCTCATAAATGTTTCAAGAATCTCCTAAATTCTTGAACAAATTGCAAAAGTAATAGCATGTTGAACACTGAATGGCCATATACAGCTTTACGGCAGAATCAACCCCGCTTCCCCACACCTTCCTAAATAAATTGTATGGTGAGATCTGCAGATTATTCTTTTATATAAAAGCTTACCAGGAAGTATACAGGTTTCTCTGTTTCTTCTAGTCTTTTGATATATAGGGTTGCCAATCCCCAGGTGGGGGCAGGGGATCCCCCGTTTGGAGACCCTCCCCCCACTTCAGGGTTGTCAGAAAGCGAGGGGAGGGGAGGGAAATGTCTGCTGTGAATTATTTCCTATGGAGATTTATTCCCATAAAAAATCATGGAGAATTGATCTGCGGGTATCTGAGGCTCTGGGGGGGCTGTTTTTTGGGGCAGAGGCACCAAATTTTCCATGTAGCATCTAGTGCCTCTCCCCAAAATACTTCCCAAGTTTCAAAAAGATTGGACCGGGGGTCCAATTCTATGAGCCCCAAAAGAAGGTGCCCCTATCCTTCATTATTTCCTATGGAAGGAAGGAATTGAAAAGGTGTGCCATCCCTTTAAATGTGATGGCCATAACTCCCTTTGGAGTTCAATTATGCTTGTCACAGCCTTGATCTTGGCTTCACCCCTAATGTCTCCTGGCTCCACCCCCAAAGTCCCCAGATATTTTTTGAATTGGACTTGGCAACCCTATTTGATATCAAGACTGAAGATTAGAACGGGCCTTTTGCTGAGAAATTAGACTGTAATTATCTTCCATTGGCTGTATTTGAGCAGGTAAATGCTGCTGATTTAGTGTTTAAAATGCCTGCTGTCCAAGTTTGGTTTTATTCTGTATAGCACAAACCATCCTAAGCTACCTGGAAGGCCATGGGGAGGGACGGTGGCTCAGTGGCAGAGCATCTGCTTGGGAAGCAGAAGGTCCCAGGTTCAATCCCCGGCATCTCCAAAAAAGGGTCCAGGCAAATAGGTGTGAAAAACCTCAGCTTGAGACCCTGGAGAGCCGCTGCCAGTCTGAGAAGACAATACTGACTTTGATGGACCAAGGGTCTGATTCAGTATAAGGCAGCATCATATGTTCATATGGTAGAAGACAGCTGCAGAAGGAAGGGGGGGGCAATAAAGATCTTGTGGTTTGTATTCAATACAATGGAATGTATATTTATGCACTTATCTCGACTTCAGTGTGCTATTGTTGTTGCAATTGATTCAGGTGGGGTAGTCATATTTGTTTGAAGCAGCAGAACAAATTTGAGTCAGACACCCTTTAAGACCAACAAAGCTTTATTCCAGGTATAAGCTTTTGTGTGCATGCACACTTCTTTAGATGCAGCATGAAGAAGTGTGCATGCACACAACAGCTTATACCTGGAATAAAACTTTGTTAGTCTTAAAAGTGCCCCTGGACTCAAACTTTGTTCTGTGGTTGGGATTATTGAATTTATGTAAATGAAAATCTATTTCAATACTGGATAAAAGTAACGTATGGCATTAGTTTCCTTTTACAGAAATTTGTTCAGGATTATTCTTACTTACATACACGGGGGTGGGGGGAGACAGCCAAAAGCTTATGTTATAAACACTAGTCTGTTGCAGCAAACACAACAGTCTTGAGGTAATTTTAAGATCAAAACAATAGTTTTCTCAAAAACCTTCCCCTAATAGCAAAAAATACTCTCCAGCACAGTTGCTTTTAGAAACGGTATTAAGATCAGCAATGACTTGAATTGAACTGTACAAAAGATGAATCTTATTTTCTGGTAATGTGTCAATTTTCTACAGAAGTGGAAAAGAGCCTCACAGCAGGAAAGAGATCTGATGCCACCTCAGCTTTTCAGAAGTTATTCTTGCAATAAAATAGGTACAATTTAAAGATAGATTTTATTCTCTGATGATTTACTCATGCAAACTGCACACGGAAGATAACAGTACAGTTTGTGAAACATGTCAAATGCAAAGATCTCAGATGCGATGTACAGAAGTAGTGTGACATACATTTTAAAACGGAATTGATGGTTGTACAATTTGAGGTTTTTTTTTTCTTCTTGCTGAACATAAGATAGGATTTTCTTTACTAACCCTACCATTAAAATCATTTACATGTATCCTCACACATAATTAGATTTACAACAGCAACAGCTTTATTACTAAAAAAAGAAAAGAAAAAAGAAACAACTTTTATATTAAATAAGATTTTTAAAATAGGACTGCCTTATTATAGCACCAGGCATCGCTACTGCAGAAACACCATTCATTTCAGTGGGCTACTTGGGAACAGAGATGAAGGGAGGTAGCAGAGCAGTGTCTGGTGAATTATGCCCATAATATTTGGGGGGAGCAAATGTAACCATGCTGGTCCACATCTAGTTCACCCAATGTGCAATGGGAGACACTTGCCCTGATCCAAATTGGAGATGTACGTGTGGAATTGGATACGTAAAAGCACAAGAATATATATGCCTTTTGTTTGCACTGCATTGCTTCCCAATGGATGGACATTCACAACGTATCCTCCATCCCCCATCATATTCTGGTATGACCAAAGCTGGATCGGGGCAATTATCTGTAGAATTTTCTTGCGGAATTCACATCTTGTGCCTGAGATTTTCTCACTGTCCTTGTGGTACTTAAAAAAAAAAAAGTTCTGAAAACATATTTCCCAAAATTCGTAAAAAAAAAAAAAACCTGATAAAACCAATACATTTAGATACTTTTTGCAGCCTTTGCAAAAAACATGTATCCTTACATTTTTCAATACACAAAATATTTAAATTCTTATTTTTCAGACTTAAAGCACTGAAAAGATATATACATAATTTAAGATGACTTTGTTCAGCTTCCATTCTTGTTTGGTTGAAAATCATACAAATTAAGAGTTGCCCTCTTGCCAGTAACACCAATTAAAATTCAATGATTTAAAAAGTGAATGTCTCATTTCATAGCTTTGATGGCACCTAGGTTAAAAACAGAGTGTAGAACAGAGCAGAACAAATGAGTTACGCAACCCACAATTAAATGCATTAAAGTGTTTTGTTATATACATAATAAGAGTTCTGTTTTACTGCCAGATGTTGCTACTGTGTAATTTACTTTGCTATTATACAATAGTGTTTTTTTTTAAACGTGGAAAGCACACAACTAATCTTTTTGTTCTTTTACAACTGAATCATAAAATAGTATACTGTATTTTTGAACATGGAGTACAGAATTAAAATAGGCAATGGCACATTTTTTTTAAAAAACCTCACTATCCTACAGATGATTGGATAGTGAGAAAAAAGTGTACCTACAATCATCTCATCAGAAACAAACGACATCATGGAATGTTAGTTATCCAAGTTCACATAGTAAATAACATTTCCAAAATTTCAGTCCTCTATGAAGCCAGCATCACATTGAAGGCATCTTTAAAACATTCAAGCACAGATTGCTGGCGGAAACTACAGAACCATTCTCGCCCTGTCTTGTCTCTCTTTCACACACAAACACACTTCACACTATAATTACATTGTTTCCACGGAACGGTAGATATCGATTTTTATTTTTCCACAAGAACATTATCAAAAATTTGCTACTAAAGGGTGACAGTGCTTACACAAGAATAAAGTACAAGTTACCTTGCAAATACTTGACAATGACCCCCCAAAAAAGAAAAAAAATCTTGAGTTGCTCGATGAGAGGAATTTTTAAAAACTTCCCTGGCATCCATACCGTATTGGTGCATGAACAAGATCCTCACTTTAAAAACTCAAGAATCCACAAAACATCAAGTTGACTTTTAAAAAAAAGTATTTTGTCTTTCATAACCCTGTAGAGTATTTGTCTGCTGTTCTTTGTCAGTCTAGTGAGATGAGAGTAGCTGCAGAAATGAAGCTCCCGATTTTTAAAAATGGAACTGCTAACTAAGCCAACATCGGGTTTTTTTTAAAAAAAGAAAAGAAAATCTAGCTAGTAATGACCCTGATCAAGATTACATATGTGCATAAAAAGTACTGTATATCATATACTGTACTGGCCCTATTAAACAATATCCTTTAAAAAAAACAAAAAACCCAATAACACCCAAACAGTAAAAAGCCAAAGAAAATGCTACACAATATCATCAAACATATTCTCCCAATGGTTTTCCTTTCAGAATGTGCAAAACAATATAAAGGCAAAAAGACTCAAAGCAAATTTACTGTTCCTTTTTCCCCGCCCCCCGCCTCCCCTCTTGCCTAGTGCTTTATGATCTTGTTGACTATACAAAGTCAATAGGAATCTATGCAGAACTTTGGTATAAAATGTTACAAGATTACTATCACAGTTTTGGGGACGAGCATTAAATAACTGATCTCAACAATTCCTGGAATACCACCAAATGCTAGAGAAGCAAGTACATTTCAACTGTACCAACACTTTACACAACGAGCACTGAAAATAATTAGCAATCCTAATTGAAAATAAAAATAAAAACTAACCTGGGCATCTATTAAGAGACCAGAACCTGCTGTGCAATACCTTTTGTTTGCTAACTTTCAAAGCCAAATTCAAGTTTGCATTTTACAGATGAATAATTTTTAAGCTACAGAAATTCTCCTAGGTGAAGGCTGATTTCCTTGGTTTCCCTTTGAAGTTGCTAAGGAATATCTAAGAAACAACACAAGTTTTTTAATCAACTTCCCGAAGGCTGCGATTGGGACGGAGGAGCCATTACAATCTGCGAAAGCGCCGGCTCTGTACTCTGGTCTGCCATCTGGGTGAGAACGGATGTTGCCACTGCTTCTGCCTTGGAAGTCGAACTTACTCCATTGGAAGTGCTGACGGAACTATGCTGAATAGCTTCTGTGTGAGGACTACTTGGTGCTGAAATGTCTTCAGAACTATCATCTTTATCTGCAGCTGGAGGAAGAAAAACAGTGCAATTATAGACCATGGAAGTCCCTTCCAACTCTATGATTCTATATTCACATTAAAGAGGGGTCGCCATACGTCAGCTGTGACTTGATGGCAAAACAAAAAAAACATTATATGATATTTTGGTACAGCCTTCTGTGTTCAGTCAAACTGGAACAGTAAGAGAGGCAAATAAGTTACCAGTATAATACTTAAGTGATGTTTAACTTTTGAATTCTAGAACCATTTGTCTGTGCACCACCAAATGCACACCATCATCACTGAAATCAACTCAACTTCTCTCTCTCATTAGCAACCATCAATGTTTTGACATTTGGCTATATAAACAATTACTGAGGTGTGATTTGAACACAAGACAGGTAATTTCCTTAAAAACACTAGACTGCACTAGTGTGCCACTGTACATCAGCTACTTGCTTTTTAATTTGCAAACAGATGCCCATGGAAGAAATCTGCCAATGTAGCACAAGTAATTTAATTTATGTCATGCCAAGTCATTGAGATTATTTTTTTCATCATCACAACTGATGATCTTAGTAATCATACGTGAGAAACAATAATAAAAATGCCACCTACTACAGGAATTACCTGGAATTAAAACAAACAGACTGGACCCTGTGCACTGGTTACAGAGAATGAAGTCACAGTGCTCTCCCAAACACGTCTGGGTTTGATGGATCTTGGGGACAGCATGAATTGTGATGTAGGGGTGGGGCCGTGGGGGCCTGGCAGAAATCCTGCAGGACTGGAAGGAGGGTTGGAATCCAACCTAATATTTCAGCTAGCCGGTATTTTAATCAGACTCTTGCTTAGTGTGATAAAAATGGTCACAAAGGAGAGAAGAACAACGTAAGCTGATTTGGGTCTCTCCTGTGGAGAAAGGTGGGGTACAAATTAAATAATATAATGAATACAGCACTCTTTAAGTGGTGCCCTGAACAGAATCATCTTCAGTGTAATACATGAGGTTCTGTGTGTGTTCGTTCTGCCATTTCGAGTCAATACTTGCTAAAAGTAAAAGCTCCAAATTTTGCATAGGGGATTGTTTTGTGCGCTGCTTAGTGAAATACGCTAAGATAACCAAAAGTTCTCAGGGTGACATATATGATTAGAAGAGCAGCTAGTCCTACCCAGTACAAGACTGTGAAGTCTTCTATCAAGAAGGAAGCTAATGGGGGGGGGGGGGGGAACCTGCTGATGAAACACAATGAGTTAACCTTAAAGAGGGGAAAAGTCCCACCCTTTAATTTAATTCCCACGCAAGAATTGATTCAGACAGAATAAAGCACTAGTAGGTAACAATCAACAACAACCCTACAGGAATAGAAAAAGCTGAGACAGCCTCAAGAGTCACTAGTCCAAGCTGAAGAAGAAGAGTTTATCAGGTTTATACCCCGCCCTTTACTTGGGAGTCTCAGAGTGGCTCACAATCTCCTTCCCTCCCTTTCCCCCAAAACTGGCACCCTGTGAAGTAGGTAGGGTTGAGAGAGCTCTTTCAAAATCTGCTCTTGAAAGAACAGCTCTTTCAAGAACTGGGACTGACCCAAGGTCACTCAGTAGCTGCATGTGGAGGAGTGGGGAATCAAACCCGATTCTCCAGATTAGAGTCTGCTGCCGTTAACCACTACACCAAACTGGCTCAGAGGCACAGTTTCATTATACCTAAAAATCTCCACTATAACCTGCCAAATGTTTTTCAACTTCCTTACAGTACTCCAGTAGAGAAAATTCCAAGGATTCATTCAAAGCTATTGTTTATATTGCTCTTCTTTATTTACAGACAGAAAGCTTGGCTATATATCTGAGGAAGTAAGGATGATGTATGTGGGTAGGTTTTATCTGCTGCTGCCTTTCCAGTGCACAGCAGTGGTATGCAAGTGATTAAGAAGCAAAATAAAGTAAAATAAAAATACTGAAATCACCATAACCACCACATAACAGATAAAAAAGTAAACTAGAAAAAAAAGCAATGTAAAATAACGAACACATTGGTAAGGAATATTAACTGGCTATACAAAAAAAAATATTTTTTTCTGATGGCACATTTGGACCTGCCAAAGGGCAAGCATTTACATCTCTTTGGAAGAAGCAGAAGATACTGGATTTATATCCCGCCCTCCACTTCAAATCTCAGAGAGGCTCACAATCGTCTTTATCTTCCTCCCCCACAACAGACAACCTGTTGAGGTGGGTGGGGCTGAGGGAGTTTTCCCAGAAGCTGACCTTTTCAAGGACAACTCTGCTAGAAGCTATGACTGACCCAAGGCCATTCCAGCAGCTGCAAGTGGAGGAGTATGGAATTAAACCCGGTTCTCCTAGATAAGAGTCTGTACACTTACCACTACACCAAACACAGATGTTTAGACGAGGCTAACTTTATAGCAGACCTAAACAGATAAAAGCCATAAAGCATGGTAGCATCACTGAGGTGAGGAAAGAATAGACACTGATGCATTTAGAGTAATGGATAATGGAAAATATTCCAAAGGAGACTACAGAATTCCCATCCTAGAAAGTTAAGAATCAGCGATCATGAAGGTGAGAGACACTTGATGAATTTTTCAGACCATCTAGCATGCTCTGATGATCTCATAAAACCTACCATGATAAACATTAAAAGCCCTTTTAAGAATAGTTAAATATGCAGTGAAAACATCAACATCTTATTGCACAGTTGTTTGTTCCTGTCAGTGTAAGCTTGTCCAACAATACTTCTAGTTCACTAGGATTTCCTTCAGTAAACCCTTTGAAATGTAATGCTAGTTGGATGCCAAGATACTGGACAGGCTGTGGTATAGTAAACAATACAGGCATCTAAGGAGAACAGAGAACAGATCATACATCTGAATGTGTTCTGAGAGCTCTATATTATCTCTCATTTTTTGTGCTTTCTGGCACACCAGTTAAAACTTTCTTATTGCAGCTAGAAGGCATGGCCATCTGTCTGGAAAACTCTAACAATATCATTTGGCTGTTTCAGCTTGTTTAACCTTGCTTTAATCCAGACCTCATTATTTGGGAACTGAACTGCCTGAAAGCTTTAAATTGTGTTCTAAAAGGTTATCAAGTTAGACCAGAAAATACATTCTCTCACGGCTTCTCTATGCTAGAAATTAAGAAGCCATTCAACATTTTTTAAACAATTTAACTTTCAGGCAAATTTATAAAAAAAATCTCTTATTAAGATTTATAAAACAGAACTGGTAACACTTAAGGCAGAATGTGACTCATTCTTTACATGCCATATAACTCTATATATTAATGGTATAGCCACAGATTACTATCTTAAATAGCATCATCCAACTTAGCCAACAATTAATCAGCTGCCCCTTTGTCTTCAGTTTTTCCACTGTCTACTATAGCTCTTTGTAAATGTAGCTATTTAGGCCAGGGGTGTCAAACATCTGGCCTGAGGGCTGAATCAGGCCCCCAAGCAACTGGCTGTTATCTGCCTCCTTCTCCCTCTCTCTTGCTTCCTTCTGTGTAACAGCTTGCTTTGCCAGGTTTGCTCAATCACACAGGAGCTACAGAGTAAAACCTCTACTTTCTCAATTGGTTGAGGATCCTCCCTTGGGAAGGAAGAGCTTGCTTTGCCAGGCTATCACAATTGCACAGCAGAGCTACTGAGCCAAGCCTCTCTTCCTTCTATTGGCTGAGGCTCCTCCCCCTCCTGGTCCTTGGGGAAGGCAGGAAAGAGCCAGAGCTTCCTTTGCCCAGTTCCCAGGATCCCATGGGAGAAATACAAAGAAAGCACCTTTAAGACCAATGAGTGCTAATGTTTTAAGCACGTTTTAAGTTTTTTTTTTTTTAAAAACCTTTAATTGTGTTTGTCTGTGTCCTTTATAAAGTTTATATCTCTGCTATCTAATCTTAAATAGGTATACATCTGGCTCAGCCCAACATGGTCTCATTTATGTCAAATCTGGCCCTCATAACAAATGAGTTCAACAACCCTGATTTAGGCACTTTTCACTTCTTTAATGTGCACTAAACACAGGTGTATTTTTATAATGAACCTGATCACTTAAGAATCTGCACCAAGTCCAAAACATCAACACAGTTATTATAGAGTGCATGCTCTGAATATTACTAAGAGAAGAGTTTTCTGGGAGAGTTCTGTAGTCCATGAACTATAAATCTGACTCAATATGCATCCTTTATTGTATATTCACCATATGCAAGTACAGCTGTTTATGCAAACAGTAATCCAATAACTAACTGCCACTGATGGCAATGCTCACCATTGCTGGTTGCACAACCCGCTCCTTTCAGAAAACTGCTGTTGATTTAGGAGTGCACTGCATGCATTTTGAAACACTTTAAAGTTTCACGTATTTAAAGCAGACGTCTAGAAAGATTGTTCTCTTTTGCAATATCCAATTCAAGGCAGCTATGCTCGTTCAGGAAACGAGGCCTGCATAATGTGCTCCTGGAGCAGCTTCTATATGAAATCGTGCTGTTTGTCAGCCGGGAGCCATAATGGCCTCATCCCTGCAACAATCATTGTTAATATACATTCAAAACATATTTCTGCACAGGTTTCAATTTGCTCCAAGATGCCACTTTCTATCCTGTCAAAATGAGTGGCGATCAAAAGGACTGAGATTTATAAGCTCAAAACTGACAAAAAATATCAGTGTCCTAAATATATACGGCAACAGAGAGCTGCTAAATCTCCCGAATCTTTTAAATTAAAAAATATTGCCCATTCTGATGAAACTGCTTACAGCGACTACAAGTAAAGATGGTGGCCATTAAGTTTTATCGCAAGCACCTGAGGAACTGTTCGCGTGCAATACAAAATGTTCTTTTATTCTCCTAAATTACTGACACTGGCAAATTAAAATGAAGTGGCTACATATGGCAGCAACAATCTTCACATTTACAAATATCCTGAAATATCACTAAATCATAAAAACGAAAGCTGTGGGTTATATATTATGAATGTTGCCTAATGCATTCCCAGCTCAGTTATTTGTAACAAATTTGTGCACAATGGACAAAATTGGCCATTTATTCTACAACAGCAGCTGGTTCTAGAGCTGCACATTGTTTCTAAAAAGCAACAACAAAGTATCAAGAAGGAGACACACTATTAACCTCTAAAATGCTGAAAAAGGTAAACGAGCGAGGAACTTCATTTTTTAACCCTACAGATTTACTCATACACCCCTGAATCCATAAATATTAAAGCCTATTTTCCTTCCAAGGGCTATCGGTACAGTGGCAATATAAACAAATGCTTTATGAAAAGATGAGTAAACTGCACAAAAGAGCCAGACACCTTTGCACACACTACATCTGCAACCTTTTTGAGAGATAAATAGAGAAAAAAACTTCAACTGTAGCTGTATTTTTTTTAAATTATAGAAGTGCTATTATATACAAAGAACATGCATCCCCTTCTGTATTCGTAAAGCTACGTTATTACTAGGAGATCTATATAACAGAAACAGGTGTATAGCTTCTTAAAATTTCTCTGAGTTCAGAAAGATCTTCAAAGTTCATTACGGCATTTGTCTTGCCGTAACCTTGTAGAAAATGGTTACGCTGAAAACTGAAGTAATCTGAACATCACTTCTCGGTTTTTAATGTTTTCTCTATTTGCCTTGGCAGTTTTTCACTGGTGCAGCCTGAGGCTATAGGTAATGGAACATTACTCACTATGATAGCCAGATTTCTTCTGCATGGCGGTTACAGGGCAATCTTTATGAGCCAGAAGAAGCTGTTTCAGCTGTGCCACTTCATTTCTCAGCAGGGTGACTTCATTCTAAAGGAGAAGAAAGTTATGTACTTTAACCAGGATCAAGTTGCATGCATTTCAGACTTTGTTTTATAAGGCTTTATAAAGGCAAATAAAAGACACAGCAGACACTTTTGAAAAAAAAAGTGTGTTACTTCAACAAGAATCAATGTTAGGACAGGAATGCCGTGCATTAAACAGCTCAACCTTTCCATGTTCTCCTTTGAAGGAAATACTGTAAATCACTTTACACTGAGTATATTGCATGCAGTCATTTGTGAACTCTGGCTTCTATGTGTACCCCCGAATTCAAATCTTCCGTCGAACGTAATATTTTAAGAAGTTCTGTGGGCTAGTATTTTCGAGTTTCTATTATTGGTGGGTGGAAGAAAGAAGAACAAAAAGAAAGTGGGGGGGAACAATTGCTATGACACTGCACCCTTAGGGTAGCCGTCTATGAAATTAAGGAAACAGTTTCTGTGAAATATGTCAGAAATAATTCCATTGATTTTCCGCGATGCCCAGACCACCCAATCCTATCCTTCACCTCGGATATCGAGTCATAAGCAAAGGATTTCATTGTAACAGTTTTAGCAACATCCTAGACAAGAGAGTCCAGCGCAGAGTGGTAAAGCTGCAGTACTGCAGTCCTAAACTCTGATCACAACCTGAGTTCAATCCCGGCAGAAGCTGGGTTCAGGCAGCCAGCTCAGCATTGACTCAGCCTTCCATCCTTCCAAGGTCGGTAAAATGAGTACCCGGATTGCTGGGGGTAAAGTGTAGACGACTAGGGAAGGCAACGGCAAACCACCCAGTAAAAAGTCTGACCTGAAAACGTCATGATGCAACGTCACCCCAGAGTCGGAAACAACTGGCGCTTGCACAGGGGACTACCTTTCCCTTTAGCCAAGAGAAGAGCGACAGTCAAGTCCAGTAGCATCTTAAAGATCAATTAGATTTCTAGAGTATAAGCTTTCGACAGCTAACGCTCCTTTTCACAGGTATCTGACAAAGGGGAATTTTGATTCTTCAACACACAGGGGTCCTGTGGCAGATACACAGATCCACCCCCCGGCTGACCAGCTGACAGGGACACTGCTCATCACAATTTTTTTTTTAAAAAAGGTAAAGGTAGTCCCCTGTGGAAGCACCAGTCATTTCCGACTATGGGGTGATGTTGCTTTCACAATGTTTTCACAGCAGACTTTTTACGAGGTGGTTTGCCATTGCCTTCCCCAGTCATCTACACTTTACCCCTAGCAAGTTGGGTACTCATTTTACTGACCTCGGAAGGATGGAAGGCTGAGTCAACCTTGAGCCGGCTACCTGAACCCAGCTTCTGCCAGGATCAAACTCAGGTCATGAGCAGAGCTTAGAACTGCAGTACTGCAGCTTTACCACTCTGCGCCATGGGGCTCTTGCTGCTCCATTAACAGAGTTCAAAACAGACTGAAGAAATTAGATGTTCAGAAGAAAAACTATGCAGAAGTTAAATTTTCATACAAAAGCTAACAAAAATATAATACTAAGATGATACAGAAGAAATTTTTAAGCCTTTTAAGATTCCTGGGGCAAGGTAATCATGTATGAAGTCCATGGTATCTGATTATATTTCACAGCATTTCATAAAAGAAACTATCAGGTGATTCCAAATTTATCACTTCTTTTATAAATGACTTCCTCTAACAAGACTGTCCAGTGAGCCAGCCAGCTGGCTTTGCCAAGGGGGGAAATTTGAGACTTTCAGTCCACTGACATCAAGTTTTTGGTTACTAAACCCTGTTCTATTTACAAAACTTCCATAAAGTACCAGTACTGAGACACCAATACCTAAGATGTATATACCTGAAAATTAGTTCTCTAAAAATAAAACTCCACGGAAAACCAGAGTTCATTACTACCTTTATAGCAAATCAGAACTATACAAAAACTGCAGCCCCTTAGCGCAGGGGTCCCCAGCATATAGGCACCATGGCACTTGCTGACACCTTTTTCTAGTGTCTACTATATTTCAGAAAGTGGACAAAGTCAGGCGGGACTTTTGCTGGGCACAGCTTCCGCTTGTCTGTGCAGGTTTTTTTTTTTTTTTAAATGTGTCTTTGACAGCAGCTGTCACCACAGTACAAGGATCCTCAGGGTGTGTCACTGTTGCACACACTGTATGGCTAGCTCCCCCTCCTGTGGCAGCTATCTTGTGGCTGCACCCACCACACTGTGTCAGAATTCCAAAGGTGCCCAAAGCCTCAAAAAGTTTGGGGATGCCTGACTTAGCATATAAATCAATTTGTGTTGCATTCCTTGTGTCGCCAAGATTCGGCTGCTAGCAAGTACAGAGAATAACCCCTTATTGTATCGATTCAAAATGGCATCGAGTGTATACGACGAGAGATATGACACGTCCCGCAATTGTGGGCTATCTGAACCTCAGCAGATGGTCTATGCAAGTTTTGAAATAAAGATGGTGGGTGAAAACAGTTCCAGTGATGACTATCAGCTCAGCACAGCTGAGGGCAGTCTGACATCCACTACATCTTTTATTAGAAAAGCAGATGGATCCAAGGAGAAATCCGGACTGCCCTTGGAGAATTTCTATTTAACATTGGAGGTGCCCCAGTTGAAGCTCTGGAATTTGGAGATGAAGCAGGAGATTAACCCCTTTGTTACTAAATGTTCTCCCCCTTCTTGTTGACCCAATCAGCTCCTTTGTTTACTAAGGCAATGGGGCTAGGAAGCAGGATGGGAGACAGCTAGAATGAATGTGGAAGAAAAATCCTTCAACAGCACCAAACATGGACTTTCTCATATTTTCATGAATACCATTAAAAATATGGGAGTATAGCATCAATACTTTTCCACACCATTGAGGCAGCACAGAGTAGAGCCATTCAACCGTGAAGGGGCTTCTCCATTTGGTCACTAATGAACCAATACTGAAACACTCAAAAGCCCTCTGAAACATGTTAACTAAACATTTTGTGCATAAAATTTGTACCATCTGCATTGCTTCAGTGCATGTCATTAGTACAGCCTGAGGATACTGAGAGGTATAATCCTACTATATTAATCTCCTTGTTTACCTTGGCTACTTCTAGTCTGTAGGGAATTGCCCAGCTGGACCAAGTGCTTCCTGAAGTGGAAAAAAATCCCAATTGTCTGGAACGAAGTGGCTGTACGCCCACCCTTTGAAAAAGCCCTTCATGAACCCAAATATTTGAAGACCTTCCTGTACCTCTGACCTGCTTTTGATATCATCAACCCCAGTATCCTGGCTAAAGAGATGGGAACAAAACTCACTGCACTGCGGTGGTAGCAAGCCTACTGAAAATACAAAGATGCCTCACACCATGTAACATGACACTATTGGTCCTTCAAGCTCAGTATTTTAGTATTCTGACAGGCAAAGACTCTGCAAGACCTGAGGAATTAGCTAGGGCCCCAAACTTTGCTTTGCATTTAATCACCCTTTCGCCTCAACTGAAATTCCTAAAGAAAAATAGAAAAAGAAATTTGTGGTGGTACAATTTTTATAAGTTCCCCTCATGAGAGGTCACGAACCAGTAGCTAAAGATCAATATTCTGAACAGCAAGTATTTTAAAAAGGAGAACACCAGTGCTAATCCTTGTGGTACATATTTTACCATGTGAACGATATTACTTTTAAATCTCATCTGCTCACTTACATGATTAAGAGAACCATCTATGTAAATAAACTACTTGTGAAAAAGGGGTTTCCATTTTAGTCTGAACCACAGAGCTAATGTCCTTAGAAGTATTAAAGGCTTTTCTAACAACATCTGGTCTAATGTTTTACAGCAAAAGGGGAGATTCAGAGGTCTGCAGCAAGAAAACAGACTTAATGACCCCCTTCCCCCCAATTAGTACAAATTTTCTGCACAATTCATGCCATTGTTCCAAGTATATTATCTCATTTTTACACCAATTTATTTTGAAATAAAACCAATCTGAACCAATTTAATAATTTGGAAACTGACCACTTTGCCCCTCCCCCAAGGACCCAAGTATTACCAGTATACAAGTGGGGGCCCCCAGAAGGACTCATGGAGACTCTCTAGTTTCCACTTCCCCTATTTCCTCTTTCCCTTTTCTGCAAGTCCCTATAGATTCTCCCCTTTTCCCTGCTTCCTTCTTTCCTTTCCACCCACTAGTCAATTTACCCTTATCTGCCCCTATCTTCACCTTTCTCTCCTTCTCTTCCTCCAGAACCCTCACATTCTGGTCCTTCTTCCCAGGAAAACTCTGCACCCTTCCAGTTTCTGGGCTGGCCTAAGCTCAGCTCTGCAGAGCTAGCTAACAGGCCAGGTCCAGTTGTGTGGTGTTGGCCACCAGTGTGGACCCAGTTACATGGTTGGTACTGGAGACACACAAGGTCTTTCAGGAGGCACCTCACTTTCTTTTGTATGCTCCTCCCCACGCTATTTCCTCTTTTCCTCCTCCTGACAACTTCATCTTTCCATCCTTCCTTTTCTCCTTCCCACTCACCTTTCTTTGCCCTTCCCATCTCCAGTTATATCAATTTTTTCTTTACTTTTATACCTCTACCTTTCTCTACGACTAAGATCCCAAAAAACTTACTTTTAAAAAAATATATTTTATTTCAATATAAGAACATACAACCAAACTATAAAACATAATACCCAAGAATACCATCAACACTCTGTTACAAACCCTAAATTCACAGGTACCAACCATCTAGCTTTAGCTGCATCAAGGGAATTATATCCTTATCACACAAAAACTCTAAAACTGGTTTCCATGTGTCATCATACTCTGATAAGGGAACTACCGCACGAGAATCCCAAAAAAATGGATTAAGCATAATCCTGCCCACCACAAATTGTTCTCAGAGTTTCTGGTACCATTGTCTAAGTAAGGAGCTTGTGGGGGACTTCCAATTCCTGGCAATAACCAAGTGAGCAGAAGCAACCAATGTTGAGAGAAAAGTTTTTATGGTTTTATCTATCAGTGAATCAGCCCAAAAATCCAATAAGAATTCCGGGGAATAAGGCAGTGGAAGACTCAAAACAACTTACATCCTCCTCCCCCTCATTTTATCCTTACCAACCTGTGAGGTAGGTTAGGCTGAGAATATGTAACTGGCCCGAGAACACCCATGAGCTTCCAAGGCAGAATGGGAATCTGATGCCGTGTCTCCCAGATTCTAGTCTGAAATTCTAAACCCTATTCCACACTGGCTGTCATGGGGTGGCCGCTGTTGAACAGCTGCAAGCAGCTGGGCCTGGGCAAATCCGGCAAGTTGTCTGGTACCAAGTTATCTGATGGCTGCTGCTAGGCCTTGCCCTCTTGAGTCCCCCCTAAAAGACCAAAACAGCCCGGAAAAGAGCCCTGCCTCCTCCGATGCCTTTTATTGACCAAAACCAAGCCTGAAAGGCTAGCTATGGCCACTGAAAAGTTACAGGAACTGCTTGATTATTGTGGGGGGTTTTAAAGCCCCCAATGTGTGTGCGTGTGTGTGTTTTTAAGACTTCAGATTTTTCTGCAAACCTGGGGCTATTCTCAGATTTCTAGAAAGGTTTCTCTTGCCTGTTCATGTTTCCAGATTTAAGTATCCATAGACGGTGTCATACTGAGAATGAAACATATTAATAATATTCTGTATTTATATGGTCTTGATCAGTGTTCCCTCTAAGCTGAGTTAGTGTGAGCTCGCTCACAGTTGTTTAGCTTCCAGCTCACACATTTTTGTCTTAGCCCAGGAAAAATGGCCCCAGAGCAAGTTAATTTATGCAGTAGCTCACAACTTTAATGCCAGTAGCTCACAAAGCAGAATTTTTGCTCACAAGACTCCACAGCTTAGAGGAAGTATTGGTCTTGATTGTATTCCTTGACCTGGTTATTGTGTCGACCTGACAAAGCAAGAACAAAAACAACTGGACTCAGGAAGTGCTTTGGAGACACACCTAACTCTGATACTGCAGGCAAGCAACTATGGGGTCATTCCTGCCCACTATGCTAGTCAGCTCCGTTGCCTTGTCAAGTGAAGAATGACTGTGGAAACGCATGATTCATGTTTGCACAAGAAGTACAGCTTAATTATTTCTTTGACATTCAGCTTTCTTTACAAGTTGCTTTGTTCTTCACAGCCACTATTTTGCTGCTGGCAGACGGTTAAAAAAAAGTATTTCATTTATACCTGTTACTATGCAATTATCCCTCAGCAATCAGAAACAGTTTCCCTCTCCCCCCCCCCCATGTAATCCCACATTAAACAGAGAAAACTGATAAATGTTGACTGTCTTCTAGTGAAAAACAGAATAAATTAGGTCACATTTCAGTATATGTAGCACCTAAATGTTAAAAACTAACCAATACCAAAACAGGCATCAAGTTGCTCTGGAGAGGCAGCATCAGGGGTGGAATTCTAGCAGGTGCTTCTTTGCATATTAGGCCACACACCCCTGATGTAGCCAATCCTCCAAGAGCATACAGCTCTATGCTCTTGGAGGATTGGCTACATCAGGGGTGTGTGGCCTAATATGCAAAGGAGCTCCTGCTAGAATTCCACCCCCTTGGCAGCATATAAATGTCACTAACTAAATACTAAAAGAATATCACCTCATGGTGGAGGGGGTGAAATGAACACTCTTCCTAACATTTTAAGTAGACATTTTACTTACTTTCAGGGCTTTTTTTTAAGCAGGAACTCACAGGAACACAGTTCCGGCTGACTTGACTTCAGGGTGTCTGTGTGTGCAGCCTGTTGGGCACCCTAGGCAAGGCTAACTTCTGGCACCTCCCCCCACCCCCACTCATAATGTCACCGAGTCACATGGGAGACACCCAATTTGGCGCTCTAGGCAATCGCCTAGTGACAGAGCTATCCCTGACCACTGGTTTGAAGCAGCAGGGCTCTTCTTATTTTCTTATGTTGGTTTGTGTCCTCTCCATCACAACCCTGGTATTCTTTGGAAGTCGCCCTTCCAAATACCAGCCACAGCTGACCCTGCTTAGCTTCCAAGATCTGATGAGAATGGGCTAGCCTGGGCTATGCAGGTCAGAGCAAACCACCTCTGAAACGGCTCTTCCCTTAAAAACAAGTCTAGCTCGGCCACCTCGTCTAGCTGATTGGCTGTCAGACAATCTTTGGATTTATATCCCGCCCTCCCTGCCAAAGCAGGCTCAGGATCTCCTGGCTTTCTACATGCAATGCCATTCAATTGCTATTATTACTGGGAAACAACTTTCTAGAGATTAACACGTCTGTTTTAAGAAATCAACTAAAGTAATCCAAGTAAGTATAACACACTGGATAACTGGTACAATCAGTTTTAAATCAGGGATGTCGAACTCATTTGTTATGAGGGCTGGATATGACATAAATGAGACCTTTGTTGGGCTGGGCCATACATGTCATAAAATGTAATACCAGGCTGTGGAAATATAAACTTTATCAAGGGCACAGACAAAACACAAAGCTATTATTTTTTACTTGAAATACAAACACACTTGGAACATTAACATTCTTACAAAATTTTGTTTATTTAACAGTCTTTGATAACTAACACCTCTTGCTCTGAATTACTGCATCAAATCAGGGGCAGAGGAAAATCCACATGGGCAGACTGCAGAACCAGCAGTGAAGCACTGGACTAATGCCCCCATGCTGCCTGGAGTGGGGATCAAACCCTTTTCCCAACCTGCTCTCACAGTCAATGCTTTGAGCCTAGGACCCAAGTGAAAACATGAAATGGCTGAGAAATGCAAACTTCTCCTCACCTCCAGGTCTACTCAGAGTGGTGGCGGCTCTCCAGGTGAGGTTTATCAAATTATGCATGGGACGGAGATAGTTGACCAAGAGAAATTTTCCTCCCTTTCCCCAAATACTATAGAACTTTAGGGCATCCAATGAAGCGGATGGGCAGTCAGTTCAGGACAGACAAAGGGAAATAAGTCTCACATAGTTAATTGCTTCACAGATTAACAAAATTAGCAACAACCTGCTAAAAGAGCCATCCAAAAGCTCCTCCGCAACAGATTGCACTTAACGTGTTTCCTAGTGCAGAAAGTTCAGAGATCTGGAAGGTGAAGAGTGAATTCTTCACTGGAAGGGAGAGCTTGAGTGACAGGCTGCTCTCCCCGCCCCCCACTGGCCAGCACCAGCTGAGGAGAACTATATGTTTAACTGACTTCAGAAACACCCTGTGAAAGCACCTGCAACTTGTTGCCAGGAGAGCTAATCAGAAGGAGCCTGCAGGGGGAGGAGATGGATAGAGAACACCTCCGGCCCTTCTCTCATCTGTCACCTCCAGCTGTAAAAGCAGTGTTTGCAGAGACTGCTAATCCTCTGGCCACATGCACAGCCAACAACACCTTGCAACCAGCAAACCACATGGCCCTGAACTTCAGTCTCCAAAACAGCCACCACCTTCTGGATCTTGCTCTGCATTTTCTGAAGAATCCCTCCTCCCTCCAAAGTAGTGAAATAAAACTTCCTTGGTCTTAAGGGACTGACTACGACTTTGCTCTCTCTGGTATGCTCTCTCCCTTTCTTCAACCAATGGAGGAAAAAGAGGCTTGGCTTTCTATCTCATTCCCACAGAGATCAAGTCTCATAGTAAACAGCACCCCCTCCCTCCGAATAAGTGAGCCTGTCTGCACACAAAAGTATATACCTGAAACAAAACTTTCTTGGTCTTAAGGGTGCAATGGGACTGACTTTAGTTCCGCTGTCTCTGGTGTGTGCTCTCCCTCCCTCCTGCCCCCTCCCTTTCTTCCCACAGGAAGAGGAGAGGGGAGGAGACTCAGCCAATAGAGGGAAGTGAGGTGTGGCTATGTATCTCTTCTGTGTGACTGAGGAGCCACAGAAAAGCAGCAGCAGTCCCAGAGGAGGAAACAGGAACAGCCAGTTGCTTGTGAGCCAGAGAGGATCCTGCAGGGGTTGGCTCCAGTCCACGGACTGTATGTTTGACACCCCTATGTAAATGCTATGGGCCTAGGACAATCAAACAGTAAGGCAGGGAGAAGAGAAAGAGAGAGAAATACCTGTAGTTGACCATTTAATGAGCTTAGATCTTCCGCTTTCTTTTCCAAAGACTGTACCCAGACTTTCCTTTTCTGCCTACATCTTGAAGCAGCTGCTCTGTTCCGTTCTAGGAATTTTCGCCTCTTCTCATCAGGATCTTCGTTCGCTGCTCTTCTTCGGCGACCGCCTGTATTTGGAGTTTGAGGCGCAGGCTGAGCTGGAGAAGCCTATAGAAATCAAGGAAACTTGTAATTCAAAAGGGAACCCAGATATACACATGAAGATGAGGACAGGGGATATGGACTCTGTTTTTTATTCTGATTTTAATTGGATTTTTTTTTAAAAAACAAAACTATTATTGTAACCCACCTTGGACCACAAGGAAAGGCAGGATGCGGATTTTAAAATAAAAAATAAACATATGGCTGGCTCAGTTAGTACAGCATATACTGGTACACATGGAATTGATTTATTTTTTTAAAAAAACAAAACAGAAGAACTGACATGGTGCACATAGGTGCACATAGTGAACGTAACATAAGTTGGCAAAGTGATAGAAAACCACAATGACCTAATGGCCTGTTTTGATTATTAAAGTAGCCATGGCAAAGGCAAAGTCACAATGGCATAGATCACAGGAGGTTAATATGCATTGTTTTAACCTCCTCATCTTAAAAAAAAATCCACGCAAGTAAGTCCCAATATAAAGTAGTAGAAGAAATGTACAGGCTGAAGAGGTTTCAGCATTGTTTTCCTTAAGAAACCTATAAAAAAACCTGGAACAAGTTTCATTTAAGGAAGCTGATCAGGGAAGGATTTTGACCCAACAGCCAAGGAAGTCCTTTCCAACTATAAACTTATGATAAAGTCACCTGGAAAAGCTTGGGTGCTTAAATTTTGACACTGTACACAGCAAAACATTTAGCCTAACACAAAATAAAAATATGCCTCCACACATGAAGATTGTACAGTAATGAAAATAAAGGTTTTCTTGGAGTCCAACAATATAGCAAAGGAATGCTCTTCCTGTGGAGGTTCAACTGAAACCTACATTCTTTTCCTTTAGGACCCATGCCAAACATTTCTCTTTACCCAGACTTTTAATGAAAGGGTTCAATCTTTTCTTAAGTTGTTTTAGCTAGCCTTTAATCTGTTTTATCAATATAATTTTAGGCTGCTTCATTTTACATGCTTTTTATTGGCATTTTTATTGACTTTATTATTGACATGCTTTTTATTTAATTGACTTTGATTGTCTTGCTGATATACTTGTGTTGGTATGATTGGTCTTTGTTGTCTCCTTCATTCTATTGTTGCAAGCCGCCTCCTGCACAGTTGGAGAGGTGGCACATGAATTTTCCAAGAAGAAGAAGAATTGCAGATTTATACCCCGGCCTTCTCTCTGAATCAGAGATTCAATCTCCTTTATCTTTCTCCCCCCAAACAGACACCCTGTGAGGTGGGTGGGGCTGAGAGGGCTCTCACAGCAGCTACCCTTTTAAGGACAACTTCTGCCAGAGCTATTCCATTCCATTCCAAGGCCATTCCAGCAGGTGCAAGTGGAGGAGTGGGGAATCAACCCCGGTTCTCCTAGATAAGAGTCCGCACACTTTACCACTACACCAAACTGGCTCTAAATCAACTAAATATCAGAAGGCTCATTTTCAAAGCACACTTGTGCCCCTGCATTTGAAACTCATTTGTGGTTAACCAGAAGTCTCAAACACGTGTTTTACTTTCTACAAATTAGGAAAAAAGGCTACTGAATTTCATCTCCATCAACACAAGGGCTACAAAAACCCTCTTACAGATGAAAATTGCACATCCAGATGTCTGGCCAGAACACTATATTCCATCGGCTTGTCCCACTTTTTTATGCATGTCTAAATTGGATCAGTGCCATTTTGGAGACGGAATGTTATATTTTGATGGTGTGTTCTATTTTAATGAGTGACTCAGTGAGAACCAAGGAAACTGTTCCCTGTATTTTCTGGTGTTTTACCTCCCTGAGGTCTCTTGCTAGGGTGATTCTGAAATTCATGCAACCTTCATGAATGATGCCTTCCCTTTGCTTTCAGCTTGTGTATCATTTGGCTCAGAATATAAGTAAATGTGAGCAGCTACGTTGGACCGTAGGAACACGTGGCGCTTAGTCACAATTGATTTTAAAAAATTTAAGGGATAACTGACAGCACTCTATAAGCCCACACTCAGTGGCGCCAGTTTTCTGTGATGCTGAAATCCATGTGGCCCATAGCCCTATACATCTTGGGTTTCTGGAAGAAAAAAAAAATAAGCAACTAATTTGGGATGCAGCTAGAGTTGCCAGCTCTGGGTTGGGAAATACCTGGAGATTTTGGGGATGGAGCCTTGGGAGGGCAAGGTTTGGAAAGAGGAGGGACATCAGCAGGATACAATGCCAAACAGTCCATCTTCCAAAGCAACCATTTTCTCCAGGGAACTCATCTCTATTGGCCAGAGATCAGTTGTAACAGCAGGACATCTCCAGGCCCCACCTAGAGGTTGGCAACCCTAAATACAGCCCTACAAGTTGACAGAGCACAAGCTCAAATCTATACAACATCAGGGGACCACAGCAAAACTTCTATCCTAGCAGGATATTGTTATGCCTTAGAATTCCCCAAATATATTAAGAGCAATGTTTCCTCTAAGCTGCAGAGTCTCGTGAGCAAAAATTCTACTTTGTGAGCTACTGGCATTAAAGCTGTGAGCTACTACATTGTGCTCTGGGGTCATCCTTCCTGAGCTAAGACAAAAATGAGCGAGCTGAAGGCTAAAAATCTGTGAGCTAGCTCACGCTAACTCAGCTTAGAGGGAACACTGGTTAAGAGCCTTCACTTTGGCCTGCTTTAAAGTTCTAACTTCAACTTTTCTGCTAGGAAAATATTTCTGTATCCCCCATGCTCAGCATGTCTGTCCTTGCCTAGAGAATGCAGCTGAAGCAGCTAAACACATGCTATTGCACTTTTTTTTTTTTAAAAGGGCATATGTGCATTATGCATCATCCAAATATGATCCAATTTTCCAGGCAGATCTGACAGATTTTATATGTCCCTCCTTTGACAGATTCCAATGAAGAAACTCTTAAGGTAGCTAAACTGTGTGCTTCGGCATGTTTAACAAGCAGGAATTTGGTTGCATCTTTTTTTATTAACTATTCCAGTATCAAGGAAGTGAAATTACCAAGACTATGAGTTTTCATTCTCTATATCTATCTTCTTCTATGTGCTGCTGATTCTGTTGACTACATTGAGTCAGCTGATCTAGGATCATAACAAAATTCTTGAATCCACAGTTTCCACCCCACTGATGGCAGAGCCTTCTTTCAATGCAAGGAACCCTTTTGTCAGCACAACACGTCTCTTCCGCTGTAGCACGGCTCCTCTATCAAATGGATCCAAACCCATTCACAATCACAAACTACAAAATAGAATTTGTACCCAGAGCAGCTGCTTCTCTTCCCAACTCATTTTTAGAATTTTGTCTGAAAAAGGGTCATAGGGACTTCTGTGGTATAGCAAAACAGAAGCAGAAGCCAGGCCTCCTACCGGTGTTTCAGTAGTAGAAGTGGCAGGTTGCTGTAGCGATTGCGGTCGTGCTTCTTCGGACCGAGTTCTAACCAATCCGCTCGTCTGTCCCTTGGCAGTATCTCCATTCGTTACCTGAGAGTGCTGCTGGGTCAAAGCAGCCTTTAATCTCTGAAAAGACAACAACAACAACAACAAAAAGGCATGCGTTTATCTCCATAATGAGCCACGTTATTCAATATCACACAGTAGTTGCCTTATAGTTCACCATTTTATGCTGCTGCAGGAACTTCCCAAAAGGTCAAATGAGCTCACCCTTGGCAAAGTCAAGAAGTATTCGAAGTGTATGGGAGAGGATGGAACACAAACCTTTGTTCTCAAAGCATCAGCTATCGCAAGTGAGGTTCACTAAGCAGACAAGACAACATGATCAGAAAATGTGAGGGTGTCATGCTCGCTCTATCGCAGCTATACATGACATTTAGCTACATGCATGATTACAAAGAGGGACCCCTGAGAAATAAAGACTGGTCATCTCTTAGTACTACAGTGTAATATGCCATTGAACAGTGCCAGATTATACCGATGTGACTTTTACGTTAAACAGCACAAACTTGCACACCTAAAAAATGCTTGCTTTTCAAATTACCACCTTGAACGATCACAAGCATGCTTAATAGGTACTGTGTCCACGCACTGAAATGCTATACATCTAAGGACATAACATGAAAGCCTACGAACGCTGCACTTCAAAAACACAGCCAAGGACACATTTCTGGTTTTGCTCCTGAATACAAGACCTCTCCCTCTTCACAAGAATATGCATTAAAATGTCTGTTAATGCTTTAGCCTTTTAGATATGAGCCAAATCATGCTTGTTTCAGTTCAAGAGTGTTATAGATTCAAAACAGCATCATACTTTGGATCATACAGACCGCTGAGTCATCAGCCTGGAATTTATTTTAAAAGTGTAATGCGTGTGCACACACAAACATGACACCAAAAATAAAGCAGTCAAAAAGTATGGGAGTTATCAAGCCTGAATTAACAAACAAAAAACCAAAACACAGACACATATCAAATCATACTTAAGTGCCTGCCCCATTGCATTTATAAATACTATATGCTTAGACAACTTGCATCCTGCCTTATTGCTCTCCAGAGTACCCAAGGCAATATACACAGGGATAACAATAAAAGCACTAATGTATAAAATGTAAAAGTGAAACCAAATTAAAAACACAGCTACAGTAGCAGAAGTTAAACATACAGGTTTTTGCAAGAGGAAACCTCCAGCTGATTTCAAGCCCCAGACAGATTCATTGGGGCAGAGGGAGTCTTGTAGATACTTCAAACCAAGACCATTTAGTGCTGTAAAGGTCAAAACCAGCACCTTGAATTGAGCCCAGAAACAAACCAGAAGCCACTGAAGCTGGTAAAGCACTGGCTACGTTTATTACAGCAGGTACGTATTAACTTCACAGCCACCAACTGGCAATTCCAGATAGGTTTCAGGGGCTGTCCAATGTAGAATAATAGTCCAGTCTGGCTGTGGACAAAGCATGCATCACAGCTGCTAGCCACACTTCCCCTGGGAAAAGGCTGCAGCTGGCTAACCAGCTAAGCTTGTAAACATGTTCCTGGCCATCTTCACCATCTGCTTATCCAGAAAGTGATGATGGAACCAAGAGCATTCCAGAATAGCTAGCCTGCAGGGGGAGAGGAACCCTATCCAGCCACAGCACTTACCTCTTATCTGGATTAAGTTTCAGTTAGTTTGCCCAATTCAGCCTTTCAGTGATTCCATGTACCAGTCCAGGGAATTATACACTGCTTTCCTGGGACTGGGTGGGAGCTGATAATCAGTGTGCTGATGAGCACCTTGCTCCAAATTTCCAAATGATCTCTTCCAGAGGTGACACAGAGTTGCTAAACTGCATGAGAACCCTGTGGTACTCTGTAGCAAAGTAATCACCAGCCACTGCCGAACAGAACCACTGTAAAACCATGCTGCCAAAGTCATAATGGCCAAAAAACTGATAAAAGGCACCCAGCAGACAGTATCAAAAGAAGCTGAGGGGTCCGGGAGAACTAGCAGGAAAGCACCTATCTCTTTCACCTGAGAAGTGCAGGGCATCAGCCATGGCAACCAAGGCAGTTTTCCTCTTGCACCCTGGCTGGAGGCTATACAGCCTGCTGTTTAATTTACAAACATGGTTTTCAAGCAGCTCATGAATATTAAGACTAATAGAAATCGTTATCACAAGCAAACCAAACATCCATGAATGACAAATAGAGTGCAGAGGATAAGCTTGACTACCCTGATTTTTACAGCAGCACCACTTACACCTGCTCATCCAGCTCTGAAAAAACAGCCCTAGAATTGAAGCAATACCAGAATACAACTGCAAGGAGTAGATGTGCTAGTCTGAAGTGGCAGAACTAAACAGGAGTTCTCTGGCACCATGAAGACTAGCATTTTTATACCAGCATGAGCTTTCATGAATTAGAGCCTACCTCACCAGAAGAGGAAGATATTGGATTTATATCCCGCCCTCCACTCCGAAGAGTCTCAGAGTGGCTCACAATCTCCTTTATCTTCCTCCCCCACAACAGACAAGCTGTGAGATGGGTGGGGCTGGGAGGGCTCTCACAGCAGCTGCCCTTTCAAGGACAACCTCTGCCAGAGCTATGGCTAACCCAAGGCCATTCCAGCAGGTGCAAATGGAGGAGTGGGGAATCAAACCCGGTTCTCCCAGATAAGAGTTCGCACACTTAATCACCACACCAAACTGGCTCTCAGTATTGTGTCTTCAGTAGGCAGATATGTTTACAGACAGAATAACATGGCTATCGCTTTAATATATTGTCTCATATGTCATAGTATAAGAAATGTAATGTTTCCACTCAACGATAAACAGTAATTCACCCATTGCATAAACTTAATGCATCCGCTCATGTTCTGCTCTTCATCCAGGGCAACATCTATAGCACAATAACTCTAGAAAATATATTAAATTGGAAGGCAAGACACAGTCAAGCTACTCTATTAAGCTTCACAATGGAATGCACTGTCCAGTGCATTGCATGATGCTGACATACGTTAAAAAAACTCTAGTATTTAGTTACACATACATTGCAATTAGCACCTATAAATAATGCAGTAATAGGAACTGAATGGTTATTTGCAATATTGCTGAAACGCTGTACTCTTCAGCAGCAAGGGTGCTGAAAAACATGTCTACCCTTGAAACCAGCTCCCCATCACATCTGTCAGAACTGGTAGGAATAGATCACTCCATCATGAGTTCATAAAAACAAGAGAAAATACTCTAGAAACAATTTATGAAAGACTCCTATCCATATTTCATATCTGCCACAAAACCTCATCAGAGTAATAACCCTTCCCCTCCTGGGTGTTATCCTACCATCTGCTGCACTATTACTTATCTTTATTTTGCAACTAATTAACAGCATAATCTTCTAAATTCAGCAAGTTAATTATCATTATTGTGGTCTTTGCAGCATCATCAGTCCTCATGAAGTCTTGTCTTCCCCCTCCCCCGGAGAATGTATGAAAATTAAGTAGGCTGGGAGAGGGTCTGTTTCTTTAGAGCAGGCTCATTAGGTGTTTGCTGATTAGCTCGGCATGCAGAGAGGCAGGTCAGGAGAATTCTGCTGAACACGAGGTCCCATGCCGGGCTCAACAAAGTTAATGGGAGCTCCTGAACATTTGCCAAGCTGCCCTCTGTCAACTCTCAGTAGTAACCCCCTGCAGAAAAGCTACTGGCTCCCCACTATGCTCCAGGTATTTCTCAGTTTGTCACAAAAAAATGGTATATGAAGAATCTGGAAAAAAAACACTGCTCAAAGTTTGGGGTTTTTTTTAAAAGGCAATTTCAATATCAAACAATTAAAATTCAGCATTCAGTTTGTTTTTACAGACACAATGCCCTATGGATATTCATGTATGAGTCTACGAAATCAAGCCCAAGGCAGCTGTGAAACCAAATTCTATCCTACCCCCACCTTCCCTCTGCTGGTGGAAGAAGGATAATAAAGCACTGGCAATAAGAGTGTGGGGATAATTTTGTTCCCATCTCATTGAAGCTTCCTCAAGGCTTTTTCTCTAAGAGCAGGGATGTCGAACTCATTTGTTGTGAGGGCAGGATCTGACATAAATGTGACCTTGTCGGGCCGGGCCCTGTTGTGTCATAAAATTTAATGTCAGGTAGGGGAGAGATAAACTTTATAAAGGACACATACAAACACACACACTCAGCTTAATCCACCTCACCAGCTTGTTGAGCTTCAGCCAACAGAAAGGAGAAAGGCTTGGCTCTGTAGCTCTGCTGCGCAATTGAAAGAACCTGGCAAAGCTAGCTCTCCTTCCCCCACTTCTTCACCAAGGGAGGAGCTTTGCTCTGTTACTCCTGTGCAATTGAGCAAGCCTGGCAAAGCAAGTTGTGATGTAGAAGGAAGCAAGAAAGAGATGAGGAAGCAGATGACAGTGAGTTGCTCGCAGGACTGACAGGAGCCCTCCGGGGGCCTGATATGGCCCCTTGGCTGCATGTTTGACACCCCTGTCTAAGAGGCTCCCCTGAGCCAAAGTACTCAAAAGAGGGCGGTGGGGGGAGGCAGGTTAAGGAGCTGCCACCTCAAGGGCCTCTCCTCACAGTTCATCGGATGCAATACCATGTAAATGTTTACATACATAATGCCATTCAAAGAGACACAAGGCAGAGAATGCCATAAAATCCAGTGATTTTCCAGCTCTCTCAGGTAAGGTGCCCTATTAAAAGCTAGCAACGCCTGGAAATGCCACTAGAGAACACAGAGCTGATTCCAAACCAAAAGGAACACTCTAGGAGCTGCTGGCAGTTAGAAGGTACATAATGGGCAGAAGAAGGACATTCTTTATATGAATGCAGTCATGGATGCAAATTTGGCATACAAGATAAATTACTCTTCCTTACTTCTAGAAGGTGAAAGAATGCAAAATGAAATTTTAATCATGATATATGCAGACATCTTATCTATCTGTTTAATTTAGCAGTTCTTTTTCACTAAACCCTAAGTCTCAAGACAGTCATTGCCTACTTGTAAATAAAAAGCTGAGTTTGTACGCATGTAACATCAAAACAGTAGATTAACCTATTGGTAAAGGGTTTTTTAAAATATATATATTTTAAACACAATTTGAGTTATTTTACCTAATCGTTATCTTAGAGTGGTTGTAACTGATCCCACTATGTGTTTGAGCCTCTCCCAATCACTCAGGTAATCAAAACTTTCCTAATTAGAAGAGCTGGGTTTTATAACCTGCTTCTCTCTACCTTGTTTCAAATTGGCTTGTAATTGCCCTCTCTTCCTCTCCTTGCAACAGGCACCTTGTTAGGTAGGTGGGGCTGAGAGAGCTCTGAGAGAACTGTGATTGGCCCAAGGTCACCCAGCAGGCTTCATGTGGAGGAGTGGGGAATCAAACCTGTTTCTCCAGATTAGGGTCCACTGCTCTTAACCACTGCACCAGGCTCTCTCTGAATGCAAGCATCTGTATGGTAGAAGTGTAATAGCTATGGAATGGAGGAAGTGTAATAACTATCAGATCTAAAGTCACATAAACCCTGCTAAATTATTTTAAAATAAATTAAAAAACCCAGTTATGAACCATGGCCTAAAATTGCTAGAGATGCAAGGGGTGCCAGTGTTCACCAGCTCCTCTCTTGCTGATTCCCTCCTTCCCAAAAAACAACTTTTGGGGAGCTCCCCATTCCCTAGAAGCAGCATTTGGGGCTGCCATAGGAGGGGGAGAATAAGTGAAAGCTCCCACTGTAAATTTCCCCACTGTACCCACTGAAATTCTAGGTGAGATCCAAGGCAATTCTTATCCCCCTACAATATTACAATTGAAATTCCAGGTTTTTTACCAAAGTAAAAGTACTATATTTTTATTGAACCAGTAGAAAAATCAGAACAGTGCTCATGATTTTTTCCTCTATGGCAATGCCAGTCAGAGATATATCCTCAGTTCTGCCCAGTGTCTATATGAGTGCCTTTTGCAAAACTTGAATGCTAAAGGTATGATGTTTACTTTTTAAAAATGATCATGTCACTGAAAGACATGGTTAAAATGCAATTATTCAACAAATTTTATCAACTAGAGAGATTGTTAAAATTTAAATTAAGTGATTTTACTTTCTGAGCCCTCAGAGGTGCTTGTTTTTCACCTGTACAATCAAAAGCCTTTGCCGTTTTACACATATAAAACTTTGTAAACACACTATGATATTAGTTCATTGTTTTTAACTAGCCTGATGCATGATTATACAAAAGAAATCTGAATAGTTCCTTGCCACAGAATACTAAGCCATGCACTAAATAAGAGTTAACAAAAGCCCTGCTGCAACAGTGAGAACTTACATCTGCCTAATTATTCCCTCCTGGTCAGTCACCCATGCTGGAGCCCATTTCTTAAATAATCCATGCCACTGCTGAAAATATTTCAAGACTTTCTGAACCAAGCTAAAAGAACAGAAGGGGTATTACAGGGTTCTGCTGTCCACATATCATAGATACTCAACATTTTATACTCACGTCATCTCATTGTGCTTGGCCATGAAATGTGCAGTAACAGAAACTACATGTTCCCTTTTCCACTGTTAAACAAAAGAGTGGGTGCTCAGAGTCCTGCTCAAAGCAGCCCTGAATGCATATGATTTGCCAGATTTTTTAAAAATGGTTACCTCTACAGGTTATATATTGCACACATTCTCCTCCAGTTTTACAATAATAAATGCAAGCCAATTAAAGAACTCACTGAAACAAATAATATACTGTACAACAAAACAATTGATTCAAGCAATAAAAATTACAATCCTGTAACCGTACAGAGAGGTGTATTTTAACTGCTTGTTTCTGATACCATGTTTTTTGTGTTTCCTTTTATCTTGATAGCTAGAGTTATCTCTGTATAACAGAGATATATACCTCTGTATAACAAATGTTACCTCTGTATAACAAATGTGCTGGCTGTGAACTCCATGAATGGGTGCAAGACTCTCCCATCCCCTTTATCATAAGCAAACATCGTATCTGCTGGCTATCAGGCACTGTTTGGTTACTTCCCTTTTTAAAAAAAAATAAGCAATGAAGACTGAAGTGCTGCAGAGAATCCAAACTATAAATTTCTCCATCACTTAGAAAAGAGAAATAATGGTCACCTATAAAGTAGCACTCAGAATATTCACACAAAAGCAAGATGACAGGGATGTACAATCCATTGGTCCACTTCAAAACCGAATACTACTGCTGTGACAATCTGTGGAAAATGTCTACAGTTGTCTAAAATGCTATATAAATCCTAAGCATCATCATTATTATCCAATGCAGAAGGCTGTTTTACGGTCAGCTGAACGAAACTGATGTAAACGTGTTACACAACAGAAATGTATGTTTACTGCTCTCCTTTCCCTTCAGGACTGGTGATAGCTGCTATAGCCTGATAAGGGTAAAGTACACACAACAAAAGATTTGTATAGTGCCCTAGCAATTAAAAAGCAAGAACCTGTTTTACTACTGTACTTATAATAGGATCCATTTACAGTAGGATCCATTTGTGCATGATCATTTAAGTGAAGAACTGTGGAAGGGCCACTTACCAATTTAGCTTCTGACTGCACCGGCTGTGGGGAGGAGGGCCCGGGAATTCCTGGGATAGTAGGCACCATGGTGACAGGTCGAACAAGCTGTCCAAGAAAATCAGAATCAATACATAATAAGAGCATATTCTACTTCATAAGCAGCTAGGATTGGCTGCTCTTTTCAACTCAAAGGCTCCAAGACAACTGAGCTTCACTTGCAAGGCCCAACTTGTACTGCCCCAGAGAAGGCTAGTAATTGTATTTATTGTTGGCCTCTAAGCTGCTACTGGACTTGAATCTAGCTGTTCTAACAAAAGACAAATGGGATAATTAAATACATACACACGAGAGTTACAGGTCCAGGATGGAGCTTACTTAGCAATAAACATTTTGATAATGTTTCTGACTGGGGACTTAAAAGTGGTTTAAATCCACCAAGTGGAGAGTGCAGGCCCTTCGCAGGGAAGGGGGGGATGCTGGACGGCAGTCTGGTTTGTGGAGACAAGAGTCTTGGGATGCCTGACGCTGAATGCCTCTCCCACACCCATCATCTGATCTGAAGATCCTCCCCTTTCCCAAGAGCTTCCCCCTTGAGCTTTTCTTCTCACTGGATCCAGGAGGAGGGTCCAGCTGCTCACTCTTCAGCTCCTGTCTCCCAACTCAGCACGCTGTGCTGCCAAGCCCTCTGTTGCATCCACCTGGGACTTCTCCAGGTCTGTTTCTGCCACATATGCTGCTCTGGATTAAGTCGAGCTAAAGCTCACTGGCTGTTTTCCAGCACTCGGACACTGCAGACCATGTGGGTGCGTCTGCCTTTCAGAAAAGTGGAAAATATTGCTGGACTAAAACCTGCCATTTAAACACACTTACTGGAACTGCGGTTGGGACGTGCACGTTAGAATTTGTGATCGAGGCAGGAATAGCAACAGGCATGGTTTGTCCATTAGGAAGATGCAACAGCAGAGGGAAAGGGCCTGGCACCGGTCTAAGAGAAGCAGAAATAGAAAGAGAATGACCATAATGTACACTTCACACAAAATATCTTACAATGTATATATGTAAAAAACTGGAGCACTGGAGTACAGGTACACATGTAGCGCTAATGTACAAAATATCATCTATAATTTAATTATATGTTCAAAAGTGCTAAAATATCATTAAAAAACTACAATCCTATCGTTCTGCATATAAGTACCTATTCCTAATATAAAGACAAATGTCCAGTCAATATAAATACAAGTCTGAGAGCCAGTTTTGTGTAGTGGTTAAGTGTATAGACTCTAATCTGGGAGAACCAGGTTTGATCCCCCATTCCTCCGCATGCACCTGCTGGTATGACCTTGGGTCAGTCATAACTCTCAGAGCTGTTCCTCTCAAGAGTAGTTCTCAGAGAGCTCTGAGTCCCACCTACCTCACAGGGTGTCTGTTGTGGAACGGGAAAGGAGATTGTAAGGTGCTCTGAGACTCTGAGTGAAGGGCAGGGTATAAATCCAGTCTCTTCACTTCCTCTTTTCAGGTTAAAAGGTAAAAATTATATCCATACAAAAGAAGCCTTCCTCAGTGATAAATTTCAAACTAAGCGCTCCAGAAATTTAACAAAAATATACATAAAACTCCTCATACACAGACTGGACCTTACACCGAGAAGTTCACCCATGGAGTAAGTGGTGAGGAATATTCTAGAGATGTAACCTGGGTAACTCATCAAGATTTACAATATTTCATATGCCCATGGATCGGCTTAGGCCCAATTTGCAATGCTCAAAGTTCCAATGGAGTGCTCAGGTACAATTAGAAAAGTTTGTGAGTTTTAAATGATATTTTAGCACTTTTGAATGTATAATTAAAATTATATATGACATTTTGTACATTAGTACTATGTATGTAGCTATATTTTAGTTTCTGTCTTTTTTTGTCTCAGCCTTTTGGGTTACCTTTCTCGTGTAGGGTTGTGTTTTTCTCCCCTTTCTTGGAGGCACTTAATTCAACCACTGCATTTTTAAAAGACAAGTATCAGAGGCTGACAAAGGACAACATATCTGGGTAGACAAATGACACCCATTTTTTTTAGACAGATACAGCACTTTTTTTGTAGCAGGAACTCCTTTGCATATTAGGCCACACACCCCTGATGTAGCCAATCCTCCAAGAGCTTACAGTAGACCCTGTAAGAAGAGCCCTGTAAGCTCTTGGACGACTGGCTACATCAGGGAGGTGTGGTCTAATATACAAAGGAGTTCCTGGTACAAAAAAGCCCTGGATAGACAGACAGACAGAAAGAAATCATAAGACTGTTCAACAGATTATAAAAGGGAACACGACTCACAGTTCTTTCAGATTACATTAAAAAAAACCCTCTCTAGCTGCAAATGTTTCATTCAATTGATCCAGATCATGTCACCTGTTGTAAAGAGAGGTGCATTGCAAGTCAAAGGTACTTAAAATAAACCTTTTACAATATTTCAGTGCACACATACACACAAAACTCACACTATTGGCCTATTGGAGGATGGTGCCTGTGTTATGACGGTGCTAGAAGTTGGTGAAGGTATGGCTTGCTGAATAATGACGCTTGAGTCAGAACTTGCAAGCAACACATTAGGAACTTGTAGGGAAGCCGGACGAACAATTGTTGATGTAGGCTGCGCTGTCTGCTGCAGAGATACTTCCTGGGGTGGGGAGAACGGAAAACTTATTGCACTTTGACTCTCCAGAAGCCCCTTACGGTCAAATGTTATCAACAGAAATTTATTGCTTACAATTCTTTCATAGATTTAAAAATCCTCAGGGTCCCCCCCCCCTCATTGCAACAGAGACAGTTCTTGTATCAGGGCCATCCCATGGAAATATTCTCTGGGTCAGTTCCTATGCTAGGGATACCTGGAACTCTTTTCTGCAAAAGTGGCTGCTAATGTGAAATGGCTTCTCACAAAGTGAGCCACTTTACAAAGACTATCCATGCCAGAACTCCATAACCCTGTAATAGCGCAGTCCGGCACGCAAATTTTCCAAGCCGTACCTGACTTGCATGAACTTAATCAAGAACACACCTTTTCATCATTGGTAGTAGACTCTGGATGAGGTAAAGGGCTATCCTGGTGAGTTGTCTCAACAACTGAAGGCTCTTCGATCTTATTCCTTATAATTGGTGTTGCAAGAGGTGATAAATCTAGAGGCATCTGGAAAAATTAGCAGGAAGATAAACTAGTTAACAAAAATCAGCTGCACATCAACTCAACAGAGCGGGTCTCTTTTTAACACAAGGCCATTTACGATGCAAAACACAATCCATGTAATACTATTATTAGGAACAACCCAATAAAGAAGCTTATGTCTTGGCTCCCTTTTCAGTGACTTTTGGCAGTAATAAGATGTCTAATCAAAGAAAATTATGTTCTGCTGGCACCACACACTCCCTCTTTAAAAAGATATTACTCATGAGACAAGCAACACGAGTTCACCCCAAGCAAAAACTAGAAATACGAACACAAACACACAGTTAAAGATACTTCCTTTCCCAGTTAAGCAATATTATTAATTAATATTTTGGTATTTTCTACAGAGTTATCCCTACCACTCCTCAGGTCTCGGTTTCTTGTCAGAATAGATTTAAAAAGAGCAAATTACTTGTAGTTACCAGGACCCTTCACAGAAATAACTTCCTACAAGGTTTCCAAGACAGTTTACACATACATTCTGGAAGAGTAACACTGACCACCATACTTTCTACTGGTGCAGGAACCCCAACTCAGTTCTTTTTATTTATTTATTTTATGACTTCTATCCCGCCCTTCCCAACAAGTGGCTCAGGGCAGCTTACAACACAGGAGTTCTGCACAAAGTTATTTATCTTTAAACTTCCATACTGTTAACATACTTTTTTAATGTCATCTTCAGAAGCCTTTTTGAATTCATTTTCGAATGGACTTGCTAGTTCATTGAATAAACCCACTTCTTCACAATTCTTCAGGAATCGGGTAGGTGTCGGGGTCTGATCTAAAAAGAAAAATGAAGAATATCCTGTTGTCTTAACTCCCACTCAGCTGTATGATTGTTTTTATCATACCTGCAGTCACCATCACTACTAAGGTCTCATAAAATATGCAATAAGAACACAGCAAATTTTTTTTAAAAACTTCTGCCTTATTAAAGTTAAAACTATATCCTGAATGCTACCTTTTAGCGAACCCCATTTTAAATCTGTACTGCCTATACTGGAGAACTTTAAAGACATCTATGAAAAGGTTAAAAAATGATTTAGAATAGTTTGATCACTTTTTGACATACGTGGCACTACATTATAATCTTCAGATTAGGTAAAATGAACAGAACAATCTTAAATGCTTGCTTCACTGCTAGCTGGTGGCCTTACCCAAATAACCAGAAAAATCCAGGCGTTATTTAAAACAGTCAGCAATTCTATTTTGTAATCCCACAGTTTGTTGACCGAATAACTGGAACTTAATTGATGAGGTAGTACGGCATGAAAACAAATCAGCCAGTATCATAATGCCCCTGTATAAATCGATGGTGCGGTCTCATTTGGAGTACTGTGTGCAGTTCTGGTCGCCGCACCTCAAAAAGGATATTATAGCATTGGAGAAAGTTCAGAAAAGGGCAACTAGAATGATTAAAGGGCTGGAACACCTTCCCTATGAAGAAAGGTTGAAATGCTTAGGGCTCTTTAGCTTGGAGAAACGTCAACTGAGGGGTGACATGATAGAGGTTTACAAGATAATGCATGGGATGGAGAAAGTAGAGAAAGAAGTACTTTTCTCCCTTTCTCACAATACAAAAACTCATGGGCATTCGATGAAATTGCTGAGCAGACAGGTTAAAACGGATAAAAGGAAGTACTTCTTCACCCAAAGGGTGATTAACATGTGGAATTCACTGCCACAGGAGGTGGTGGCGGCCACAAGCATGGCCACCTTCAAGAGGGGGTTAGATAAAAATATGGAGCAGAGGTCCATCAGTGGCTATTAGCCACAGTGTGTGTGTGTGTGTGTGTGTGTGTGTGTGTGTGTATTCTGGCTGCTGTGTGACACAGAATGTTGGACTGGATGGGCCATTGGCCTGATCTAACATGGCTTCTCTTATGTTCTTATGTTCGTTCTTATGTTCATAGTAGTCAAGAGTGTTGGATCAACACAGGGGATCAGAGTTCAAATGCCCACTCTGCTATGAACTTTTACGGGAGACCCTGGGCCTGTCACTTTTGCTTAGCATAGCTTACCACACAAGACTCCTGTGGGGATAAAATGGAGGAGGATAGAAACTCATATGTGCTGTGAGCTCTCTGAAGGAAAGGTGGAATTTAAAAAGTGATGGTGTTGAGTGCTTGGGTTAGTCTGACTTATTTAAAAACTTCCAAAGTTGCTCAGTGATTGCAATTCTTTATCTATTCCTTAAGGAATAATTTCCATTTGTTCAAATGGGGTTTGTTCCATTATCAACACATACCCTACTAAGGGTAAATGTTAGTTTCCAGCTTGATAGCCACTGTACCTAACATAGCACACAATAAAAATATTATCCCTATTTCCAATTCAGTTGCATTATAGAGAATGTTAGGAAGAGCAGACTACTGGGGGTTAGTTTCAGCTATATGACCTGAATTTCAGTCATAGGAGAAAAAAGATATTCAAGAGATCATGTTATATTGCTTTGGCAATATAATGCGTAACCATCACATACAAATGTTTTCTAGGATCAGTGCCAAGTGCCAGCCTAAGAATTCTACTCAAGGAGCTTACTCCCAGGAAAGTGTTTTTAGAATCACAAAGTTACAGTAAGGCTAATGTCTGCTGCATTAGCCTATACCAAAGTGCCATTTAACTGGACTGCTATTCCTTGTTAAGAAGTCAAAGCTGGTATTTAGATGACACATTACCTTGAGAGGCAAATCAATGGCCAAATATGCCGCAAATATTTTGTTGGTAAAGGAATCCTTTGATATTGCTTCTTATGAATTGAGACAAATCATATGTAGAAAATACAAAAAATGTGTGCACGTTCCAGAAGATGGATTAAGAAAAACATATACTAACCAGCTACAATGACACTGTCATTACGAGCTGGACCAAATTTCAGTGTCATCTCATGTTTATGTTTATGGACAGCCAAATGATCCTCGTTGGTAAAACGCTGTGGCAAAAAGTTTTAAAATATAGTTAAAAATTGAATTTTGACTTAAATGATAACAACATGGAGAACCATTTTTATAATAGGCAACAGCTGATTCTTTTTTAAAAGCCCTGAAAACACTGGTGGTACACCTACATGCGTTTCCCATCCATTGCACAAAAAGATTTTTTTAGAGAAAAACTTTGTTTTCTCAGCATTTAAGCTGAATCATCACAAGTAAGAGGCTTTCAGTAATTTAAATAAAGGCTTCACACCTCCTGCACACCTCTTTTTGATGAGTGGCTGTACAATGATTGTAGCACCATACCTGTACTAAGAAACCTAGCAGTCTATCAAGATTATTTGCTAGATTACAAAACATGAATGCACCTGGAATGCACGTGCAAGTCTCTCAAGACTATATATATGATTTTTCAGCACTGTCGTATTGTCATTCATTTTTAGAAATATAAATCTAAAATTGGTGTAAGCAGCTTGCTTTAAAATCTTCTAAAGCAGGGGTGGCCAAACTTGCTTAATACAAGAGCAACACAGAATAAATATCAGGTGTTTGAGAGCCACAAGACGGACAGATGGAAGGAAGCAAGGAAGGAAGGAAGGCAGGCAAATAGATGGAAAGAGGAAGGAGGGAGAGGTGGATAGAAAGAAACCTTAATTTTAAATGCATTATCCAGATCGCCTGCTGACTTGGCTTAAAGATACAAATGCCTTTTCCAAGGTGACCAATGGGGTGGAGGGGGCTTTGAGAGTCACATAATATGTGTGAAAGAGCCACATGTGGCTCCTGAGCTGCAGTTTGGCCACCCCTGTCCTAAACCATAATACGACTGAAAAATCCCTTCCAATGATTCATGATAATTTACCTCTGGAAAAATATAAGTGAAATTTGTTTGTTTGTTTGTTTTTTAATCTGTTCTCATTCTGGTTAGTTATGTATATACACTGTTTAACAAAAGCCTGAAGTAGACAGGAATATTCAAAGCCAAAAATGAAACTCAAATTACATCTATCAATACTTTAATAGTTACTTGCTGCAGAACTACTCAACTATTGTATATTATTCAAGGTTCCATCAGTAAGTAGACAGTAAGTACCCCAGACAAAGGATGGGAGTTGTCAATGCTGGCTATCATGAACTGACAGCATACACCCTAGCCCGAGTGGGAACTACTGGCCCTACCAACTGGCAAGTCCGACCATTATAACTGACAGTATTGATTATCCTGAAAGAAGTAAGCACATGCAGTTAAGGAAAGTGACCTCTGTAGGATGACTGCCTGAGGCAGTTATCTTAAACAATTAGTAAAAGCCAAGTTTTTAAAAATCTCTCCTGTGTAACACATATTTCTTTGTTGATTAATATGGATAATTCCAACATATATTACCTGTCCACATCCAGGGGCAGTGCATAAAAAGGGTTTGTCATCACTCATATTCCACAGGTCCTTGTATTACCTATGTTGGAATAATAAAACCATTCTAATATTTCAAAACCACAGGACCAAATTATCAAACAAGCTGCACATCTCCAACATACAATTCTGAATTTGCTGCTATTTCCCCTGTACAGAAATGCCTCCGTAAGAACAAGCTCCACAGGAACAAATATTTCAACAAGCACATTAACAGTTCTTAGGTTATGTTTTCTAAATTACATGAGGACACACACTCCATGGAGATTCGTGCAATGATGTCTTATCAGATGAAATTTCCACAAAATATGGAAAATATTTTTTTTACTAAAAACAAAAAGCAATATGGCACAACATATAGACATGTACCTGGCAGATTTCACATGTAAGCTGATTTTCATAAGGTGAATTTATTATAGTCTCCTTTTCATGACAATGGTCCTGCAATTAAAAAAAAACACAAGTCACTTCTTCCTTATTCTATACGACAGCCCATGTTGGGTTACAAACACATCTTTACCTAATTTATTTTCATAGTAACATAAATATATTACACTGAGTGCAAAAATACATTTTTTAAAAACTCTGCAAACTTCTCTAACCATCTCTGTGGATTTGTTCAGAAAGACAACCACAATGTTTGGGTGATGTAGGACATGAATGAAAGGAGATCTTTTTATAACAGCAGTTTCTTCAGCCTCTTTGATCATGTGAATAGCTTTTAGCTATCTCCAGGATAATTATATTAAGACATTATATCTGTCCATGTTCACCAGACCCCGCCCCAATGTACTGTTAACCTATCCTTAGAAACAGCAACTGCTCCAGCACGCATCCTGTTTGATCAGATTTGAATCAGGATCCCCCACCCACACCCTAACATTAGCTATAATATCCATCTAAATCTGTACAGAAGAAATCAATTCTCCACTCTTTTGTTTGCAGTGCCACTAGATGAGCAATGTGATGTCACTACTTGTCTGGACATGACACACAGTAAATGCTATGTCTACAGAAAAAGGAAATGAGCCCGCAACAGGAAACTGAATATTATTTGTTTGATTTAGTAGGAGCTACATATAAGGGCCACAGATCTGTGTTGCTTAAGCCAGGTCTGCACTAAGAGTATGCAAAACAAAAACAAAGAACAAAAACAACAGTTTTTGGTTTGGGTCTACTGGACACGAAAAAAAATTTGATATTTCTGAAAAATCCTGGATCCTGGATTCAGATCTGGGATTTGTCAGAAATCCCATTTTTTTGGGGTGGGGGGTGGGGTGTCTAATAGACCAGAGAAGAAAAATACCATTTTTTAAAAAAAGATGAAATGCCAGTCCAACCCTGAGGCTGGCTTGGCTTCTCCTGCAGTGTGTGTGCTCTTATGAAAAATTCTCTCTATTAGAGTAAGTGAAATGCTATTAAAGGCAAGGTGGATATGCTGTGGACATATACAGCTCTTAAATCCAAGATGCACTTTTACATCAAGAAGAATATCAAATATTCATGAGGGGAGCATGCATGGCTTTCATCGCTAGGAATGGGTATAAACCTAAAAATTCTGTTTTGGTTCAGGGTTGGGAGCAGCCCCCAAACCCAACCCAAAATGCCCTGAAGTGAACCAGCCCATCTGGACCCCCTTTTCTTCTAGTCGTGACTTGCTGCAGCCGGGAAGGGGGGGGGCAGGAAGGATTAAATGGCTGTGAGCCATTAAACTCACAACTTTCGAAGCAGGGAGGAGCAAAACCAATAGATTTAATGGTTCACAGCTGTTTCAACCTAACAGCTGATGGGCAGACCCACCACCTGTTAGGCTGAAATGGCTGCCAGCCATTTAAACCTAATAGGTCACCTGAAGACCCATGCTGCTCAGCTATTAGGTTTAAATGGCCCAAACAATCAAATTTCCTTAAGGCTACTTTTCCAATGAACTACTGAGCTGCCCAAAAGGTTCAATTAATATTCAATAAATTAAGATTTCTGAGACTCTTGTCACAATGCCTTTCTACACTATTCTTTCTTGCTTTTTGTTTGTTTTGTTTTTGGAAGTATTTTTGTATTTATATGTGCATGTGTGAGTTTGTGCACCTGGAAATCATCATTACCTCTAATGACTGACCTCTACTAACAGCCTGCAGGATATCCGGAGAGGTGGTTGAAAAACTTCCCTCCGCCTCCTAACTCCTGGTATTCCAAGGAGGTCTCCCATCCAAAGACTTGTCAGAGTTGACCCTGCTTAGCTTCTGAGATCTGATGAGGGGGCTTGCCTGGGCTATCCAGGTCAGGGCTACACTTCTTAAGAGAACTTTATTTATAAAAGCTCTTCTGAGGCACAACAGGAATATGAGCCAACAATGGATCACAAGCAGGATACAGGCAAACCCCACTAAAATTAATACACAAGACAAGGCTTCAAGAATTCTATTTCTCCACTATGATTCCGTATGGAATGTATAAGAGAAAAACAGTAGTAAGCATGATAATTTAAGATCTAGGAAATATTTCAAGTGAAAATCAGATACAAAAGATTACAAAGGGGAAGCTGCTGCCAAGAATCATGAAAAAGGATGCCTCAATGTCCCAACATGACCTCCATGTTTCCTGCTCTGTCAATAGACAAATTTATAACACAACTCATGCTTCGGAACTAACAGAGGGTGGGGGGACAACACAGAAACCCCACAAAAAAACTACGAATCATGGTTTTAATGCAAAGGACAAAGAAAGGTAGAAAGGGGTCAAGGTTCTTTTGTGAAAGAACAATGGATGAAGGGAAACATTGGATGAAATAAAGAGAAATGCTATTTAGTCATAGGTCTTCTCAATTCAGAGGACATCCCACATGAGTGAGACAAAGAGGAAAAAACTAAGCGGAGCATTGCTGCTGTATGTGGATAGATTCAGTTGAGTAGCTGTGTTGGTTGGAAGCAGCAGAACAAAATTCAGGTTCAGTGGCACCTTTAAGACCAACTAAGTTTTATTCAAAGTATGAGCTTTAGTGCACACACATGCTTCTTTGGATACATTGAAATAGAAGTTACCAGTCCATATGTATAGGCAGAGGATGTTGTATGTGGGGTAGTTAAAAAAAACAAACAAAAAAAGGAGTCAGATCCCAAACTTCCATAAACAAAATGCTTTCAGAAGCAATCTTTACCACCTTCCCTCAGTAGCCTCATTGACAATATCCTATTGTCTGTGAGGGTTCCCTTGCTCTCAGCCCTGGAGCTAGGGGAAGCACACAGGGGAAGGGCGGAAGGCAGTAAATATTGCTTCCGCAAAATTGCTCCATTTGAAGTAGATTGGCTCTAGCACATGGAGGTACTCACTGGCCAAGCCCAAATCTAAATCCAGATTTCCTGAAGCGCTTTTCATTCAATTAAGGAAAACAATGAGAAGTGATATAAATACAACTGAGTGCTAATTGATAATGGCATTTCCGTTTCCTTGGATGCGCAATATCCTGCAATTATTCAGGCAAACAGCTTGGGACTGGAAGAAATGTTTTTAAGGTGAATTAAACTGAAGTTCCTCTACTTTCCAAAGTGTTCAGGACACCATATCTGAAGCCATGTCAGCACCAGCAACTGACCACTGCCGAAGAAGTATCACAGCTGCTCTCACAGGTAAAGCCTCTCTTTCTCCTTGCAACACAAACAGGCTGTTCTGAGCAGAGACAGGTGATCATTTGGTACTCCATGGACTTTTTATTGAGCAGGAGCACAACCCTTATACAACCGCTCTCTTGAAGTAAGATTTTATCGAACAGGAAGATAATAATGCTCCACATATGAAGCATCAATTGCCACCACCTGACGATGTCTGAATGACAGCAGCTAAAACCAATCTATAGTCCTAGAACTTGATCTCAACCATTAACATTGTATTCTACCCATCCCCAAGGAACTGGGTGTGTGTGTGTGATGGTGGCTTACTCACTTTGTTCTACGACAACTTTGCAAAAGCTGTTTGACCAGACACTATCTCAGCCTTGATCACCAAGCTTCAAAGTGGAGTGCGGAACTGATGCCTAGTCAAAGCCCAATGCACCACCTCCCCCTACTCTACATTGAGCCAATTCTAGATAATTATGCATAATTAACTCAGAGCATAACTCAATCACATCAGATCTTGGAATGTAAGCAGGGTCAGCCCCGATTAGTACTTGAATGGGAGACCACCCAGGAACCACAGTTGCTACACAGAGACAGGCAGTGGAAAACCACCTCTGTTTCTCTTATGACTTGAAAAGCCTACAGGGTTGATGTAAACTGGCTGTAACTTGGTGGCACTTTCTACCACTAGAGCATGAATTTATTCATTTCTTAGGTACCATTCTGGAGAACTGCTTGATAAGGTAATTGACATCAAATTTCATACTATATTAGGCAATCTAAATTAACCAAACAGCAACAAGAAAAAAACCAACGTAAGAACATAAGAGAAGCTATGCTGGATCAGGCCAATGGCCCATCAAATCCAACACTCTGTGTCACACAGTGGCCAAAAAGTTCAAGTGCCATCAGGAGGCTCATAAGTGGGGCCAGGATACTAGAAGTCCTCACACTGTTGCCCCTCCCAAGTACCAAGAATACAGAGCATCACTTGCCTCAGACAGTTCCAACGATATGCTGTGGCTAATAGCCACTGATGGACCTCTGCTCCATATGTTTATCCAATCCCCTCTGGAAGCTGGCTATGCTTGTAGCCGCCACCAAACCAAGGTGAAGCTATAGTTCCCACAGAAGCTTTAAAACATAAAACACAGCCTGTCAAATAAACCAGCTACTGCAAGCAGTTAACAACTGAGAGGGGGGAAAAAAAGAAACTCAACAATCCCCATGGCAAATGAAATAGTCCTGGGACCTTAAAAATAGTAATCTGGTGACAGGCAAATTTCCAGAAGGCAAAGCACAGCGCCACCACTGAAAAAGCCCTGTCTCCGGTTGCCACTTGCCATGCACTTCATCTAGATAAGATGGGGGCACACAGGGCAGCTCTTGAGATAGTGATCCTGGAGAGGCAGACTTTTAGTTACCTTGGTCATATGCCACATACAGCTATAAAAGCAACAAGTGCTTTAAAAAGTACCCAGAAAAAAATAGGTAGCTCTTCCAATAGTCTTCAAAGGCAGGCCCCATGTACAGTGCACTACAGTAATTTAATCTGGAAGCTGTCGCAGCATTACCTACTGGGATCTTCACGGAGTCAAAATCCAGTATGTCACAATTCTTTTTCACAACAATAATGGTAGAGTTTCATCTTGCCTATTAATGAACTATTTGGTCATGTTAAAATTCAAAAGCACAAATAACCTGCATTTGTAAATCCCTGCTTCAGCATCAACAGGGCACTATACAAATATTACTGTCTAATGGTAATAAGACACGTTTTGCTGCTCAGCGCTTTTTTGCTTGTACTTCTAGTTAAACAAATGCTTTCCTCCAAAATTTGGCAAAGACAGGTTACAATTAAAAGAAACTATTTGAAACAGCTTTCTCTTATTCAGACCAAGAATGCTCTTTATATTCACACCTACTGATGAGCTAAACTACTCCCAATAACCTTGGAAGTTCACAATGGAGTATGTTGGGGTTCCCACCTTTTCCAGATCAGTTTATCTCTTTTGAGGAATTCTTGGATACTGCAAAAAGATTCTGTGTTATTTTTCAGGATATGCACCTTAAGCATCACTGCAGAAACTCTCCCCTTTCTTACAGCTCATTTTAATCATTCACAACTTATGAAGCTACCAGAAAGGAAAGCCAAGGGCAACTTCGTTTCCTAGCTTGACCTCACTCAGCAACTTTTCAAATATGGTAAGAGCAATATTCCAGTCAGTTTCATGCAGCTTCACTCAATACTACGAGTTTTAGTTACATCCAGAGGCAGCGTCTCAGCCCTTTAATTTTAGGGGCTCAATTATGTGGTGTCACTACAGCACACCCTCTGAAATGAAACTGCAGCCCTCCACAGGAACTGTGGAGACAGGACAGTGGACTAGAAGGACTGCTGATCTGATCCAATGGGGCTCTTCTTAAGTTGTTACATTGACAGGCAGCTGTTGGGCCCACCGCTGACACACACAACTTGACACCATGGAACAGCACCAACAACTGGCTGAATTGGGCACAGGGCTACTCATCTTCCTCTATCAAAGTAGAAAGCAAAGAAGCTAGGATCTGCTTCCTCACTTCCTCCTCTCCTTTGGGGCAGTGGTGAGCTTCCTAAAGCAATTTAACAATGCCAAGCTTCCTAAAGCAATGCTAAGACTGCCCCAAAGGTAACAAGCAAGTGAGTGAGAAGCATATAAGGGCCACTGCCACTCTCACGGTCAGAAGAAAGAATACAATTTTTAAAAACATGCCTGCAATGGTGAGTGCTAGGAAGAGAGGGTCACTTGACAGCATCTTGCAAATGGTGGCAAATTTTGGAGGTGGCCCTGCTTCACAGTAGGTTAGCTGACATTCATCAGAGTAGTTAATTTTCTCTATGTGGGGCTGTTGTTTTTAAGGATCCACCACACACTCATGTTAACTCATATCTGAGATCTCAAGTAGTATAGTTCAGTCACTGATTTGCCACTTTTAAATATATTTTTGGAGCAATTCCTACTTCTTGCAGATATGGTTTAGCAACAATTAAGCACATTCATCACACTAATTTCAATCAGACAATTAACACATTAGCGCTTTCCCACTGAAAACTATGGCATTTCAAAAGGTGTTAACATTTGTGATTACTAAAGAGCACTTGATTTCAGATGGAAAAGTCAAATTTTTATCCAAATATTGCCCTAGCCGGGATAGCTCAGGCAAACCTGAACTTATCAGATCTCAGAAGCTAAGCAGGGTTGAGTCTGACAGGTACCTGGATGGGAGACCTTGGAAAACAAGGCGTCGGGATGCAGGTTTTATTCAGCTACCTCCCTGAATATTTTTCAGGCCCCCAGTCAGTCACCAAAGGTTGCCATGACTTCCAGGTGCACACGCACAAACACTGAACATGTGCATATATAAATACAAAAATACCAAAAAAATTATCCAGATGTTGTGACAATTTCAGGGTATCAACAGCACCACATTTCAAGGCAGTAAGTTTTTATTACTACAGAAATAAAGCCATATTCCTTTTATGTCTTTCCTCCAACAATATCCATCCATCCATCCATCCATCCATCCATCCATCCATCCATCCATCCATCCATCCATCCATCCATCCCACCCTTTCCCATAAGAGCTCAGGGTGAATTCCAACAAGTCAAACAGTAAAAAAACCAACAATACCTCTATAAATAAGCAATAAAAGAGTCAGACAATTAAAACATATTAAGGTTAAAACAGTTAACCCAGAAGCTCAGATTTAACTTAAGGCAGCGTGGGTAATATAGACACTTAAATTCAGAGCTTAGGTGTCCAAGGAATGTCAACTGTCTCGGCCGATTTTCCTCCAGTCTAGATGTTAATCAGTGTTGGGAGGCCAATTAGATGGTATAGCAAACTAAGGACGACCGCCTGCCTCAGCCAAAGGCCTGGTGGAACAGCTCCATCTTACAGGTCCTCGGAATGGTAACAAACCCGAGAGGGCCCAAACCTCTGTAGGGAACTGATTCCACCAGGTCAGGGCCAGGGCCGAAAAAGCTCTGGCCCTGGTTGAGGCAAGACAAACGTCCTTTGGCCAGGGATAGTCAGAAGATTTTGAGAGGCCAATCGTAACGACCTTCGGGCCTCATATGGGAAGAGGTGGTCCCTTAGGTATGCCGGTCCCAGGCTGTGTAAGTCTTTAAATGTCAGTACTAGTACCTTGAAGCAGATCCGGTACTCAATTGGTAGCCAGTGTAGATTGTGCAGCATCGGCCAACTGCTCGCCCGTACAGGCGATTCAGTCAGCAATCGTTCTGCTGCATTCTGCACCAGCTGGAGTTTCCGGGTCAACCTCAAGGGCAAGCCTGCGTAGAGCGAGTTAGAGTAGTCCAACCTGGAAGTGACCATTGCATGGATCACTGTAGCTAAGTCCCGAGGAACCAGGAAAGGCACTAGTTGCTTGACCTGCTGAATATGGTAAAAGGCAGACCATGCAACAGCTGTGACCCGGGCCTCCACAGAGAGGGTGGCATCCAGTATCACACCTAGACCCCTCACCTTCTGAACTGGCACAAGGGATGCACCATCCAGGGTGGGGAGTCGGATGCCCGATTCTAGCCCCCCGTGACTCACATACAGGTCCTCCGTCTTAGCTGAATTAAGTTTCAGCAGGCTCAATTGCAACCAACCGGCCACTGTTTCCAACGCCTTGGTTAGCTGGTCTGGGGTGGAGTCTGAGTGGCCATCCATCAACAGATAAAGCTGGGTGTTATCTGCATAGTGGTGACAACCCAGCCCAAAAGCTTGGGCAATCTGGGCAAGGGGGCACATATAGATGTTAAACCTAATCGGCGAGAGAATAGCTCCCTGCAGTATACCACACTCTAGTGGGTGTTTTCCAAGAGTTTTCCAACCTTCTCAACCTCAAGGCATCTACAGGGAGAGGACAGAAGGTACAGGATTCAAGATTCATTGCACTCAAGTCTGAGGCAGTGAGCTGGCCCTCCCAAAAGCTCATCTTGAAATTAATGCACTACTGGCACCACTGGATTGTTATTTTCAAGCAAGCAAGCAATCTTGATTGCTTTAGCAAAAATAAAAAAATCCATAGCAATAATGCAAAGTAAAATGCAAATGTCCAACAAGATAAAAGGGAAAATTAGACATTTTAACATTTTTTTTACAGATTAACGTCATCATTAAAAATTATGTCTAATAATAAGAAATTAAGGACATACAGTCCAGAGACAAATTACAAATGACAAGTGACCCAGAGTGGAGCAGTCACAGGTCAGACATACTTTGGTCAAGCATACCCCATCATCCTTCTATCCTTTATGATGGTTGCAGTAAATCTTGCCATTTGGAAAGTTATGAATTTGTCCCTATCTACCAATAATATGGCTAATTTCTCCTGAGCTGACCTTCCTGGAAGGGGGATATCATGATCCGCAAAAATCTACTATGTTCAGCCTCTTATCTTGGGCATTGGAATGTGGCATGGGAAAAATCCTCAATAAACTTTTGGTCACAGGAGCAGACTCTTTTCCTATATGGGATCTCATTAAAATGCCCTTTCAAGACTGCGAGCAGTAAAATATCAAATGTGCCTTGGAAAAGGCCTTTCTGTAGTTGCAATTCCTTAAATTGGTAAAGTACACTGGAAGAATCAGGGGAGAGGGAGATATCTGTCTGTAAAGTATAAATCAGGGGCGTTGAACATGCAGCTTGGGGACTGGATCAGGCCCCCAGAGGGGTCTTACCAGGCCCACGAGCAAATCAAAAATAGGTTTGCAACTTACAGATACACACCTGAATGGCAAGAATACTCAAGATTGTTACAGCACAGACATGGTCTCCAATTTTTGAAGCATGTTTCATTTTAATTTTTAAAAAATCTTTAATTGTGTTTTTCTGTGTCTGCTACCTGGCATTATGTTTTATGACACACATGGCCCGGCCTGACAAGGTCTCATTTATGTCAGATTCAGTCCTCATAACAAATGAATTCGATACCCTTGGGATAAATGCTCTCAAAATGCTTACTACAGCGGTTTGAGAACTCTGATCTAACAATCTTTGTCTTATGAGTGGTTTGGCTGCATAGAATCCAAGGGTTCTCAAGTATTCTACTGAGAAGTCAAGGCTAGCCGCTAATCGGAATATAAAAATGTGCCATGAGTTACCCTTCATCTCTCCATACACCAAAGTGAAAAGGCCTGGAGATGTCCAGAAGATGATTTTCAACCAGTAATTAATGGCTGATTTATAAACTGAGGTTATTATTGAGAGTAGAGCTAATTCTGATTTGATCATAGCAAAGGGTGTTGATGGCGGAATAACTAACAGCAAGTGTACAAATTTGTTTTACATAATTTCTAAATATTAGAGATTCCCAGAGCCCCAAACTGCTGCTCCACAAAGAAGGTGGGGCAGTAGTTTAATTTTATAAATTTTTAACTTTGAAGAAATCAACATCCTCCTCTCTTCCTATAAAATCTAATACCAAGGACAGCTCTTCTGGGGTTGTACTTTTCATAGTCAATATGGGCTGACCAATGAAACATCACCCCTAAATATTTAAAGCTAGATACCCGTTCTAATGTTTTCTCATCCATTGTCCATTTATGATAATGCAGTCTTCTACCAAAATGAGTAAATAGGCTGGCTAAACAGGCACCCACCAGTCCTAGAAAACCTTAAGCAAATTGGGGGGGGGGGATTTTCACCCTGGGCTTTATTACCTCTTATTATACAATCTTGGTTTTATCATAATTAACATTAAGTGCAAATGAACAACAACAAAAAGACTGTTTACAGTAGGAGCTGAACTGTCTGAACAGCCTTCTAAGACTAGCTTGAATATGGGAAATTAGCCATGTGTCACCTGTGTAGAGTAAAACTGAAATGGTCTTTTGGCTTATTTTGACTAGAAAGAAATGAGGACTCAATAGGAATTCTACCATATCATTTTTGTATAGATTAAAAAGCAGTGGAGCCTAAATACAGCCTTGTCAGCCCCCCTTTGTGGTTTTAACTAAGCTAGACAAGTGGCCATGGACACCTAATCTGTTCTTTATACTGGTGTCCGTATAAAGGCCTTTTATATGCTTTAGCAGTTTATTATCTATATTTATCTATATTCATATTAATTTTCTCCATAAATGAAATCTTAAGGTGAAATCAAATGTGGCTTTGAGATTGATAAATACTTGCCTAGATGATCTATTTGCTATTTATTGAAAAGGTGTTGCAGTAGAAGGCGATGGTTCAGGGTAGAATGTCCCTGCCTAAATCCAATTTGTTCTGGTGATAAAAGGAGTTATTTTCCATTACCCATGTCTCCAGCTTCAATATTTATATATTTTAGGGTTTTTTAAAGTCACCACTCACCCAAAGGGTCTCATGGCAACCTACACTAAAACAATAAGGTAAAAATATAAACATAAAAGCAAATAACAAATATAAAATGTTAACATTAAAATATTAAACTATTAAAACATGTGGCTATCATCGTACCACTAATAAAAACAGCCAAACATGATTACCCTTCAAAGGCAAACCTAAATCATGTCTCCTTGCATGCTATGTGAAAACTAAACAAGTCTGGTAGAGCACAGATGTCATCTAACTGTGTTCCATAGGGTGGGGGCTACAACTGAGAAGGCCCTTCCGCTGGTGATAGCCAACGGAGCCATTCTGGGGCCAGGTGCCTGCAAGAGGCCTCTAGTATGACTGAAGGGAGCACAGGGAGGGTTTTTTAAAAAATGGGTGAGGTGTCTTCCATAAAGCATTCCTATTACATCCAGCAGGCTTAATTTAGCTGGATTGGTACATACCTGGATAGGTAACAGGGCTCCCCACACCCTCCTTATGAATTGGAACCACAACAAGAAAGGTCCATTCCTGAGGGAACCTACCAGGTGTATCTATATGAGTAAACAGGCTGGATAAACAGGCACCCACCAGTTCAAGAAAACCTAAGCAAATGGGGGGGGGGGGGAGATAAAATTTTCTTTCTAGGCTTTACTACCCCTAATTACAGAAAGCAGGGATTTTATTTCACTGACAGAATGGGCCACTCAGGTGAATTAGTTAATGGAATCAACACAGATTATTCAGCTACGCTATCCTCATGGGTTTGATCATTAAATACATTAGAAAAGTGTTCTTCCCAGAGGTCTTTGTATATATAGGAATCTAACTCATGATTTTTATTTTGTTAGAACAAACTAACATGGCTACTGCTTTGCATTCATATCATCCTCATTCAGTGTGCTATACCCTTGTTCTAGGCCACTCCACTTCCTTCCTCTGTCCTCAATATTGGGAAGGGGACCATTAAGGAAAAAAAATCCCACAATCAAAGTAACCACAGGAAGTTAAAGTTAATGAAGGGAAAGATGCTTGCATATTGTTCCTCCCTCCCCTCATCCTTTTGATCTATTTATAGGCTAGACACTGCAAGCATTTAAAGAGGAAGGAAGGCAGATAATTTAAAATTTTAAAGTGACTTTTTAAAAGGTTTAAAGGGTTAAATAATAATCTGTTATATTCTTTTTTACTGTTATAACCCTCAAGTCATGAAACCTCAATATGTAGACTCTTTGTGGGACTTTTTATAAGGTACTTTTAGGGTTGTTCTAAATGTTCTGGTCAATGAGTGTATTAATACTGACTGACTGACTGCTTAAGTGGGCCACATCAAATAAACATCAGATGTTTGAGAGCCACACGACATGAACATCAGATGTTCAGATGAAAGCAAAGAAGCGATTCCTACGTTCTACCGATTGTGGAGATGTTCACCTTCTATTGCTCCAATCCTGCTGGGGCGGGTATAAAACGAGGGAAGTGCCTTTAACCCTCTTTTTGATGTTTACGTTTTTTAAAAGATGAGAAAGCAAATTATTTGTTTATACAGCAAAGGGGAGAAAAGCAAGCAATGCGAGCACGGAAAAGGAGGCGCTTCTCGCCTCCCTTCCTACAGCCCAGGGCTTGTGGGGATCCTGCCCTTCTGTAAAGGTTCCTCCCAGTGATGCTGTGGGTGGAGGCCCAAGGGCGGCGTGTGTTTGAACCGGCCAGCCAGGCTCGCTCTTCCATCGTGGCGGCGGCGGACGAATAACGGGGCTCCCCGCAGCCGGAGACCGTTCTCTGGGTGGAGAGAAAGCCTCCTAGAGCACCGAGGCGCCATGTTACAGCCTCCCAGACAGGCTCCCCCACCTCTCCTCCCCAAGCAGGGCCCGTCTTGTTTCCATTCAGGCCGCGTCCGGGCGAAAGGCTCCAGCCACGCCCGAACTGCGCCTCTGGACGAGGCCGAAAAGCGCCAACCTGACCCGCCTCTGCCTTTATTTACCACAGGAAGAATAAACACACACTCACCCCACACACGACCACCGGCCGAACCGCACATTAAAGCCCAGGTCCTCCACAGGCTTCCGTCACATCTCGCGGGAACTCACTGACACATCTCTTTCTTTCTCGTTTGCTATTCCCTCACATCTTCTTCCCCCCCTCTCACCCGCGCGCTCTCTCCCCCCCTCCCTCCCCGGTGGAGGTACTGTCACGTGACGTGAAAGGAACGAGGGAAGGTAGAGAAAATGACACGTGGTTGGAAAGGGCTACGTCCGCGAGGCGGAGCCGTTGCCGACCCCACAAGGGTCGGAAAGAGCCGAACTTGCATAGAGCGTCCGGAAAGAACCGAACAGTCTGCGACTGCGCAAAGAGCCTTGCGGCGGCTGGAACGCAATGGCGGGGAGCAAATGGATGGGAGAGGGATGCGGGAAAATCCGAAATGCTGCGACCATCAACCAGGATTTCCAACCCCAAACTTTTAGAGGGCATGTTCAGCGTGTAAGGAAACTTTTGTTGGAGCAGCCCCCACTGATAACGCCCACAAGCAGGGAATACAGATTGTGAACTTCATAGTTTGCTATTCAAGCTGTGGTTACCAGCCACCAAAGTCTGGAGCTCTCCTGCTATTACACTTATTCCCCTGGAATAAATGGATGCTTCGGAATGATGGATTTTCTGGCATCACAAACCTTCTGACCTCCATATTCTCCTCCCCAGGCATCACACCCAAATCTCCATGATTTCCCACTCTAACCGAGGTATACTGCCTTGGCATAGGCAGGCTTTCCAGTCCTGGGTGATGAATGTTGTGTTCCCTTTTAACATGCATAGCATGTGTGGCTTGCAATTAATTTGTACCAAGCATGGAATTTTTCTCTGGCACCTTTTTCATGATTCAGTATCCTCAGGGAACCAGTATGCAGTGTAGTGACAGCCTAAGCTCCACTTCCCAATTCTGCCATGGGACCTTGGGCCAGGCATGCACAGACAGCCTCACCTACATCAGTGTTTTTGTGAGGATAAAATGGAGACTGTCAATTGCTGTAGATCTCCACTAGGAACAAAGATAAGAGTATAAATGAAGAGTGAAATAGTACCTCTGCTTTTTTGCACACAGAAGGCCCGGGTTCAGTCCCTGGAATCTTCAGTTGAACAAGAACCAGGAAGTAGGTGATGTGAAAAGACCCCTCTCTACCTGGGACCCAGAGAACTGCTGCCAGTCTGAGTAGACAGTGCTGACTTTTGGACCTGTTTCAGTATAAGCTGCTTGTGTCAGCTTCACAAGTGAAAATTAGAACCAGCCTGCTGCTTTGATGGATCTGTCCGGAATCGGAGTACTCCAAGTGATTTCATACAGTAATTCAAAGTTCTAGTTTTATCATGGACTTCATATTCACCTTGCATAACAGACATACCTGTTTTAACTTGGATGGTACATATGCAGAGAAGCTGCAGCACAGCAATGCTCTGTCTGTTTAGCATGCAGATAGTCCCAGATTCAATCCCCTGCCTCTCCAGTTAAAGAATCAGCTAGCAGGTAACGTGAAAGACCTTCAAATCGCTGAAGAGCTGCCATAAGGCAGAGTAAACACTGACTCTCGTGTTCATGTACTATGCAAAGACGACCAGAGGTTCTAGAGAACTTCTGACACCTGTTTTTTCTTTTTTAACACTCGATACCAAATTCCTGAGATGTTTTAAAGCTATTAAATAATTGTGCATCACTGCCTTTTACTTGTGCTGAAACATTTCAACTTCTAACTACACAATCCTGTCTATCCACTCTGAAGTACCAGGCCAGTGCTTACTCCCTAGCATTTACTTATATTCCATTTCCCCCCACCAAACAGAGACCCAAACTGGCATACATTGTTCCCCCTATCGCCAGGTTATCCTCACAACCATACGAGGTGCACTACGTTGAATATGTGAGGCTGGCCCATTCACTCAAGTAAGCTTTCATGGCAAAGTTGGGATTTGAACCCAGATCGCCTAAGCTCAGGGGTGGCCAAACTTGCTTAATATAAGAGCTGCAAGACATGATCATCAGATGTAGGAAGGAAGGAAATAGATACAGGAAGGAGAGGTAGAAAGAAAGCAACTTTAAATTAATTCTCCAAGCCACCAGCTAGCTTGGCTAAGTGATTTAAAGTGAGAAATGCCTTCTCCTAGTCAGCCAACAAGTCAGAGGGGGCTTCAAGAGCCACACAATATGTGTAAAAGAGCCACATGTGGCTGCCGAGCAGCAGTTTGACCACCCATCCTAGCCGAACTAGTCACTACTCCACACTGACACACCATATATTACACCCAAAAGCCCTTGAAGTTTCAGATACTATACATTTTCTTCCTGAACTCCACCCAGCATAGCTATGGCTTCTGCCCTCCAGCCTTTATAGACACAAAGCCAGGAACTACTCTTGTATGGACTCCGGCACTGAATTTAATTTCTGACCCGAAGAAGTCCGGCTTTAGAATTCAGACCCATCTGTTCCTCACATCCTATCCAGCTGGATGAGGTTCACCCAGGATATAAACATTCCATGCATTGTAGTTTTTCTTGTACAATGTTTCTTAAAGGTCTTGGTCATCATACTGGGACCAAGAGCAATATTCCCTCTAAGCTGCAGAGTCTTGTGAGCAAAAATTCTACTTTGTGAGCTACTGGCATTAAAGTTGTGAGCTACTCCATAAATTAGCTCATCCTTCCTGAGCTAAAACAACAATGTGTGAGCTGGAGGCTAAAAATCTGTGAGCTAGCTCATGCTAACTCAGCTTAGAGGGAATACTGATCAAGAGACAGTGGTACTATTCACAAGTCTTTTTAATGGCTTGCTGCAAAAATGGAAACAAATAGGATAAATTTGTGATGTTCAGGTAGCAATACCAGCCATACTTACTTTAAATTAATAAATCCGAAACTACCTTCAGATTCACCATTGTAGATAGCAGTATCTCAAGCTTTTTTGTGGACTTTACTGTAACATTAGACTCAAACTTGGCTGCGCCGTATTCAGACACAAGCTAAACCAACACATTAAAGCTTATGTTGGTCAAACACAAATTCAGCAGTATTATTTGGAATATAAATCAAGTATAACATTTCCATTGTTAGGCAGGCAGCATTCAAGAGATAACACCGTAACTGTAGGAAACACTGAACTATTACATGTCGAAAATTGTACCACTACAATAAGGCTACACAAATGCTATTTCCAACTGTCAAGCCACTTCCCACCCCTTTGTAAAACAGGGATAGCGCTGAGTTTTTGTTGTAAATGGAGGATTAGTTATTACTCAAGCAGCTTTCCTAAATCCACTTAGGATTTGTCTGTCTTTAAGAGCAGAATCAAAGCAACCTGGGGGCTCCCAGTTCCAATTAGGTATATGCAGGCAGAGAGATTTTAACTCTTCTATACTCACAGTTGTGATGAAGCACAACATAGGCTGTTATTCAGAGTTAAGGGGGGGGGCTTGAGAAAACCATTGTCAAGACTATTACTTACAGCTTTGGCTGCCAGGCTCACTGGGCGGCAGTGTAGTTTAGGGCTACGCATGACTAAGCTAAAGTTCACATGCCCAGGGTGAACTGCCAACATCTACAATGCTGCTCCATTAACATTTACCAGCAGAGGGTTTTCCCGAACCAGGTATTAAAGCTTCCCAAAGCTAAACACAACCAGGATTATCTGGACAGACCATCCATGCTCAAAGGAGGGGGAGGGGGGAGAAAAGAAAGAAGCCAACATTAGATTACAGGCCGCAGCCCGAGTTTAAACTCGTTACCATCTTTAATTAAACTGCTTTGGAAGTAGCATACGTTTCCATGATAAACAATTTCCGAGCCCAAGTACACAGAATCACATTTGTAGTTCACTAATGCCAGAGTTCAGCAGTTCTCTTCACATGGCGAACAGGATCAGGAAAGCCACCATCAGACAGAAGAGACCCATAGCTTCAGACAGGGCAAATCCCAAAATAGCATATGAGAATAACTGCTGCTTCAGGGAAGGATTTCTAGAACAGAAAATCAGGTAGGAGCCATTTTAATGTATAAACAGTGAAAGGAAGCAATTCAGTTCTAGAAAGATGCATCCATTTACATTTTAGTTAACTATACAACGAAAAGCTTGTCACCTTCAGCCATATAGCAAAACCAATTATACGCAAGCTTAATTAGAGAATACATGCAGGGCTGATCCCAGAACTGTGATAATTTAACACAAGTCTGAACAAGATTACGATTGCAACACTCGGTGCTCCCGACAAAAATGAGGGAAACACACTGGCAAATACATGGTAGCTATTCAGCGCTTCCATTTGGCAGCATACAAAGAAGCACAAGACAAAATGGTAAACTCTAAACCAACCAGATTTGGTAAGTAGAAGCTGGTGGCTATAGTTATATTTACATCCCACCCTTCTACTCACAAAGTACTCAGGGTGGCTTCATTCCCTGTGGTCCCTCCACCACCCTGGAACTGTGTGGTTCCTACTCAATTTCCTGACACAGCACTTGTCTACAGCTTCAGATTCAAATGTGTCACTCTTATGTCCATGAAAAAAATCAGAAGCTTGAATGGCAAAACACAGTGGTCCAACTAACTTTTCTGCTGACTGAAAAAGCAGCAGAGAAGGATGCCTTCTGACTACCTTTGATGCCTCTAAAGCTTTCCAGACTCTTTTCTTCTAATATGGACACTAACAAAATATAGTAAATACGTTACACTCATTGATTATTCCTGTTTTCATAAGCATGGAGAAACTTCTCAAACCGAGGCTTTCCTTGATTGTATAAAGGAAACCCTCAAAATCTGAAAATTCTCTCCATATGTAAGACTGGAAAAGTTTCTACTGTAAAGACTCTTCAGGATAGAGCAAACATTTTAAAAATTCTTTATTTATACCCCCTTTTCTCCCAATGGCGACCCAAAGCAGTTCATATTGTTCAGTACTGCCAATGGGTTGGATCTAATCAACTGTTCTGCTTGGTGAAAAGAGGGAAACTTCTGATCATCATAAAAGGTAAGGTGAGGTTTATAGGACCAAGATGGGCAAAAGCCACAAGGACAGGGAGCTGTAATACGAAGAGTAATTGGAGGAGATTGAGCAAAAGAGCTGGATGGATCCAACCCTATTATCTTGATCTTAATACATGCAGCAGATTACTATAATTTACTTTATGCAAGACTCAAAGTTTTGACACCCATCAAGGATTCACAATGCAATCCTAAAAGGACTTTCCTAGGTAGAAAGCCTCAGAGAATAAAACAGGATGTCTTTCTGTGTAGACCTGTTTAAGATTTGCTTAATGGAGCAGAACAAGGGAATCATCCCCAGGTAAAGCAATACCTGCATTCTTCCATACTATCCCAAAGCACCAATATCTGTTACTGCTAACACAGAAGAGACACATGGAAGTGCCATAGCTCTGCATAGCTTATTTCAGCCAGCAGAGGCAACAGTGATGGGGTAATAGTGGATTACTGGCATCACCAACAATTCAGTGCTTGAATACCTAGCACAGTAAACTGCAACATCCATTTCTCCAAATAGTACAGTTAGGATGAGTTACCTGGCATAGCCTATGATTAGACTCCCAAAAACTGTTCCAATACCAGCACCAGAACCAGCCACTCCTACTGTGGCAGCACCAGCACCAATAAATTTGGCAGCCGTGTCTATGTCCCTGCTGACTGCACTAGTTTGAAACTTCCTTAGTGCTAACTGGCTGCTGGTATCCTGAGGTCCAGTGAGAAAAGTCGTGTTGCCCTTCAAAAGGAGAGAAGAAAATTTAGGTTAGCACCCACAGTTCTTGGAAGGCTAAACAGTTGCATTACAGAAGTCACAGGCATTCCACAAGAAGTAAGACATCTCAGTTTGTCAATAACAAAGGACGTGAACTCCCTCCCATCCCAATTTCGTTCAGGTATTACTATCTTGAAAAACTGTCCAAAAGCAAGTACACGAACAGGAAGTATAAGTCAATCACAACTTCACAACTTTTATCATCATCCTAGGTGCCCAGCAGCTCCCAAGAAAAAGCTACTTGCTTCATGATGGTCTTCAAATTTTTCTATAGCATTTATAATTGGAAAACTGTAATCCTCTAGTGTTCAGGAGGTTTTTAGAAACAGCTTTCTTTCTAAGTGTCCTGGAGACATATTAACTTAGGGGTTTATCCTATGGCAATAAAACACCACCTAGGAATCAGACAGCTGGATTAATATAACCAAGTTGATTATCAGTTACAAATTCCCAATTTTAGGCACCTTACTGTAATAAGTGAAATGCGGACAGTTCAGTTCCCTCCAAATTTAGCTTTTTAAAATAAGGCCTGGACCAGAGCGAGAATTCAATATTTTGTTGCGTAATTAAGACAAAAACACACAAGCTCAGACGACAGTTTAAGGATTGGAAGCTACAGAATTGTTTAAGGTACCTCGCCAGTCCTGATTTCTGGCCTAGACAACACCGAGGCAGAAATTGGTCTGTACAGGATTCTTGACCCCGCACGCATCTGAAGGAGTGAAAGCATATCAAGACATAACCATAGTTAATACAGTTTTCTATGAACAGTGATATATTCCATAGAGCAACAGGACACAGATTCCACCCACAAACTACAATCATTGTATAAGGCTTGATCAATCGCACAGGTTCTACAGAGCAAAACCTCAAATCCTCTCCAATGGTTGAGGCTCCTCCCACTCCTGGTCCTCTGGGGAGCCAGAGCTTCCTTTGCCTAGTTCTCCAGATCCCATGGGAGAGATACAAAAAAAGCACCTTTAAGACCAAGAAGTGCTAATGTTTTAAAGCATGTTTAAGTTTAAAAAAATCTTTAGTAGTGTTTGTCTGTGTCCTTTAAAAAGTTCATCTCTCTGCTACCCAATCTTAAATAGGCGCACACATGGCCTGGCCCAACAAGGTCTGATTTATATCAGATCTGGCCCTCATGAGTTTGCCACCCCTGAATTACAGTATTCTCTTATGTTTTTCCTTTCCCGTAAGAGATGTGTAATAAGGAGCTGAGACATCAATCTTCACAGGTTTGTGTTAGAAAACTTAAATAGTTCCCTCTCTTGAGAAACATAGACATTTTTTAGTTCCCCAACAAAGATTACATATTGGAGCAGGAAAGGAGTTTTCCAGACCAGATTACTGGATAACCCTGATTTGTTTTCTAACATTTTCAACAAACTAGCCCATACCATACATTAGTACTTTACTTACACTTTGGAAAACATGCATTGCTGAGGGAACTTCATGTTAACAGCCAGAGAACTATGGGTCCCTGTCAATACTCCCTCTAAGCTGTGGAGTCTTGTGAGCAAAAATTCTACCTCCTGAGCTACTGGCATTGAAGTTGTGAGCTCTGGTCATAGTTTTCCACATGAGCTTCTTCCTGTGGCAGGAAGCTCAACCCCGCCCCCCACCCCACTTTGGCAGCAGATCTGATTTAATTTCAATTAAAGTGGGGAGGGAGGGGAAGACTTTGCTTGCAGCAAATTAGGGAGAAAAGCAAAGAGTTCCCTGCACGCAGCAATTTGGTAGAGCAGAAAATCCTTCCTGAGCTAAGACAAAAAAAGTATGAGCTGCAGCCTAAAAAACTGTGAGTTACACTAACTCACCTTAGAGGGAGCACCGGTCACAGTAGAAAGGATGCCTCATTTCCACTGCATAAAAAGCTAGTCTCAATGACCTTCAGGTTATACTAAGACTTTTGCTGAAAAGTACAGCAGGATCCTCGACTAGCAACTGAACTATCTAATTTAAACTTAAGCAATTCAGACCTCCGGCAGAGCAACCTGAGTCACCCACACCCAAGGGAAACCCTCCCCCAAAGAGTACAGCGTTCCGGGCTCGGCCTCTTCCAACAGTTCAAAGCCAGGCCGCAAGCCGCGCGATCTAACGAAGGCCCAATGAAATGAATGAGCCAGAGAGCCACAGCTCAGCCGCGGCCTGTTCGTGTCCTTGGATTGCCTGCGCTGCAAAGGTCATAGTTTTCCACATGAGCTTCTTCCTGTGGCAGGAAGCTCAACGTCCCCCCCCCCCCTTTGGCAGCAGATCTGATTTAATTTCAATTAAAGTGGGAAGGGAGGGGAAGACTTTGCTTGCAGCAAATTAGGGAGAAAAGCAAAGAGATCCCTGCACACAGCAAATCGGTAGAGCGGAAAAACGACCTGCAGCAAAGTCAGAACCGCTAGGCCTCCAAGAAAAGGCGCAACCCGAGCGAGCAAAGCCATAAGGGAAAGAGACTTGACAGCAAGAGCAGGGCACGAGGAAGGAGGCAGTCAGAGAAGGAGGCGCCTCCGCCCCTCATTGCAAGAGGGGAGCGGCTGCCCCACATTGCAAATGGGGAGCTGGTACCCCACAGCAGCGCCCTCCTCCCCCAACTCACCAATGCAGGCGAGCCGGCGGCGAGCTTGACACAGGCGAACATGGTCGGTGGGGTTGCGGCTTCTGCTTTGCTGCTGCCGGGCGGCTGAAGGGGCGGCCGCGGGTGCTCTGCGGGTGCGGGTTGGGCCTCCTGGCTCGCTGCAGGGAGACAAAGCAGAGCTCGATGCGATGGAAAGGCGCCGCTCCCGGCAGCGGGAGGAACGAGAGGCGCGCCGATGGAGACGGATGCACGGCAGCCCCCCCAACCCGCCTCGGCCTGCTACTTACCCGGCAGCGGTAGAGGTCGAAGGGACTGCAGGCTCCTCGCGCAGGCGCAATGACGACACTTTATCCTTCGAGTGCCCGGATGCTGGAGGAGGGAAGGGTGGGGGCGGAGAAACCCTGCCCAAGGTCACTTTGTAGCAACTTTATTAGTAAGACCAGGACAGAGGACAAGAGCAAGCTGATAGGAGACGCCGGGAAAGATTTAGAAAGGCTGAAGGGAAAGGTCTTATTAAATGCCGTTATGCTCTGGAATGCAGTTTCTGAAAAGCATGACTTTTCAATTAATTCTTTTCAGGGCTTTTTTGAGTAGGAACGCAGTTCCGGCTGGCTTGGTGTCAGGGGTGTGGCCTAATATGCAAATAAGTTTGAGTTCCTGCTTTTTGCAGAAAAAAGCTCTATATGAAACAATGGTGCCATCAAAGGGTGTGGCCTAATATGCAAATGAGTTCCTGCTGGACTTTTTCCTACAAAAAAAGCCCTGATTCTTTGGTTGCTGTTTTTGACCATGCACCCGGGAGGGTCTGTGGCTTAGGGGAAGAGCTTCTGCTTTGCATGCAGAAGGTCCCAGGTCCAGTCCTTGACATCTCTCGTTAAAACAGGGGTGTCAAACTTATTTGTTACGAGGGATGGACGGGCCATATGTCATAAAATGTAATGCCAGGTAGCAGAGATATAAACTTTATAAAGGACATAGACAAACACAAAGATTTTTGTAAAAGCTTAAAATAAAATGTGCTTAAAACATTAGCACTCTGTCTTAAAGATGCTTTCTTTGTATCTCTCCCATGGGATTCAGGGAACTGGGCAAAGGAAGCTCTGGCTCTTTCCTTTCTTCCGCAGGGGACCAGGATGGGGAGAGCCTCAGCCAATAAAAGGAAAAGAGGCTTGGGTCAGTAGTTCTGCTGTGCGATTGAGAGAACCTGGCAAAGCAAGCTGTTCCACTCCCCTTCCTCCCCAAGGGAGAAGCCTCAGCCAATGGAGAAAATAGAGGTTTTGCTCTGTAGCTTTTCTGCTGTTGAGCAAGCCTGGCAAAGCAAGCTATGATGCAGAAGGAAGTAAGGGAGAGGGAGAAAGAAACAGATGACATCCAATTGCTTAGGGGCCTGATAGGAGCCCTCCGAGGGCCTGATTCAGCCCCCGGGCCGCATGTTTGACACCCCTACGTTAAAAGAACCAAGCAGTAAGTGATGTGAAAGACCCCTGGTTGAAATGCTGGAGAGCAGTACTGACTGTAATGGACCAGTGGTCTGATTCAGTGTAAGACAGCTTTGTATGTGTTCATGTGTACGTTTACTTAGCACAGAAAACTGACATTCAACAGGGCAGCTTTATTTTTCTGTATCCCACCCCCTCACCAAGCAGAAATGTCATGAAAGCTTTCATTGTGAACGATCTGCCTGTCACATAAGCAGATACAAGAGTCTTGCTGGGCAAAAGTTCCAATCTTGCATGCACCTTGCAGCAGAATAGCTATACAGAAGTACCTGGGTGTATACTTCACCTGGACGTAGCCTTTTAATCAGGAACACCCCTTCCAGAAGGGGGGAAAATCACATTTTGTATTATCTTTAAATGCAATCAAACGTAGACTTGTATATGTTATAGTGCACATGTGTACCATCCATGTACCGTATAGACATGATTTTTTGCAGAGGTTTTTAGTAATGATCCCCAGTTTTATTTGTAAAGTTAGCACATGTGGCCTCTTTTTTACAAACAAATGTACACACACAGAGATGTATGCACGTTCTCTTTTGTATTCACACATAACACTAATACTGATATTTGCTTATCTTGGTTTTAATTATGCTCTTTCAGATTTGTCCTGAGCCTTGCCTGCCATGTTGTAGTCTAATCACACCCATGCTTTGTGTACCTACAAAAACTGAATCCAAACAACCTGAAGATGATGAATGTGGAAAATTCTTGGGTCCTGGAAATATTACTGCCTTCTCAGTTTAGCAGACTAGAAGTATTCCCAGATTCAGCTTTGCTTGTTGAAGAGAAAGTTGAAAATGAGGGAGCATATAATTTCAATCTATTATTATAGGCTCCACCTCTTTCTGGATGGACAAGACTTTGCCATATGAATCCATGTACTGGGGAACTTCCCAGCTTGACTACTGCGATGTATTTTACCTGGGGCTGCCTTTAAAGATAACCTGGAAGCAAAAATTCTCTTGCCTGTATTTCAGCTGACATGGGAAGATTAAAATGTATTCAACCAGTAGGCAGCCAATCAAAGTGAATATTATTATGTTCCCAGTGTCAATTAGAAGTGCTAATTTTGATCTATAAAGTCTTAAAGAGTAAAGATGTGAGAGCTCAGGAAAATAGAAAAAATCGAGGGGGTAGAATTTTTTCATGGCACTTTTTCAATGGGAAATTTGGGGAAACACTGAAAAGAAACCTTTATGAAATATTTTATTTTTAAGAATGAAGGCCATGTTTTTCACATTCAAAATGTACAGCATGAAAAAGACCATAGGCAGCCGCTTTCTCAGTTTTTCTCATTTTGGGGAAATATGCTATAATGTATTTAATAATAACATGTTCTTAAAGAGTTCAGTGTTTCCAGTATTATAAAATGTATCTCAATATCCAAACATGCTGCCACTCCTGCCAGTTGTGACTGTGTGAGAGCGTTTCTGTCCGCTTGCAGGAGAAGTAGCTAATCCCTGAATGTTTTCCATGTAAACTGTAATTTCTTTTATTTGAGTGATGTGACCCCAGTCCTAAACCCCACTATGCCAGCATGCCATGGGCAAGATGCTGGCAGACCTAGTCAGTATCCTCTACTTTCTCAGCAAGCGGAGAAAGGCCTCACAGAGCAACATGCCAATGACATCCCCTTGTCAATCATATATTCACAGAGTCATTTGATGTGCCAAAATGCACCACTTCTATTTGCCCCTGTGCCCACTCATCAGGACAAACATGCAGAGAAAACCACTAGAACACAGTTCGGCACATCATGACAACTGTGTTGATTGTTGTTGTGAGGCATCTCTCAAGGGTTAATAAGCCTAGTTCATCCTATGGGCAGTGTTCCCTCTAAGCTGAGTTAATGTGAGCTAGCTCAGCTTTAACCTCTGGCTCACTCATTTTTGTCTTATCTCAGGAAGGATGGCCCCAGAGCCAAATCATTCACAACTTTAATGTCAGTAGCTCACAAAGTAAGAGTTTTTGCTCACACTAACTCAGTTTAGCAAGAACATTGCCTACGAGTGTTACTAATTGGTCTCTGGGCCTGTACCGTTTTTATCATCTTCAAGGCTGGAGATGGAGGTGGCATGCTTAGTTTCTCATGAGAAACTGCCGCTTTTTGGATGGGTGGAGGAGAGCTAGGGGTGATGAGGTAATCTTCTAGAGCAGGGGTGGCCAACCGTAGCTCTCCAGATGTTTTTGCCTACAACTCCCATCAGCTGAGGCTGATAGGAGTTGTAGGCAAAAAACATCTGGAGCTGCCGTTGGCCACCCCTATTCTAGAGGCTTTTTCGGAAAGCATGTACTGATTGGATGTCACCCTCACCTGATGTTATTGGGCCAAAAACTATAATTCAGCTATATAATATAATTGAGGTAACTCTGGGGCCCAGAGGAGGAGAAAACTAGCAGAGATCCTGATGGACTGAAGGCCTAAACTGTGACCTGCCTGAATTGCAATTGCTAGCAAAATAGAGAATTCCTGAATATTGCCTGTGAATTTAGAACTTAAGGTTTGTGCTGTTTAATGCAAGTACTAAAAAACTGTTAGACAGTTGAGCTGGTCTTTCTTGTTTTCTTGATTTTAGAGTAAAGTATTGGGTATTTAATAAGTTTTTCTAATTTTCTAAATCCTTTTACAATAAACAACATTCTGGTTACTTGTGTACAATTGCCCTGAAGACTATGGGGTTCAGGTCATGAACACCTTGACAGTTGTCTTCTGCCAGTGTGTGAGGACTTATCTTGTCTGGTGTTCTTTTCTGTTCATGTTTTAATTTCACGTAGATATCCTTTTAAGGTTAATTTTAATATTTTCTGTGCCTTGAGGGTGCTAAATGGGTGGATTTTTTTTTTTAAAAAAATGACCCAAGCTATGGTGCCATAGTGCCTGTGATCATGATTCCAGGACCACAAAGAGGTAACTCTGGGGCTAAACATGGTCTTGGGCCATTCTCCTACACCCCAGTGCTTTCAGTGGGTAACTTACAGTGCCAGTCTAAGCAAAGTTAGACTCTATATGTCCAGTGGATGTAGCTCTGCTTAGGATGGTGCTGGTAATTATTTAAGAACAATGTGATGATATTGGATTTATACTCCACCCTTCACTCTGAATCTCAAAGTCTCAGAGTGGCTTACAATCTCCTCTACCTTTCTCCCGCACAACAGACACACTGTGAGGTTGATGGGGCTGAGAGAGCTCTCCCAGAAGCTGCCCTTTCAAGGACAGCTCTGTGAGAGTTATGACTGATACAGAGTCACTCAGTAGGAGCATGTGGAGGAGTGGGGAATCAGATGCGGTTCTCCCCGATAAAAGTCCATGCACTTAACCACTACACCAAACTGGCACTCAAGTAAGTAAATGAAATATTGACACAACAAATATACTATATAGCTTTGTGTTGGAAAGTGCTGTCAAATCCCAGCCAATTTGTGGCAACAACATATATTTGAATGTTAGTGTGGTGTCATGGTTAAGAGTAGTGGACTCTAATCTGGAGAACCAGGTTTGAGTCCCCACTCTTTACTTTAAATACAATTTTTATGCAGCTTTCAGTTGGTAATTTTTGCTTAGTTATTTCCCATTACTGGTGATATTCCTTGACACTTGTGTAAATCCTATTGAATGGATTCCCCACACCTCTACATGACAGCTGCTGAGTGTCCTTGGGCCAATCTCAGTTCTTCAGAACTCTATCGGCCCCACCTTCTTTACAAGGTGGTGGTTGTGGGCAGCGCAAGGGAAGGTGATTATAAGCTCCTCTGAGACTCAGGTAATGAAGAGCAGGGTATAAAACCAGGGCTTTTTTTGCAGAAAAAGCCGAGCAGGAACTATTTGCATATTAGGACACCCCCCCTGACATCACCATTGTTTCACATGGCTTTTTTGTAGAAAAAGCCCAGCAGTGACTTATTTGTATATTAGGCCACACCCCCTGATGCCAAGCCAGCTGGAACTGAGTTTCTGTGCGTTCCTGCTCAAAAAAAGCCCTGTATAAAACCAACTCTCCTTCTCTTTCTACTCCTTCTCTCCCCTTCTTTGCCGTTGTCTGCCTCAGTGTAGCAGCTCTGGAGTTCCTTGGTGGTCTGTCATCCAGGTACTAACCAGGTCCATGCAGGCCAGGTCAGGACATTACATAACTTAGTAGCTATTATTTAATGAGGCAGGTGAGTTTTCTACTTGGCTGCATAAGCCACTGCCACAAAGGTCAAAGGTTGGAGGGGTGCAACTTCATTCTCTCCTAAACCTTAAGTAATATGAGCCAGACTATTGGGGGAGGACAGCCTCAGCCCTTTGAAGCCCTGGCACACTGGGCCTTCGTTGGGGCCTCCTGCTTGCCTCAGGGTGACTTCCAGACAATGACTCCATCTCTCTACAGTCTAGGTGCTGCAAAAGCAGTCTGCAACCATTTCCATGGGCAGCAGTTATTCTACTGTCTTTGCCCACAACATTCCCTCAATCAGCCTCGTCTGTTTCAGACTATGTCTAGACAGAGGAAAAGGAGAAAGAAATACCAGTCTGCCTCTCTGGTATGCCATTTAGCTCAAGAAATAACATTCATCTCATATGTGCACCCTTTCTAGAATTGGCCTGATCCATTGCTAATTGAGTTGAGAGAGAGAAAATATTCAACATGGTGCATTTCCACAAAGCCCCTATCCAAACTTCAAACACACCCCAAATTAATAATGTAAAGCACATAATTAAGTTATTATTCTAAAGCACTACTGGTAATCCAGTCTGAACTTTCAAAGGGGGGTGTGTGGCATGCACTTTAAACCTCAGTATTTATTTGTTTATTTTTAAAGTCCTCCATACTGCCTGTCATTTTTTTTTAAAAAAATATTCCTGGAAGGAAACTTCTCCTCATGTTCACATTTGATGAACATGCTTGTTCTTTGGCATGGCTTGGATTCATTTCCATCTGTTTGTTTTGGCATCGTTCCCATTGTAAACGTGCCGTGCCAATTTCAACAGGGCATAGGTGTTAACCAAACATGGCTTTAGAGGAGGGGGCCCTTCATAACACAGCAAGCGCCAGTCCTACTGCCAGGAGATCCTGCTGTTTGCAAATAATTCCAGCTTAGGGCCACATGCTTCATTACATGAGATCACATCTGTAGGTGCTTGTGGGCATCATAAAAGCAACAAATGTCTACTGGAGTCCTCTTTCAGTCTAGCTTGACGTTTGGAACATCGCGTGGGAAAGTTACACCAAGATTTTTATATACTCCAAACATTTTGACAGATCCCTACTTCAAATTAAGAAACCTTTGGTGTTTACACCATTTGGTATATTTTAATTGGCCCGGTGGTACTATAGATTTGGGGGGAGACATGCAATATTGCTTTTCTAAAAGCATATTTTTGGCCAGCATGGCTAGACCCATATAATTAACAAAATTTGAAAGCAAATTTGGAACCACATGTATAAAATATTCAAAGAGATACAAAGCCTGGCAGGTTTTGTCTACCATAGACTGTCAGCATTCGCAGTCTAGTGTAATTACGCTAGAGGTGGTATGAGATATGAAACAGCCAGAGATGACAGTAATCATTGCAAACCAAAATGTGGTTTTAAGACTTTGACTCTGGCTATAACTAAAAGGAGCTGTGAGGTTGTGAAAGATTTTATTTCTAGGGGCTTATTATTTGTCCTGGATGAAACTTTTTGTACCCAGAAGTAAGGTCAAAGTATTTGGACAGGTGCATCACCAGGGCTTTTTTTGAAGCAGGAACTCATTTGCATATTAGGCCACACCCCCTGATGTAGCCAATCCTTCAAGAGTTTACAGGGCTCTTAATTCAGGGCCTATTGTAAGCTCCAGGAGGATTGGCTACATCAGGGGTGTGTGGCCAAATATACAAACGAGTTCCTGCTGTAAAAAAAAAGCCCTGTGCATCACTATGGCCGTTTTCGCACTAGCGTTTACTCCGGCGTAGCACCCCATTTACCTCCGGATCTTTTCCTGGTTTTCGCACCTGTTGCTCCGGCGCTGCGTCTTGCTCCGGTGCTGCAGGGGTTTCACGCCGGAGTATCTAGATCCACCTCCTTTTCAAAAACTCCGGATCCACACCGGATCCGCTCCTCGGAGTTTGCTGTGGGAAATCCATCCACGCCGGATCGACTGCTTTGTGGGCGTCACCCTCTCCCTTTCCGTCCTCCCACCCCATCCACCCCCTTGGCCAATCATCAGCCGTTCGCGGCGCTTCCCAAAAGTGCCCGCACGGCCATTTTTTTTTAAAACTTCATCTTTCTTGCGTAATAGCGATATTTCGAAATTAACAAATAGAAAACAAAAACCCTCCTGAAGCGGCGGGTATGTGAGGTTGCTTTTCCGCTGTTGCGTTATTTCGCAACTTCGAAATTGCATTATACATTGTTGGGGGGGGGGGGAAATCTAGTGCTGGCGTGGCCAAAGCGTTCATGTGTGTGTGTTTTAAAAAGGCAATGCCTCCCTCAGCTGTGCCACCAGCATTTCTGGACCTGCACAAAATCGCCATGTATAAAATGGGAAGTTGGAGTCCTGCATTCTCCTCCCTGGCTACATTCCGCTCGGTTAGAAAACAGACGCGAGCTCGCTCTTCACACGCGCCACAGAAGGGGAAGGAGAGAATGGGGCGGGGGGGGAGCTCTGGCAGCAGGAGTCAGTCAGGTCCCCGTTGCAGCTGCAAGCGCCAGCCGGGGAGGGGGAAGAGCGCGGAGGAAATGCCAGCTTCACCACCCGAGAGGGATCAAGGCTGGGAAGGGAAGAAACTGCCACACACACACACACACACACAGACACACAAAAACCCCTCCATTTCTCTCTCTTCGTTATTGCGATATTTCGCAACTCCGGAAAATAGACGCAAGGTCGCTCTTCACACACGCCACAGAAGGGGAAGGAGAGAATGGGGCGGGGGGGAGCTCTGGCAGCAGGAGTCAGTCAGGTCCCCGTTGCGGCTGCAAGCGCCAGCCGGGGAGGGGGAAGAGCGCGGAGGAAATCCCAGCTTCACCACCCGGGAGGGAGCGAGGCTGGGAAAGGAAGAAGCTGCCACATACACACACACACACACACGCAACTCTGGAATTTGTGTTGGGGGGGGAATCTAGTGCTGGGATTCTCCACTGTGAATGCTTCTGTTAATACATAAAGGGCTGTGGAGGATACTACAGCTGCAGCCACTCCATAAGCAGAAGCGGCACACGTGATGCGGTTTACGTTGTTACGTTGTTACGCAATTAGACTTGCGCTTAAAAAAAAAATGATTGACAGGGCATCGAACTCAAGTCGATGCTAGTGCAAAAACGATTTGAGCCGGGGCTTCATGGAAAGCGACTCCACTAAAGAGGCAATGTGCGAAAACGAGGAAAATGATCCGGACATAATTGCGCCGAGGAATAAGGGGAGCAAACGCTAAGTGCGAAAACGACCTATGAATCTCAAAACAAAGACAAAGATCCAGGTTCACTGTTTTGAGGGTGTTCATAATTTCAACTGCATTTTCAGTTTACTAATCCTGCCCAATTGCTCATCTATTTACCCTCATTATCTTCCTGTTAGGTAGATCACCGCTTTTTATTTTGACAGAAGGGAGTGTTGAAGATGCAGGATAAGACCTCCCTCAATCAGGCCTGATGATCAAACCTTGGCCCTCTCTTGCTCAAACCTACTGACTTTCCATATTGTTGCTCTGCTGTCAATCCATTCTAATGGTACCATTCCACTTCCAATATCTTTAGTATTAAAATTAGTACCATAGCAAACAGGTACTGTCCATTCAAGTGTGTAACCAGGTTGGTATGAAGCAACAGAACAAAGTTTGTGTCCAGTGGACTCTTGAAGACCAACAAAGTTTAATTCTGGGTATAAGCTTCCATGTGCATGCATACTTCATCAGAACGGTACTACCCATTGTTTCCTTTACCTTCTATTGATCTAAAGGGTCTAATGATCACAAAGTTGGGGTTGGTGGGGCTGTAACGCAGTGGTACAGCATCTGCTTTGCATGCAGAAGGTCATAGCTTCAGTCCTCAGCATCTCCATTTTAAAGAATCACATAGTAGTTATCAAATATAAGAGAAATAATACTGAGGTATTTTTAAATAATTTTTGATTCCAACTTCTGCTTAAGGTGTTAGCTTTATGAGCAGTATTAGATGATAGGTAGTAAACAAGATGATGATAATGATGATAATGATGATGATGAAGATGATAGATAGATAGATAGATAGATAGATAGATAGATAGATAGATAGATAGATAGATATAGATAGATAGATAGATAGATAGATAGATAGATAGATAGATAGATAGATAGATAGATAGATAGACAGACAGACAGACAGACAGACAGACAGGTAGGTAGATGGATAGATGGACGGACGGACGGACGGACAGACAGATGATGGATGGATGATCGATAGGTAGGTAGGTAGATATAAATAAATGATTGATAGATAGATAGATAGATAGATAGATAGATAGATAGATAGATAGATAGATAGATAGATAGATAGATAGATAGGAATTGATGTGAAAGGTGGAGATCCAATTGGCCATTGTCAGGGCTTTTTTTTGTAGAAAAAGCACATCAGGAACTCATTTGCATGTTGGGCCACACCACCTGACACCAAGCCAGGTGGAACTGCGTTCTTGTGTGTTCCTGCTCAAAAAAAGCCCCGGCCATTGCCAATAGGCGATACTGACCTTGACAAAATAATGATCTCATCATCTCACTCAATATAGGGCATCTTCATGTGTTCAAGATAGATATTTTGTAATTCCTCTAGCCCAAGTATTCCTTCAACTTTGGGGAGTTTGTTAGTTTATATTTAATTTAAGAAGAAGAAGACTGTGGATTTATACCCCGCCCTTCTCTCTGAATCAGAGACTCAGAGCGGTTTACAATCTCCTATATCTTCTCCCCCCACAACAGACACCCTGTGAGGTGGGTGGGGCTGAGAGGGCTCTCACAGCAGCTGCCCTTTCAAGGACAATTCCTGCAAAAGCTATGGCTAACCCAAGGCCATTCCAGCAGCTGCAAGTGGAGGAGTGGGGAATCAAACCCAGTTCTCCCAGATAAGAGTCTACACACTTAACCACTACACCAAACTGGCAGATTGTATGCATAGCCACCTATTTCACAGTTATGGAACGACCTCCCCAGGATGGTGTGGCTGGCCTCCCAACTTTTCATCTTCAGGAGGCGGTTGAAGATAGTCATATTTAGGACTGCATTTGACTAATTCAGTTTTTATTTCTTGGCTGATCTAATTAATATTTTAAACAGTCATATTATATGTGTTTTATAACTATTGCATTTATATTGAGTGCTGAAAGGTAGAAAGGCAGCTAATAAAGGTTTGGGCTGTATCAACAGAAGTATAGTGTCCAGATCACGTGATGTGATGGTATCGCTTTACTCTGCTCTGGTAAGACCTCACCTGGAGTATTGTGTTCAGTTTTGGGCACCACATTTTAAGAAGGCTATAAACAAGTTGGAACGGGTCCAGAGGAGGGTGATGAAGATGGTGAGGGGTCTGGAGACCAAATCCTATGAGGAAAGGTTGAAGGAGCTGGGGATGTTTAGCCTGGAGAGGAGGAGGCTGAGAGGTGATATGATCACCATCTTCAAGTACTTGAAGGGCTGTCATATAGAGGATGGTTTGGAATTGTTTTCTGTGGCCCCAGAAGGTAGGACTAGAACCAATGGGTTGAAATTAAATCAGAAGAGTTTCCAGCTCAACATTAGGAAGAACTTCGTGACAGAGCAATTCCTCAGTGGAACAGGCTTCCTCAGGAGGTGGTGGGCTCTCCTTCCTTGGAGGTTTTTAAACAGAGGCTAGATGGCTATCCGACAGCAATGAAGATCCTGTGAATTTAGGGGGAGGTGTTTGTGAGTTTCCTGCATTGTGCAGGGGGTTGGACTAGATGACCCTAGAGGTCCCTTCCAACTCTATGATTCTAAATAAATAAATATAATCTGGATGAAAGAGACCTTGCTGTAATTTTGCTATCTCCTTCCCCCAAGTTTTATGTGAACACCAATGTTACCACCTATAATGAGGTCCAACTTTTGTGGTGGTTTTGTGCACCATACCACATCATCTGGCTCTACTGCATTTCAGTATAGAGCTGCAGAGCTACCCACAGCCAAGACGGAGGTGTCTTCCAGGGAAAGATAGCAATAACTGATAGCTTTCAGGCTCAGGGGAATGTTTGCTGAGCCTATGAAGAGTTGCCTGAGGATCTAAAGAGCAGAACAGTTTTCTGAAACACTTGTTTGGTCTCCAAAGCCATAAGGCAGTTCTGGACTAAAGCTTAATGAGGATTCAGGATACTATGGTATTTACAGATCACAGTAAAATGGCTTTGGGCATGTGTGTTTTCCCAGTGGACCAATTTGACATGGGTCCAACGGAAGCTGCAATTCATTTTGTGAGAAATGTGCTGTAACTGTTCAACAGCGAGGCATCTCACTTTGTAAGAAAGTTTCATCCATAACACCCACAGTGAGCAGTTTCAAGGAGTGTTTGCTTTAATGACGCATGATTACTCCTCCTTCTGGTGGTCAGGGTGTGTTGCAGCCACCTAGTCACATAAAGCCAGCCAAAAAGATTAACCAGAATACTCCACACATTAGGTTTGCCGGGTCCCACATGGTCACCAGCAGGGGATGGGGGGTAGGGTTGCCAGATCCAGATTGGGAAACTCCTGGAGATTTTGGGATGGAGCTTGGGGAGAACAGGGGACCGCACTGGGGTGCAATGTCATATAGTTCACCCTTCAAAGCATTCATTTTCTGCAGGGGAACTGATCTCTGTAGTGTCAAGCTGTAATTCTGGGGGACCCCCAGGCCCCACCTGGAGGCTGACATCCCCACCACACATTCCAGCTCAAGCATATTCTTGTGGATGCCATGCTTCTTTCAGAAACCTCTCTCAGAGCAGTTCCACATGTTAAAATTGCTGTAGGAAACAACATATCCTAGGGTTGCCAGCTCCAGGTTGGGATATTCCTGGAGATTTGGGGGTGGAGCCTGGGGAAGAGTTTGAAGAGGGGAGGAACCTCAGCAGAGTATAATAGCATAAAGCCCACCCTTTAAAGCAGCCATTTTCTCCAAGGGAACTTGACGTCCGTCATCTGGAGATCTTTCCCAGGAACTCTAGGCCAGTCCTGGTGGGTGGCAAGTGTACATAGCAAAAACATAACGTGGATATCACACACAACGGTATGCATCCATCTTTAAACATTAGTTTCTCATGCAGCAGCCTGGATACCAACTCTAAGAAAGAAGGCCTAATCTGGCAACTCCTGAAGAGAGTGGCAGGACAATTCTTTTTTCAGAGTTGGTATCCAGGTTACTGTTTGAGGAACTGTGCTGCATTTATTTAGTTGACACCAGGGGTTGGATTCAGCAGGAGCACACTGGAGCGCCCTGAACCTCCAGTGCCCCCCCTCCTCCGCCCTCAGCCACGGGGTCTGCGTGCAGCAGGGAGGAAATCTCCCTGCTGCTCAAAGATCCCGGGGCCAGCTTCTGTTGCTGGGCGGTTTCAGCCCACCACCTTCTTTTCTACAAAATGATCCCTGGTTGACTTCCATTTAGTTCTTTAGTCCCGCCCCTCCCCCCACCTGCATTATATCTAGGCGAATTTACCATATAATGTCTCAAGGTTTTAATGTTTCCATTCCTGCCAGTCACAGGTAGGGGCAATGAAACACAGATAGGGCTTCCAAGCTCCCGCTGGGAGTGTGGTTCCCCCCAGTTTGGGGACCCCTAACCCGTTGCAATGAAGTTGGCTGGCGGAGGGATCCCTGCCCTCAAAGAGCTTGGTTGGCATGTGATGTGCCTGGTGCGATGACATCACCTGAAAGTGATGTCATTATGCCAGGCACATTGCATGGTGGATGCGCTAGCATTTGGGTAAAGACTGTATGGTACCACAGAGTTTTTTACCCAAATCTTAGAGTGTTCCCCTCATGACATGCCTGGCACAATGATGTCACTTCTGGGTGATGTCATCATGCTAAGCACGCTTCATGAGTACGAGAGGATTCACCCACTTAGTCAAAGGTAGGACTTGGCAACCCTAGCACAGAACATTGTGATGTCACTTCACAACCTGAAGTTTTTGTTGCTGTTGTTCAGTTGCACAGTCAAGAAGTAAGTGATATTAAATGCTATTAAAAAGTAGGAGAGTACAGACAATTTCTATGTAGCACCTGGAGACCTCCCATTATTACAACTGATATCCAGACTACAGAGATCAGTTCCCCTGGAGAAAATGGCTGCTTTGGAAGGTGGACTGTATGCCATTCCCCTTTGAAGTCTCTCACCTCCTCAAGCTCCACCCCCCAAATCTCCAGGAATTTCCCAACCTGGAGCTGGGAATCCTATGTACAGTGGGGGGTGATATCCTTCCCATCTAGCTCTTCTAATGACAGTGCCTTCCTCCTGCCCATGGATGCTTTCTCTGAGTCAAAAGGCTCTTCTTTTGTGGGCTGTAGGGCGTTGCCACCATTCCTGAGGCAGAGTGAGAAGGATACAGATATTGAGAAAGCAATTCTACACAGAATCAGACCCTTCTAAACTGACTGACTTAGAAAGGGTGTAAGTAGGACAGCACTGTTAGAATTATTTCTAGTTGAGCCTCGACAGGAAGTTTGTTCAAGAAAGGTTTAAAGTAAACGAAACCACTCCCTTATTTGAAATCTTGTTTCATTATTGCTCTGTGTTTTAAAATTTATGGTGACCTCACTTAGATCTGTGTAGGCCTGCATTCTCTGAGGTCATTCAGCTCAAAGCTGTTCACCAGACACCCCCCCACCCCATTTAAACCCCTGTCTTTAAAGATAGTGGGTAATTTGAATATTAATTACCTGCCAAGTTTAACACACCTCAACAATAAACATTTCCTTCCTGTCTTTTATGGCATGTAACAGAGTGTTGTTCTTGTATAAGGCAGTAACTTTCCTCTTCTTTTTAATGACAGTAGCAAGTCTCTGATTATTCCCACATCTTTTCTTTCTTTCTTTCTTTCTTTCTTTCTTTCTTTCTTTCTTTCTTTCTTTCTTTCTTTCTTTCTTTCTTTCTTTCTTTCTTTCTTTCTTTCTTTCTTTCTTTCTTTCTTTCTTTCTTTCTTTCTTTCTTTCTTTCTTTCTTTCTTTCTCTCTCTCCCTCCCTCTCTCTCTCTCTCTCTCTCTTTCTTTCTTTCTTTCTTTCTTTCTTTCTTTCTTTCTTTCTTTCTTTCTTTCTTTCTTTCTTTCTTTCTTTCTTTCTTTCTTTCTTTCTTTCTTTCTTCCCTCCTTCCCTCTGCCATGAATGTGACCATTATGGCAAACCTCATAAAGGATGTGTCCACCACTCCTTCCTATGACTGTCTCTTAACAGAAGGGTAAGTCCACCCTCTTCAATTCCCCAAGGTATATACCTAGTATTTGTGTTGACTGCCTTAATTTTCATCTCCTCTAATCATTCTCTGCCAGATGGTAGTTAAAGTTTAATGGCCCCTGTTAAAAAATAGTCCCCTTTCTTCTTTTAAACAGTCACGTGGGCTTGCTGAGTAATCTGTTAACTGTTCATAAAGTCTGACAGGACCACCAACACAACTATTTCTAAGTTCAAATCCATGTAATGATTTCAGCAGCAGATGAGTGGGAAAGATAATACTATGAGCTATAAAGGCTTAGAGCAAGCATGGTGTAGCTGATAGTTAGCCTGGGATCTCAGAGACCAAGGTTTGGATCCCCATTCTGCCACACAAGCTCACTGGGTGATTGTGGGCCACTCAATCTCAGGCTAACCTTCCTCAGTTGGTGGTTGTTGTAAGGATAACACGAAGGAGGGGAGAATGATGTTAAACCACTTTGAATCCCCACCAAGTACAAAGATCTAAATATGTCTTTCTGGAAAATGCCATCTTGCCCTACTTCTATCATACTTTTAAAATTACTTTCTCCCCTGTAGCCACAGTGGCATGATGATGATTTCCATCTGTCTGCTCTATATGTTTTTGTTATTTTTCCATTTTTTGTGGGGAAAAATATTAGAAAAGTTGTCAGATTTTAGAATTCAGCAAAATTCTCACAGGAGGGTTGAACAATGGAGTCCAGAAGCAAGTTTTTTTTTTTTGGGGGGGGGTTAAAGAAAAAGCACAATAAAATTTTGACGTTCCGGTGAGCTCCTGCCTGAAATGAGGCCTGCTACCACATCATATCCAGTCTTAAAACCCTAATCAGTAACACCTGCTGTGTTTGTTAACGATCCCTTATTTATCAGCACATAGCAAATAAGTCCAATTTTTAAAAAAATAATATTATTTTAAAAAAAGACAGCTCCATACAATTATTCAAACCATGAGGGGCACAGTATTCAGTTTATTTATCCAGTGGCATTCTTCCTGAAGTAATCTCATTTTAATGTTCTCAGATGCACCCCATGTCTCATATTTGTACAAAACCAGAAATTTAAAGCTATCATTCACATGCATCTGTTCTATAAAATGGCTCACAAGAGGGGCTTCAGGAACTTTATTCTTTATGCAGCTGCAGTATTTCAGGATTCTGACTCTAATCTGTCTAGTGGTATTTTCCATGTAACAGAAACCACATTCACATTGGATTAAATACACGATGTAACATGTTGTGCATGATGAATAATGCCTCAGTCTCATAGTGGGACCATAGCATCTGGTGCCTCTCCTCAATCCCGCCCACCCAAGTTTCAAAAATATTGGACAAAGGGGTACAATTCTATAATCTCCAAAAAAAGGTGCCCCCATCCTCCATTATTTCCAGTGAAGGGAATGCATTTAAAAGGAGCTCAGTCCCTTTAAATGTGATAGCCAGAACTCCTTTCAGAGTTCAATGGTGCTAGTCACAACCTTGCTCCTGGCTCCACCCCCAAAGTCCTCAGATATTTCCTGAGCTGGACCTGGCAACTCTAGTTGTGACTGCTGCCAGGTGGAAGAGCTTCTGCTGCAGAACTGCTCTCTAAAGAGTCATGGCCTCAACATCATTGGGCAGCTTAGTGGATGCAGGTAAAGGCAGGGTGCAGTGGCAGCAAAGCAGTTCCCAATCACTTGTGAAGGTAAGATCAGTGCCTTCATAAGGGGCCAGAGGCAGTGGGTAGGCCTAGGCATGAGCAGCTTGCTATGTTGTATTCAAAAGAGATTTCAGGACCAGCTGACAAGGAGCTCCCAACTACTTCTTCCAGGTGGCACGGGAGGGGAGCCAATAACAACAGGGTGTCCAGAAACCACCTTGTCTCTTGACTTGAGTACTGAACTGGGGACACTGGGGGGTGAGTGCAATGGAGGGCATGAGACCTTCAACCCTCAACTCAGTGGCCTTAGATTGTGGGAGTAAGTCAGGCTGGAAAAAATGCTAAAACCTATGGAGTGCAGTGAGGTAACAAATGGGAAATGGCAGGCTTTAGTTCCCCTCAGTCACAATCTCCATTTACTTAAAAGAAAGCATGTAGCAACATTGATAGAATCCAGACAGCCAATGATCAATATGGGACATTTTGATATCTCGCTTTATCAAGAGCTTGAGATCCTTACAATATAATTATTGAGGAAATCAAATACTTTAAGCGGAACACCATAGCCTCCAAACATAACAGTATGCAGTGCAAATATTTTCAGCCTGAGGAACTGATAACCAGCTACATCGAAACAACGAAACTACATGCTTTACTGAAGAGAAGTCTGGTTGGAATGAAGTTTTGTATTACAGATAACTGAGAGACTTTACGTATGCAGCATACTCCATTCTAGGACTCTTTAAAGATTTGCATTTGGAATGGACTTTAGGATAGTTTATTGTGACTATAGTGAGGCACCTAATAACGCTGTGTAGACTTTGTAATAATTATTGTTCAATATAATTATCTGTATTTTTGTATTATTGTTTCTATTGTATTTGGTATTTCTTTGTCAGGATTGAACTTGGGACATTGTGCATACAAAGTAGATTCTTTGCCACTGAAGCCACAGTTTGTCAACTTTACATGTGACTGGGCAGCAGGGGTGGAATTCTAGCAGAAGCTCCTTTGCATATTAGGCCACACACCCCTGATGTAGCCAATCCTCCTGGAGCTTTCAATAGGCCCTATTCTAAGAGCCCTGTAAGCTCTTGGAGGATTGACTACATCAGGGGTGTGTGGCCTAATATGCAAAGGAGCTCCTGCTAGAATTCCACCCCTGCTGGGCAGCCATGTGACTAAGTACAAGCCCATCTCCCTCATGAATCATGCTTTGGCCATGAATATACATAATAATTCATGCCTGATAGTTATCTACTTTTTGTAATATAGTATAATACAAGCCATAAGGAAGAAGGCCCAAAGTATTGAGACCCGTGAACGTTCTGAGAGCTTTTCTTCATGGAGGTGCTTGACTGCAATGGAAATACTATCCTCTACTGGTCCTTCAAGTGTTATCAACATGATTCTCATCAGATGCCCAAAGATAATCTTGCCAGAACTAAAACAAGCCCCTTTGAACTGAAGCAACGCTAAATATGCCAGCCTTGAGGATTTTTAATAGTTCTCAGAGAATTTCCGAGTTGAGAGCTTTTGGTTTTAGTTACAAAACTAATACTCATATCGTAGTGCCATAAAATGAAAACCAAATTGCCCCCAAACTATTTGTGGGACTAGTCTGTATCAGGCATATTGAATTATCTGTACAGTGATGCTATGTATGATTCATTTTTTCCCCAAGATATATATTTTCAAAAGACTCCCTATTGCATTACAGAAAGGGGGGGAAAGTTCAGGAAGTATCATTTGTCAGCTCTTGGGTTAACAACAGGCTGAAGTTTGGAAAATAGAGCTTTTAATATACACACATGCAGCAGATATGAGACGTCAGCCATTCACATTATAAAAATGTAAATTATGCTACCATTATCCCGGGGAGCTGATTCTGATGAATGGGAGCACTTTGCTTTTCATTGGATAAATCCACAATGTGTGTCACTCATAACTATCAATGTGGAAGGTTACACAAAGGGCAAAGTTAAATAAAAACTGAGATCACATCCGGATTTCAAACTTTGTATTCTATCACTCAGATCCAATGACTTTTTATAAGCATGGAATCCTTGAGGAACAACCTGTGCTCCCTTTTAGGAGCTGCTCTATTCATTTAACCGAAGGACACATATCCTCACACATTTTTCTTTTGCGCATGTGGATTTGCTGCTTCTGTTGAATCAAATAAAATAACACTTGTGGTTGTTGTTGATATTTGTTTCAGTGGAGAAATCAGTTCAGTATAAAGGAACTTTTCTGTGTGGAAGCTCTGGGTAGGCACAATGAAGCACATCTGGATCTGTGGACAGGAGCACCTGGCGATAACCATGCAGTAGTTGCAAACAGGTAAAAATGGCTTTATACTTTACAAGGCAAACATTTGCAGCAGTTGTTCTGGTGTTTCAGCATTATTCAAAGTTTAGATCAGGGATGTCAAACATGTGGCTTGGGGGCTGAATCAGGCCCTCGGAGGGCTCCTATCAGGCCCCCAAGCAATTGGCTGTCATCTGCTTCTTTCTCCCTCTCACTTGCTTCCTTCTGCATCACAGCTTGCTTTTCCAGGCTTGTTCAATAGCAGAGAAGCTACAGAGCAAAGCCTCTTATTTTCTCCATTGGCTGAAGCTTCTCCCTTGGGGAGGAAGTGGGGTGGAATAGCTTGCTTTGCCAGGTTCTCTCAATCGCACAGCAGAACTACTGAGCCAAGCCTCTTTTCCTTTTATTGGCTGAGGCTCTCCCCATTCCTGGTCCCCTATGGAAGGAAGGAAAGAGCCAGAGCTTCCTCTGCCCCAGTTCCCTGAATACCATGGGAGAGATACAAAGAAAGCACCTTTAAGACTGAATGCTAATGCTTTAAGCACATTCTATTTTAAGCTTTTAAAAAATATTTGTGTTTGTCTATGTCCTTTATAAAGTTTATATCTCTGCTACCTGGCATTACATTTTATGACTTATATAGGCCGGCCCAACAAGGTCTCATTTATGTCAGATCCAGCCCTCATAACAAATAAGTTTGACACCCCTGGTTTAGATCATGAGCACAAGCCACTGTTTTTGGAGAGGTCTCCTTAACACAAGGTAATTTCCCCCTCCATGAAATGCTTATTCAGAAAGCACATGATTATTATTGCACTGATTATAAATTGTTCTGAAGTGATTCTGCTCAACAATAGCAGCTCCCAGTTTTTAAATTATATTATTAATATTATTTATAAACCACCCTCCCCCCAAAACCTCAGGGCAGTGTACATCATAGTAAACAAAACCAAACAAAATTAAAAAAACATAGTAAACAAAAACAAAACCATAGTAAACAAAACCATTGAATAAATTTAATGATAACGAAGCAAACAATATACAATATAGCATACTGTATGCAGTTGGTGACATAAAAATCATTTTGCTCCCCTAAGGGGTAGATTCCCCAGAAAGAGGTTGATAAGGCAGATAGAGGCTGTGGTCAGGAACTGTTGCTGTCCTTAACTGTAGGCCTGGTGGAACATTACGCCACTCTCAGTGAATGAACTTTATTACAGTCATAGACCAATATAAAAACTATAACACATCATATAAAACCCTCCTAAAATACCTAAGATAGTATAAAATACCCTCCTAAAAAAACATAAAATACAATAAAATACATAAACATTTCCCCACCTATACAATCCAAGATAACTAAAATATAATTGAACCAATTTTAAAATTCAAGTCAGTTCCAATTTATATAAATCCTTTAAATCAGAGTATATAAAAACATTTATAAACTAAAATTCCAAGAGATCATACAAGACATGCAGTTTCTTGTTTCTTAGTATGGAACTTCACAAGATAATGGCAAAATTTGGCTATCTGTCTAGAGATAGTTGGACTTGCATCCACCAAAAGTTTCTCCAAACATGCCTCGTCCGCATCTGCCATTGGTTTAAATACAACCTATCCCTCTGTACCTGGTGGAAAGGGCATCGAAAAAACATATGAGTCATCGACTCCACCTCTCCCATAGCAGAAGGACAGCGTCGGTCTTCATACGGGACTTTTCTATATTTCCCTTCTAGCACCTTTGAGGGCATGGCTGCGCATCGAGCCAACGTAAAGGCTCTTCTGTGGGCTGGTACCTCCAAATAAAAAAAGTACTTGGCCGTCCTCATAACATATTTGGTCTCAGTAGCTGCTAAAAAAGAGGGGGCCTGTTCTAGATCCCTTTCTCTCTATATCGCAGATTCTTTGTTTGATAATACTTTTTGCTTTGGCATAGCTCTGCGCCAAGAGGTTTTCAAGTGAGAATCCTATACTTTCTAAGTTGCTTCTGACCAATTGCAGCCACCTTGGCCTATAGGGGTCTTGAGTTATTAAAGGGAAGAGGCCTTTTTTGTTTTTATGGATCCTTAGCCATTGACATGCCGAAGATAACATAATTCTGGCCTCAATTCTCATTTGCCCAGTTTCTAAACGCAAAAGGGCATTTGACACACCTGGTGGAAGCTGCAAAACGTTATGAAGAAATTTAGATTGCACTTTCTCGAGAGCCTTCAGTTTTTTAGCTGAAATGCCCAGGTTAATACCATAGAGCAATTGTGTTAACACTTTGTATTGGAACAGTTTCAGTGCTGCCGGAACATAGAAGGCCCCCTTAGAGCGAAAAAATCTCAGGATAGCGTACATTGTTTTCTCAGCTTTCTCCACCCTCATATTACAATGTTCAGTATAGGCACCTGTATTCTGAATTACCATTCCCAAATAAGTAAATTTTGTTACTTGTTCTATTTTCTTCCCTTTCATAGTCCAATACCTCTTCTTGGCTTTTTTGCCAAATGCCATCACTTTTGTTTTTTCAAAGTTTATTACCAACCGTTCATTTTCGCAGTACTTAACAAAGCTGTCTAATGCTCTCCGCAACCCAATAGGTGTTCTAGATAACAGTACCACATCGTCTGCATATAGCAGTACTGGAAGATGGCGAAGAGCCAGCTTTGGGGGGTGAAATTTAGTATCAGTCATATGTTCCACCATATCACTGATATAGTAGTTAAATAGGATGGGGGCCAAAAGGCAACCCTGTCTTACACCCTTCTGAGTTTTTATTGGTTCTGTAAGTAATCCCTGCATATTACATCTCACTCTAAGAAATGATTCTTCATGGAGTCCACGAATAAAAAATAGCAGCCTTTTATCAATATTAGAAGCCTCTAGTTTTTGCCACAATCGTTGCCTTGAAATGGAATCAAATACTGCCTTTAAATCAATAAAAGCAGCATATAGAGCAGTTGTACCTCTGGCAGAGTACTTCCCAATTAGCTGTTGCAATATCAGGCAGTGCTCGATTGTCGACCTTTCTTTCCTAAATCCAGCCTGTTCCAGGGGAATAATTTCTTCTTGTTCCATCCATATTTCTAGTTTTTCTAAAAGATGTCTTGTATAGATCTTACTTATTATATATTTAAAAGACTTATGGGCCTATAATTGGCGGGATTATTTCGATTGCCTTTTTTAAAAATAGGGACAACTATAGCTGTCCCCCACTGCTTTGGGATTCGGCCTGTTTGATCAACATAAGTGAAAAAAGATGCCAGAAATTGTGCCCACCAATTTACATTCTCTTTAAGCATCTCAGCTGGTATGCCATCTATACCTGGAGCCTTCCTATTTTCCAGTTGCATTATATGGGCTTTTATTTCTTGCGTACTAACTGGTGGCCACTGAGGGAAGTTCTCTGTGTTACCTGGAAAAGAGGGTTGGACATTGTCATCATATAAATTCTGGAAGAAAACAGTCCATGTTTCCGCCGGAATAAACATGTCCAGGGGAGAGGCTATCTTAAACCCCCCAATCTTTGTTAATTTCCAAAAAAGCGCAGAATTTTTTAGTTTTACAGCCTGTATAAGTTCCTCCCATAGTTTCCGAGTATACTCTTTCTTCTTCCTTTGAATAATGCCTTTATAGGTTTTTTTATGGCTCACTAGGGCACTTTGTGTCTCTACCCTTTTTTCTATGCTACTTCTCATAGCAAGATGATACAAACGATTTAGTTCTTTTTTTGCTTGGACACATTCAGAATCAAACCAACGTTTTGTTTTCCTATAATGCTGATGTAATCTATTCCCTGCTGGCACAGTCATAATAGAGTAAATCTCCTGGATTATATCTTGGTAAACTATTAACGGGTCTTGGTTTTCCTCTAAAGCTGTGAACACTAACACATGCTTCTGCAGATTTTCTGGAGTTAAGATTTCTTTCACTTTTTTTATCCAATTCCCCACCCCACCTTACTCTTTTCCCCATAATTCCTATCCTTGTTGTATAACATACCTCATTTTGGTTAGGATTTAATGGGAGAGCTATCTGCAGACATAGAGGTAGATGGTCACCCTCCAAGTATGGGAGTACTTGGAAATTTTTAATCAGAGGTAATAGAGAATTGCATACCAACATATAATCAATAGTGCTCATTCTATTCCCAGACATAAAAGTATATTCGCCTGGATGATCGCCATAGAATGCCCCATTTAGGATATGGAACTCTCTTCTTCCTGCTAATTTAGCTAAACATAGGCCGGCAAAGTTTGCCTTACAATCTTTAAAATCTCTTGTGAAGGGAAGTCCATTCTGGCCTTGTTTCTGCTCATTTAGTAGGGAATTAAATTTATTTGCTAAGAAGGCATCATTCATTCCCATACGGGCATTGAAATCCCCTGCCAGTAAAATTTGAGCTTCCGGGTGTTCCAGGGAAAGATTTATTATAAATTGGTCTAGTGACGCCCAGTTTTCTTCTATAGATGTCTGTTTTGTTAGAGGTGGGAGGTATACATTTATAATAATCAGGATTCCCCTATCCCATCTCACCAATAATGATAACGAAGCAAACAATATACAATATAGCATACTGTATGCAGTTGGTGACATAAAAATCATTTTGCTCCCCTAAGGGGTAGATTCCCCAGAAAGAGGTTGATAAGGCAGATAGAGGCTGTGGTCAGGAACTGTTGCTGTCCTTAACTGTAGGCCTGGTGGAACATTACGCCACTCTCACGTCCATCTTCTCAGCGTGGTGTCCTCCCAATTCCCCACTATTTGCATTGGGGCTGCAGCAAACATCGTGGTTTTCACGCAGCAAATGGAAATTGTTTTTTAGCAGTTTCCATTTGCTGCACGAAAACCATGATGTTTGCTGCAGCCCCGGCGCAAATAGTGGGAAATTGAGAGGACGCCATGTTGAGAAGATGGACGTGAGAGCGGCGTAAGGGTGAGTGTGAAATCGGTCCTCCATTTTAACTGCACTATAAGGGCTGTTTTTCTGGGAATTCACTTCACATCAGGACCGTTACCACAGGGCTTCTTTTGAGCAGGAACACACAGGAACACAATTCCAGCTCACTTGGCACCAGGGGGATGTGGCCTAATATGCAAATGAGTTCCTGCTGGGCTTTTCCTACAAAAAACCCTGTGTGACACAATGGTGACATCGGGGTATGGCTTAATATGCAAATGAGTTCCTGCTGGGCTTTTTCTGTTAAAAACCCCAGACTGTTGCACTTTCAGTGTCTGTAATCTAGGATTGCCAGTTTCCATATGGTGGCTGGAGATCTCCTGGAATTACAACTGGTCTCCAGATTACAGAAATCAGTTCTCCTGGAGAAGATGGCTGCTTTAGAAGGTGGACTCTGTGGCATGATTCCCCGCTATGATCCCTCTTTGCCCCAAACCCTGCCCTCCCCAGGCTCCATTTTCTAGAGTTGCAGGAATTCCCCACCCCAGATCTAGTGACCCCACTGCAACCTAAGGCTGTCAGCCACTAGTTGGAACCAAAGCAGAATTAATTAATTAATTAATTGGATTTATATTCCGCTCTCCCTGCCGAAGCAGGCTCAGGGTGGCTCACATTAATAAAACATTTACAATACTGAACTTTAACCATTAAAACATTGAACAATATAAACAATTAAAACATATTAAAACAATTGGTGCTGAGTTACAAAAACTACTAATGTGTTAGTATTGCATACATACAACAGTACCTTTAGTAAGAACATAAGAGAAGCCATGTTGGATCAGGCCAATGGCCCATCCAGTCCAACACTCTCTGTGTCACACAGTGGCCAAAAAACCCAGGTGCCATCAGGAGGTCCATAAGAACATAAGAGAAGCCATGTTGGATCCAGCCAATGGCCCATCCAGTCCAACACTCTCTGTGTCACAGTGGCCAAAAAACCCCATGTGCCATCAGGAGGTCCACCATTGGGGCCAGTATTGTATTGTATACAATACAAATGTCATAGAGTACTTCCAAAGTTATTACAATATCTCAGTCAGTCCAATTTTTCCATGTCCAATGTATTCACAAATTATCAACGTTCTACAGTTCCATAAATCCAATGCCACCAATCCAATACAGATAGCATTCAGGCTTACCTGCATCCCAGGTAAAATAAGCATGTTTCAGTCCAATTCTTCTTCCTGATTGCAGAAATATCCACTTTAACTGGAAAGGTGTGGACTAGCCGTCATCAGCTTCCATAGGCAAACAGGTGGGGCTTTTGCTCCGAAAGGCTTCTTATTGGCCTTTGGAAATTTGATTGACTGTGCACAGTTATAAGAACTCTACTTTGGCAGCAGCTGCCACCACAGCACAATAATTTTCATTGTGAGACTGAAGGTAAGCTGCTGCAGCGCATTGTATCAGAATTCCAAAAGTGCCCACAGGTGCAAATGGGTTGAGGACCCCCGCTATAAAGAGACACCAGCACAATATTTGGTAATGTGCAGATGCAGCCACTTGAGCAACTATCCAGTGCTGGACTGAAGCAAAGCAGTGGGTTGGATGTATTGCTCCTCTCAGGTAAGCGTCTAGAATAAGGAACCTCCTTCTAGGGGCAGAGCTTCTTCTGTTGGAGGAAGGTCCCATAGGATGGACTGGAATGGTAGGTTACCTCACAATCTTTATCTTCTTTTTCGTATATAACTATCATGTTATTTTGGTTACTTTACTCACAACAGGAGCAGCACAAGTGACCAGATCTTTCCCATTACCTTGAACTAGAAGGCAAAATGATTTATCCATAGCACTTTACAAAATCTCTGACCACAACTTGAATTCTTCCAGTAAGAAATGCCAACTCACACTAGACTTTTAATCCTGGTTTAGCCCTGTCCCCAAGCTGACATTCTGCATTAAAATCATAGAATCATAGAGTTGGTTTCTCTGATTCTCTGATTCTAGTGTAGAATGTCAGTTTGGGGACAGAGTTAAACCAGGATTAAAGGTCTAGTGTGAAATTGGTCTCTGTCGCTTACAATGAAAGAGAACATAACTCCTCTTCAACTTGAGGTACCACTAATGCAGAAGGATTCTGAGACGTGTGCTTTATATACATTATCCCAGTATTAGCAGTAGATGCCAGAAAAATTCTTCCCAGGAACTGCAGAAATTTCAGTCATTGAAAATGTATCTTTTAAAAAATGCAGAAGTACTCTGTGATTTCTTTCTTATCGGGAGTGGGGGGGGGGGGGGAGGAACATGGGCCATAAACTGAATTTAAAAGAAAAACAAAACAATGTTATTAGAAGAAGAAAAATGAAAAAGGGACAAACACTGCAATCCTTTGAGCACTTCCTGTTCAGTCCTATGCAGAGATACTCCATTCTAAGTTCATTGTACTCAATGGATTTAGACTGGAGTAACTCTGCAAAAGCTTGGAGTGTTAGAATAGTAATTTTGTTGATGCTGCAGTTAAATCTATCAGCATTCCACATGATCAGGTATCTGTCTGGCTGGAAGCGGTGCACAAAACAAATAAGAATATTAATGAAATGTCTCCCCTTCTTTCACCCCCTCCACCTATTTCACCCTTGGCACCTTTGATGTAAAACAAAAACAATCTGGTTTTCAAATGTTTCTTCCCCAAACATATTTATGCAAGCTGTTAAGAACGAAGGTCAGTGCATGTTCTAAACCAGCTTGTCACTTTACCAGAATCCTTGTCAGTCCAAGAGGCCTAAGGTTAATTTCTGCATGTCAGAAGGAATCCTAATGCGTATGAGGTAGTCTGGGTATTGTGGGAGGCAAATTCCTAACGCCATTTCAGGAACCTGTTCAGGATTACTTTTCAGGTCATGCTGTGAAGAGCAAGAAGGGACTACTGCCACAATGATGTTGCAGGTGCCATTCAATGGACAGCCACACCGTACTCAGAAATACAACCGTTGGGCTTTCAGGAAGAGTAAGGGGAGACTGTGGATGATGATTATTTTAGTCAGACTTTCTTACCAGGAATCAAGGTAGATTACAAGTCAATGAGCAAGAAGATTACAATATGTGACAATCAATAAGTAGAGTACAAGATATGATAAAAAGGTAAAGGTAGGCCCCTGTGCAAGCACCAAGTCATTATCGACCCATGGGGTGATGTCACATCAGGACGTTTTCTTGGCAGACTTTAATGGGGCGGTTCCCCCAGTCATCTACACTTCACCCCCAGCAAGCTGGATACTCATTTTACCAACCTCAGAAGGATGGAAGCCTGAGTCAACCTTGAGCTGGTGGTTACCTGAACCCAGCTTCTGCCAGGATCGAACTCAGGTTGTGAGCAGAGCTTGGACTGCAGTACAACAGCTTTACCACTCTGCACCATGGGGCTCCTTACAAGCTATGATACTTGAATCTAAATACAAAGATTCCGGTGCCGGATTAAACCCTGTGGAGGCCCTTAGGCAGTCGAAATCTTGGGGCCCCCCTAGCAAATCATCTCATGACATGGAGGCTCAGAGTTGGATGCTTAGAGTTGGAGTGCCCCCTCCGCCCATGGCTGCCACTGCAGTCTGCAGGCACATTTTCAAAAGCCCCTTTGACAAAACTGTGGGGGAGAGGTGCAGAGAGAGGCAAACTTGGTGCCGCCACCAGCAGCAGGCAAGTCAGGCAAAGATCGGCTCAGTTACTGGCTGGGCATGCAGGCTGGGAGGGCTGCAGGCAGGGGGAAAACCTGGCCTGGGCCCTAAAAATGTGGGGGGCCATAGGCTAGTGCCTATTCAGCCTATTTGTTAATCCAGCCCTGAAAGATTCCTAGTAAAACAAAACAGTACAGTTAGGCTGGGATTGCTGAACAGAGGGAGAAAAGAAAAAGAAGAATGTGAGCAAAATATCTATTGAAAGCAATAAGACTATCAGGTTGTGGGCAGAATTATATGAATCACGTAAGAAGAGATTGTTGCCCCAAATGGCATTCAATTACCAAGTCCTCCCACTTCACCAACCAAAGCCAAAGGCAGCAGCCTTTTACAATGCGGTGAGGAATTCTCATTGCTTGTTTCCCCTCTGCACCGCCAGCAGTCAATAATGTGAGGTGAGGGTGTGATAGTGTCCTCAGAGATGCAGCATATTCTAGGGGAGAGTTTAAAAAAGGAAAGCAGTCTCTTGTCAAGTGTATGAACAGATTATTTGGCCCTGAACGCTAGGGGAAAAATGATTGCCTTACAATGTTTGTACTTTCCTAGAAGGTGAAATAGATTATCTGACCCGAGGTTTACCTCTGCCCTTAACATTTGTTAGATCCAGGCGTGAGACTTTCTCTTGCACATTGACTAAAATTAATCTTCAGTATCTTTAATAAAATGACAAACATGTTTCCCTTCTGCTCTCAGTCTTTTAAGGAAGCTGTGTGAGGCATTCAATCAACTCCTATAAAAATATTTTCAGCCAGAGGCTGCCATTTCTTCCCCTCCCCATCCCCAGGACAAAGGGGAAACTTGATACCAGCACCCCCACTAAGAGTTCTTAAAGTACACAAAGATCCCATTCAGCTTGAGGTGATGGTGCAGTGAGAGGAATGACTTTTGCCTCCCCCCCAACACATTTTCCCAAGACGAAACAGTCCTGGAGATAGGACCAAAGGGTAGCAAAGCAGGGCTGTTTTGTAGCAGGAACTCCTTTGCATATTAGACCACACACCCCTGATGTATCCAGTCCTATAAGAGCTTACAGGGCTCTTAGAACAGGGCCTATTATAAGCTCTAGGAGGATTGGCTACATCAGGGGTGTGTGGCCTAATATGCAAAGGAGTTTCTGCTACAAAAAAAGCCCTGTAGCAAAGGATTCTTTCTCTGGCTGTTTCAGTTTAAGAAAACAGCATAAGGGAAAGGCAGGAGCCCTTGCACTGTCACAAGCCAGGTTGGGGACCTGTGCACTTAAAAAAATTCCATAGCCTGCATTGCTATGTGAATGTGAGGGAAGTGATCTGGGACCAGGGCTGGGGCATTGGAGTAGGCCAGGTAAGCTGCCGCCTAGATTGCCACCTGACCTGCAGGGGTGCTGCTAGACACCCCCTTCCTGCCGCTCTTTTCTTCCCAGGTCTGCACAGACCTGGGAAAGTGAGAGTGGTGGGGTGGCATGGCGGTGTGTGCTCTCCTCTGAGCCTGCCTTCCCTTGCAAGGAAAGGCAGCCTCTGAGGAAAGCACATGCTACCCCGCTGCTCTCACCTTCCCAGGTCTGTGCAGACCCGGGAAAATGAGAGCGGCATGATGATATGTGCTTTCCTTGGAGCCCTCTCATACATACCCTTTCCAGAGTGGTGGCAGCCAGTAGAAGGCCCTTCCTGGTCCCCTGCTGTGTGACAGGTTGTATTAATTCTTTTTTTAGACTGTGTACATTCTTTTAAATATTCCTGTACCAAAGAGTTACCTGGGGGAACCACTCTCAGATCATACAAGCCCACGGGGCCTTTTGGTTGCAGCACCTTCATCAGTGGGAGACATTCTTTCAGATGCCACATAGCAGCATTGGAAGTAAACATCTTTAGGATTCAAATGGAGTACTCCTAAGCAACCCTACTCAGAAGCAAGTCCAGTACTCAATGGGGCTTACACCCTAGAAAGTGTTTTTAGGATTGCTGCCATAGTCTTTGTGTATACTCGACCCTTTACCCCTAAAATCCCTTACTAAAAAACCAATACTCCCTCTAAGCTGTGGAGTCTTATGAGCAAAAATTCTTCTTTGTGAGCTACTGGCATTAAAGTTGTGAGCAACTGCATAAATTAGCTTGCCCTGGGGCTATCCTTCCTGAGCTAAGACAAAAATGTGCAAGCCAAGGCTAAAAAACTCTGAGCTAGCTCACACTAACTCAGCTTAGCGGGAATACTGCTAAAAAAGTCATCTCACTGAATGCAGGGTATGTGTGGACAGTGCTGATAGCACATGTTCTTTATCAACTGATTCCCAAAGCAGCAAATAATAATCCCATAAATAACAGTGAAGCAACACTAACAACAATGGGTGGGATTAAAGTCGCCTTGATTGGAGGAAAGCTTGCAGAGCTGGTCTTTCATGCTCCCCCCCCCCCAAAAAAAATCTGCTCCTGGGATATCAAAGGGACCAGGGGTGGAATTCTAGCAAGAGCTCCTTTGCATATTAGGTCACACACCCCTGATGTACCTTGTAGCTCTTAGAGGATTGGCTACATCAGGAGTGTGTGGCCTAATATGCAAAGGAGCTCCTGCTAGAATTCCACCCCTGAAAGGGACCGTGAACAGTAATGTGGATGACAGTGTGGAATTCTGCCGTGGGATGTGGGAAGTCCCATGGCCCTCCTTTGCCAATGGAACTTCCATGACACTGGTGTAAGTGCCATTATTTATTTACTTCATTTATACCCTGCTTTTCTCCTTGTGATGCAGAGTGGTAAAGCAGCAGTACTGCAGTACTGTGGTCTGAACTCTCTGCTCACAACCTGAGTTTGATTCCAGCGGAAGTTGGATTCAGGTAGCCGACCCAAGGTTGACTCAGCCTTCCATCCTTCCGAAGTCGGTAAAATGAGTACCCAGCTTGCTGGGGGGGAAGTGTAAAATACTGAGGAAGGCAATGGCAAACCACCCTGTAAAAAGTCTGCCGTGAAAGCATTGCGAAAGCAACGTCACCCCCGAGTCAGAAACGACTGGTGCTTGCACAGGGGACCTTTCCTTTTCCTTTCTCCTTGGAGGAAGCCAAAGCGGTTGACAATATTCTTCCTTTCTCCATTTTATCATCACATCAAGCCTGTGCAGTAGATGTGTGAGTGGCCCAAGGTCACCCGGTAAGCCTGCACTGCAGCGTAGGGATTTGAATGTGGTTCTCCCAGGCCCTTACAGTCTCCCCATTGCTTCATGCTTGCTGTCATGGTGGTGGGAGGGCACCACTGGCCACCTTCCCATAACCATGAAGATGATAATGTTTAGGACTGCTTTGGAATCTCTTCCTAGGAAGCAAATCCCATGAAATTCAATAGGAGATGTTTAGACCTGGGCAACAGGCGATCAAAAAACACCCCTGTCTCTCAAGAAGTGGCATCTTTCCCTGATGTCTGATACGTCAATGGATGTAGCTGCGGCAATGCTTTCCAAATAAGCATCGGCTTTTACAGCAAATCCTTGGCACAGTGTTATAAAATGACCTCTGGGTCCACACTTGGCTGGTTATTTGAAATCTATATGTGAAACAGACTTTTTGAGGCTCTCCTGAGAACTCTTCCCATGACTTCCCAAGCGTTTTACTTTTCTGCAGGAGCGGACTGGGACATTAAAACAAACCTTGATGGAAGCTGAGTGGAATGGGCCAGGCAGCGAGGCTCGCTGCGGGTCACCAAGGGCCTCCCAGGGCAGCAGCCCACCAAGAACTTTCCCAGTCAGTTAAAGAGCCAATCCGCCCCTGCTTGTCTGCTTCTCTGGCTGAGATGCACAAGGAGCAGTGGCAGGGCTTAATTTTTTGGGTAGAAAAAGCCCAACAGGAACTTATTTGCATATTAGGCCACACCCCGATGCCACCATTGTTTCGCACAGGGTTTTTTGTAGAAAAAAACCAGCAGGAACTCATTTGCATATTAGACCACACACCCTGATACAAAGCCAGCCACTGCTGGGTTCTTGTGCGTTCCTGCTTAAAAAAGCCCTGGACAGTGGAATGAATTTGTTGTGGACACCCCCTTTGGCACAATCTCAGGTTGACTTTTGCCGTAGCGTAGGCTTTGTTATATGGAAAAGGAAAGGAAAGGCCCCCCTGTGCAAGCACCAGTCGTTTCCAACTCTGGGGTGACGTTGCATGCACAACGTTTTCACAGCAGACTTTTTTTACGGGGTGGTTTGCCATTGCCTTCCCCGGTCTTTTACACTTCCCCCCCCAGCAAGCTAGGTACTCATTTTACCGACCTCGGAAGGATGGAAGGCTGAGTCAACCTTGGGTCGGCTACCTGAATCCAGCTTCCGCTGGAATCGAACTCAGGTCGTGAGCAAAGAGTTCAGACCACAGTACTGCAGTACTGCTGCTTTACCACTCTGCGCTTTTTTGTTATGATTACCCCCCCCAAAAAACTGGCTCTCAAATGACTCCCCCCATTATATTAAGGAAGCTTTACACAGGTGTTGTTTTACTAGTATGAATATGTCTATCGTAACATATTAGGGTGACCATACTTTGAAAAGCAAAAAAGAAAACATATTTCCCAACTGACTATTTCAAACATGTGATCACTCTGACAAATCTCATTTTAAATACCCCTGCTATTTAAGCTGTGCTGATTGTTACTAACTAGGAATATTCCTGACCTTCCAACCTCAAACGAGGATATTTTCATCGGTTTTTAAAAAGAGCCCCAAAGAGAACAAACAGCAAAAGAGAGAGAGAGAGAGAGAGAGAGAGAGAGAGAGAGAGAGAGAGAGAGAGAGAGAGAGAGGACATGTCTTCTAAAAAGAGGGTATCAGGTAACCCTATAATATATGCCCGGATTGCTAGGTGCCTGGGGAAATGCTTTGGTTTACAAGCTAGCTCATCCCTAAGTTTTCAATTGTAGTTTCTTTGCTCGCTACCAGTAGAGGGAGCTCTAAGGATTCAACTGTATTAATCCTGCTATTCCTGACACTTTCACTTTTTTAAAAAAAAGGAAAAGGAAACAGCCCACGGTTAGGAAGCATGAGGCACGTTCCATTCAGTTGGACCCTCAGACATAATTCGTATGGATTAAATAAAAATGTGAAATATGGTTCTTAAATGCAGCTCTTTGAAAAAAAAGAAAGAAAACACATTTCTGAATTCAGTTCATATTCAGTATTCCATCATGTATTTGCAGCAAATTCCGACACACATCCCTTGCACAAGCTGGGTCAACTGACAGCATGTGCAAATGATGTTTATAATGCTGCCACTAGACATTGCTCAATAGCATCGAGAGCCAGCTCAGTGTAGTGGTTAAGAGCGACACCACTCCACCACCTCTGGAGAGGTTTGATTCTCCACTCCTCCACATGAAGCCAGCGGAGTGACCTTGGGTCATTCTCAACTCTCTCAGAGCTCTCTTAGCCCCACCTACCTCACAGGGTGTCTATTGTGGGGAGAGGAAGGGAAAGGGATTATAAACTGCTCTGAGACTCCTTTGGGTAGTGAAGGGTGGGGTATAAGTCCAATCACCAGCTCCTCCTCTTCTTCTTCCTCTTCCTCCTCTTCTTCTTCCTCTTCCTCCTCTTCTTCATTCTCTTCTTCCTCCTCTTCCTCTGCCTCCTCTTCTTCCTCTTCTCCTCATGTCAACAGGGCATGGGAATGCCTTGCAGTACCACATTTATAGAATGCACAACCAATCATGGCCAGCACCATCCATGATCCTGGGACACTTTTTTTAAAAAAAGAAAACCATACTCAAACAGGGCTGGCTCTGCCCCGCAGGCAAATCAGTCACAGGCAAATAGATTTCTTAGATCAACCAGGAAACCAAGTAACGAGGGTTAGTTCCCCAAACTATTGACAATGTGATGCACATTGGGACAACATCCTCCCCCCGCACTTCAAGTAGAGGCTAATGGGATCTGAACTTGCTGAGAATGGGAGGGAAAAAGATCTCGGGCTCATAGTGGATAGCTGTACGAAAGTGTCAACTCAATGTGCTGCAGTGGCGAAAAAAGGCAAACTCTGTGTTAGGGATTACTAGGAAAGGGATTGAAAATAAAACAGTTGAAATTGTAATGCTCCCATATAGATCTATGGTGAGGCTGCATTTGGAACACTGTGTAAAGTTCTGATCACCTTATCTCAAAAAGGACATTGCAGAGCCGAGAAAAGTACAGAGGAAGGCAACAACCAAGATATTAGGTGGTTAGAGCACCTTGCCTATGAGGAAAGGTTGAAGAGTCTGGGACTTCTCCATTTAGAAAAGAGATGCCTATGTGTGTGTGTGTGTGGGGGGGGACCTGATAGAGGTTTATAACATTATGCATGGGGTGGAGAGAGTTGACAACGAGAGCTTTTTCTCCCTCTCCAAAAATACTAGAACTCAAGGGCATGCAATGAAGCTGGACAGTAGGTTCAGGACAGACAAAAGGAAATATTTACACGGAGAGCGATTAAAATGTGGACTTTGCTTCCAGAAGATGTAGTGATGGTCACAGAAATAAACAGGGGATTAGATAGATTCTAAAAGGGGATCAGATAGATTCATGGAGGATAAACATGTCAATGGCCACTAGCCATGGTTACTGACAGGAAGCTTCACATTCAGAAGCACAACGTTTCTGAATCCCAGAGCCAGAAGGCAACTTGAGGGGAAGGCCTTAGCCTTTATGCCCTGTTGTTGGCCATCCAGAGGAGCTGGTTGGCCACTGTGTGAGACCAGATGCTGGACTAGATAGACAGACCATTGGTCTGATCAAGCAAGACCCTTCTTATGCTCTTATGGCAAAAAAAAAAATACTATTACAATCATTAAAAAGCCAGTAAAATACAGCAAAATGAATAAAATACAATATTCTAGCAGTGCTATTTTCTCTCTGCTATTTCTTACAGAAGTAATTAAAAGTTCCCACTCTCATGGTCTGCAAACTATGCAAAACTGAATTACTCATGAGAGTTTTTCTATGCAGGCACAGAGTTGTGCTGTACTAAATGATCCATGAAGTTACTGAGAAAAATTATTAGGGACAGTGGTCTACGTAGGTATACCTTGTTGAAACAAGGATCCTTCTATGTAATATTTGCATCATTTAATGGGTCATGTTAGCGCCTATGCTTTGCATCAGCTCTGCTTTTAGACTTCTGTTGGTTCCACAATCTGAATCTTATAGCATTGCTGACTGAATGTCTCATCCTGTCAACAGCTTTGACTCCGTGTAGTCTGCTTTGAGTCCAAGTGAGAAAGATGGATTATAAATAACACAAATAAACGAACACACTCTAGAAAAGGCAGGGCTTTTTTTGGTAGCAGGAACGCCTTTGCATATTAAGCCACACACCCCTGATGTAGCCAATCCTCCAAGAGCTTACAATAAGCCCTGTAAACTCTTGGAGGATTGGCTACATCAGGGGTCTGTGGCTTAATATGCAAAGGAGTTCCTGCTACAAAAAAAAAGCCCTCAGAAAAGGTGAGTAGAGAGACCTGTCCAAAAGACTTTTGGGTAAGCAGCCATCCTCAACTCCTGCAGGAAGAACTGGCCCTACACTGTCTGGCACCCTAGGCAAGGCTAATTTCTGGTGTCCCCCCAATGCCGAGTCACATGGGGCAGTGCCCAATTTGGCACCCCCAGAAGGTCAGCAAACTAGGCAGTTACCTAGTTTGCGTACTGGCAAGGTCGGCCTTGCCTGCAGGGGGTTACTTGGGGGCAACAACTGGAAAAACCATCCCCTGGGTTCCCAACCAGCCAAACCTCTACCAGGCAGTGTTCCCCCTAAGCTGTGCAGGTTTCAAGAGAGAGGTATTGTGTCTAATGCCTTAGGTGACCCATGATTTTTGCTCCATCTCTATGACCTGGGTGTGTGGAGCCAGGCCCACAAGGAGTCTCCATGACGACAACTGCTGGGCGGCACAAAGCCAGCAGCCACCTGCTGCTATCATGCGGGGGAGTAAGAGCGGAAGTGGGAGTGCCAGATATAAACCGTAGCTGTCCTCAACCAAATATTTTATTTTTTAATTATTTGATTTATATCCCACCCTCCCCACAAAAGGGCTCAGATCATACAACCAGGGCAGATCATACAACAAGGGCTTTTTTTGTAGCAGGAACTTCTTTTTATATTAGGCTACACACCCCTGATGTAGCCAATCCAACAGCCACTTGCTTTCCCTTCCTCTAGGGGGCCAGGGGTAGGAGAAGTATCATTGTTGATCATGTGGTGCATCTGGGTGGTGGTTCCAGGGCCAGTGGTCCTGCCCAGGGATGCTGTGCTGTGGCCAATCAAACCCTGGCTGGGACCCAGCCTGAGCATCTTCACTGCCTCCTGGCCCTGGTGCCCTAGGTAGTAGCCCAAGTCCACCTAATGGATGGGCTGACTCTGATCGGCCCATTTCCACATATTAAGTCTCTACTGTTGAAAAGCGACCTCTTCTTGATATTCATTATCAGGGATGTGTGGTCATCATTTTTTTAAATTTAATTTATATTCTGCCCTCCCTGCCGAAGGCAGGCTCAGGGCGGCTCACAAACCAAGGGTCAACATGAGCACATTAGTGTGACCGGTAAAATAAACAACAATAAAAACATGCAGGGCTCTTTTTCTAGCAGGAGCTCCTCTGCATATTAGGCCATGCCCCCTGATTTAGCCAATCCTCCAAGAGCTTAGAGGGCTCTTAGTACAAGGCCTACTGTAAGCTCCAGGAGAGCCAGTTTGGTGTAGTGGTTAAGTGTGCGGACTCTTATCTGGGAGAACCGGGTTTGATTCCCCACTCCTCCACTTGCACCTGCTGGCATGGCCTTGGGTCAGCCATAGCTCTGGCAGAGGTTGTCCTTGAAAGGGCAGCTGCTGTGAGAGCCCTCTCCAGCCCCACCCACCTCACAGGGTGTCTGTTGTGGGGGAGGAAGGTAAAGGAGATTGTGAGCTGCTCTGAGACTCTTCGGAGTGGAGGGCGGGATATAAATCCAATATCTTCTTCTTCTTCTTGAGGATTGGCTACATCGGAAGGGCATGACCTAATATGCAGAGGAGCTTCTGCTAGAAAAAGAGCCCTGAAAACATGAAATATAAAAACAATTGGTTAAAACATTTTGCATGTGCTACTATAATAGTTTCAGGCAGCAATTGAATTCTGGTGGTTAGTTGTACTCAGAGGTCTCAAGATCGCCATAGCATAATAAGATAGGCTATTGGTGGTGTTCTTATGGGCCAGTCCTGTTGCTGGAGTTGTTACCATCATATAAATGCCTGGCGGAAGAGTGCTGTTTTGCAGGCCCTGCGGAAGTGTAAAAGTTCTCGCCGGGCCCTAACCTCCTCCGGCAACTCATTCCACCAGCTGGGGCAGTAACGGAAAAGGCCCTGGCTATCGTTGTTTTGAGCCTTGCTTCTCTGATGCTGGGGACTGTCAACAGGTTTTGAGACCTTGAATTTAGTGCTCGCTGGGGCATGTGCAGGGAAAGAGTATGCAGGACCCTGCATCATTGACGCAAACAGAATAATTGCTGCATGGTACTTCTGGGAGCCACACAATGTATATACAGAAGGAAAAACTGGTATATTAAGCTGGGGAAAGGACAGCTGGTCTTCAGAGCAACATGTGAAAAGGCAAAACTCAAATTTTGATAAAAAGGACTCTAGGCTAACTAGGGTGGCCAGCCTTCCGGTGAGGCCTGGAGACCCAGTTTGGTGTAATGGTTAAGAGTGGCAGACTCTAATCAGGAGAATCAGGTTTGATTCCCCACTCCTTCACATAAAGCCAGCTGGGTAACCTTGGGTCACTCCCAGTTTTCTCAGCCTCACCTACCTTACAGGGTGTCTGTTGTGGGGAGAAGAAGGGAAGGCAATCAGAAGCCACTCTGAGTGAAGGGTGGGATATAATGGAATCTCCTCCTTTTCCTCCTCCTTCTCTTCATATCATTTCCCCTGGAGAAAATGGCAGCTTTGAAGGATGGACTGTATTACTGAGCTCCCTCCCTAGACTCTGCCCTCCCGAAAGTCCACTCAGAAATTTAGAACTTCTCAATCAGGTGCAGGGCTTTTTTTTGTAGCAGGAGCTCCTTTGTATATTAGGCCACACACCACTGATGTAGCCAATCCTCCAAGAGCTTACAGGGCTCTTCTTACAGGGCCTATTGTAAGCTCTTGGAGGATTGGCTACATCAGGGGGGTGTAGCCTAATATGCAAAGAAGTTCCTGCTACAAAAAAAGCCCTGCATACTTCCATTGAGATTTTGTAGCTTTTTTGGCAGCTGCCCCTACATCATTGAACTTCAGGAACCAAGCACAAAGGAGGGTAAGGAAGGTAGTGAAATGGAAGCCAGAGTGATCTGGTTAGAAAGATTGGGCTATACCATGCTGCCGTCCCTGCCTATTGTGAATGTAGTACAATTAACCAGGGCTTGAATTCAGCAGGAGCTCACAAAAGCACAGCTCTTGAACCTCCAGCCAGCGTCTGTATGCAGTGGGGTGTTCTTTCCCCGCCGCACACAGATCCTGAGGCATATGCAAATGAGATATGCTACTGAGCTCCTGCACCTTTCCCCCCCCTACAAAATGACCCCTGCAAATAATGTAAAGACAAAGAGATAACAGGCTCAAACTGAGATGTCTCCAAATGGTCCCCTCAAAATGAATTGTCTTACTTCCTCACCAGCCTGCTTTAATCTCACCCCAATCTGCTGCTGAGGATTGTGGGACCTTCCAAACAACAGCTGCCTGAGACGGCACCCACATGAAGCTTGTTCTGTTCACCATTTTGGAAAACGCTGCTCTCATGAGCATGTTGCATTCGTGCAAACTTGGCCATGCCGATGCAATGCTCCTGCACTACACTGCCCCACCTAAGGTGGGACCGCTCTCTCCATCCTGCAAACAGCATTTTGCATTTGCTAATTATTTGGTGCATATATTTTAAAGCATCTGTGAACACAGACATAATTTTTGCCATCAATCTGACCCGCAACGTTGTTAAATTGAAGGACTAAGACGGAGCTTAAAGACTGCAGGCAGATGATTAGCCCGAAGCAATTACAATAGCAGTACAGTTTCTTAAACTGGCCGAAATCCAAATCTCAGCACTTAATTGGACTGTGGATATCAGTCTATGTATCGGCTTCCAAACCATGGAGCTTTTTGTGTGCTTGGGGAATGACTTCATGATCTCCTTCCTGTTTCTTAAACACAGTTCTTAAATGCTTGCATTAATTATGCCACTGCTCTTTTTTTTTTTTAAATTCCAGGATTCAGAACTCGGCAGCTGTTAATTTGTGTTTTCTTCACCTCATAATGGTGGAAAATGTGTTTGAAACATTTCAGAGTGCAACCACCGAGGTGTTAAATATAGCATAGGTGTCCCATTCTCCAATCTCCCCTCCGGCTAAGAGTTCCCCATTTAGGTCACATTTACTTAAGTAACCAGCCATTTGATCTTTCCCTGGAGAGAGTGCTGTATTGTTTCTTTTCATCTTCTCCGCAGGCTGTTCCCAAATGGCTCCTTGAATGTTTTATGGTTAATATTTGTGTTTATGGGTAAAAGGCTGTAGAATCTATAGCAAGGAAAATAAAAGCAAAGTTTATAAACTTCAATTATGGATAGAGAGTGACTTATAGACCCTGGATAGGCCTTTTTAATTATGTCCACGTATCAGAGTTTACTGTCATTAAAACCCATATCAAGGGCTGCGGAAGGTTCCTAGGACAGTGATGGAGGTATGTGGAATTGTTTAAACTAAAAAATGATTTATTAGGCATAAACAGGGCTTTTTTTGGTAAGAAAAAGCCTAGCATTTGCATATTAGGCCACACCCCCTGATGTCACCATTGTTTCACATAGGGCTTTTTGTAGGAAAAGCCTAGTAGGAATTCATTTACAAATTAGGCCACACCCCCTGGCACCAAGCCAGCCGGAACTGTGTTCCTGTGCGTTCCTGCTCAAAAAAAGTTCTGGGCATAAGGATCTTGATGTTGTTGACGCACGAATGTTGTTGCTTATTTTCATACAAACCTATCCAATGACTACTGTCATCTTCTGAGCACCAACTCTGGCATCCCTGCTCTCTGAGATGGGTAGCAACTAATACTCCCTCTAAACTGTTGAGTCTTGAGCTAGCTCACACTAATTCAGCTTAGAGGGAACACTGGTGGCAACCCAAGAAGAGATCTTCTTCATTGGGGCACCAAAATTATAGAAATACCTAATTTTGTCTGGTGTTGCCTCAATTATCCCTTCTTCCTACCAGAGCCAGTTTGGAGCAGCAGATTTGGCAGCTGGAGAACTGGGGTTGATTCCCCACTCATTCACATGAAGCCAGCAGGGTGATCTTGGTCTAGTTGCAGTTCTCTCAGAGGTCTCTCAGCTCCACCTACCTCACCTCACAGGTTGTCTATTGTAGGGAGAGGAAAGGAAGGTGATCATAAGCTGCTCTGAGGCTCCATGGGTATTAAAGGGTGGGGTATAAAACCAAACCTTCTTATTATTGGGTTTTAGTTGGTTTTATGATGTATTTTTACTATGCTTATTTTAGTTATTAGCCACCTTAGTGGCCCTGAATGGGCAGAAAGGCGGGACAAGAAATATTACAAATAAATAAATCAGTAAATAAATAAATGTTGGGTATGCAATGTGATATTCTCACTAGGCTTTTGAATGGCTTGGTTCCTGAAGGTGCTTTCTTAATGGCTGAGAGTGATTCCAACAGACCAACATGACTACCCCTCTGGTATTGCTACCAACCTATTGCGACCCATGATATCACAACTACCTGCAGAAAGGCAAACTAAAAGGAAAAGGTTTCTAGTATGCATTTGTCTGAAAAAGAGATAATGGCTTTGAAGCTAGCTGGTTTTGATGATGGCTGTGCATGGAAATAAGATGATTGCTTCAGTCTGTGGTGCCCCATAAAACTTTCTGCTGCATTGTTCAATTCCCTTCAAAGTGCTGGCTATGACCTTTAAAACTCTTCATGGTCTGGTGGTGGTGGTGGTGGTGGTGGTGGTAAAGACCATCAAGTTGCAGTTGACTTATGGCAACCCTGTAGGGTTTTCAGGGCAACGGATGTTCAGAGGTAGCTTGCCATTGCCTGCCTCTGTCTAGCAACCCTGGACTTCCTTGGGGGTCTCCCATCAAAATACTAACCAGGGCTGACCCTAACTAGCTTCTGAGCTGTGAGCCATCCAAGCGAGGCCTAGAACTCACATATATAAAAGACTGCCTCTTTCCATATGTTCCTGTATGCCAACTAGGTTCTGACTGCAGCATATTGACTTTTCTCTTACTTAAGTTACCTTTCTGGTATCCATCAAAGCCCATAGCTCCTACTCTGTGGAACAGGCTCCCTGAAGAGATGAGGCAGATGCCATCTATGTGTGTATCACTTGGGGTTTTATTATGAATGTTTTTAATTTGTGATTTGTAAAGCCATCTTGAGTCATGAGGAAAGTGGGGATAGGTTTAAATAAATAAACGTGGCTCAAAAACATGGAATGTATCATGCCTCCTTCAGAAAAGGTGCAACTATCCTTGTCTACCGGCTTTTGTTGTTGTTCAGTCGCACAGTCGAGTCTGACTGTTTGCGACCCCATGAACCAAGTCACACCAGGCCCTCCTGTCTTCCACCATCCTCCGAAGTCTGCTCAAATTCATGTTAGTTATATCAGTAACGATGTCCAGTCATCTCATCTTTTGCTATCCCCTTCTTCTTTTGCCTTCTGTCTTTCCCAGCAACAGGATCTTCTCCAGTGAGTGCTCCCTTCTCACTTGGTGGCCAATGAGCTTCAGCTTCATCATCTGACCTTCCAGGGAACAGTCAGGGTTGATTTCCCTTAGGACTGACTGATCTGATCTTCTTGCAGTCCAAGGGACTCTCAAGATTCTTCTCCAGCTATTTCAGTCCGATCTGTACATTCGAACAAGTGGAAGTGTTTTGAGAACCATCAAAAGATCTGTGAAAAGCATTGTCATAATTTCAGTGCATCTTAGGCTTTTCAGAGAGCTGAATATATGCCTGTGCTTGTGAAAGATCAGAATAATTATGTAATGGAGGCCAATAACAAGTAACATCTCATCGAAGGCAATTCACTGTAATGACAATGGTTTGTATCTTTTTGCTTTTCTCTAGTCTAAGGCCTCCCTCCAATTCAAGAAATAGCTCCTCTGATCTACTCACATTGTACCCTTCTACCCCATTCCTGCAGGCATAGATGTATCTGTTTTTCTATCTATTCCTTTGAAATGGAAGGAGATTGGCATAAGGATTTCCCCTCCTCCAGTTCCAGGGCAGCACTCAGAAGGTGCTGTGATTGACCCAAATCTATTTCAGTGATGGGGTTCTGGAGAACTATGGAACACCAGCAATTAAATTCAACATGTATGGTGGAAGGAAGTGCCTTCAAATCACAATTGTCTTATGGCTACCCCACAGGGGTTTTGAGCAGGGCTTTTTTTGGTAGAAAAAGTCCAGCAGGAACACATTTGCATATTAAGCCACACACCCTGGTGGCACCATTGTTTCACACAGGGCTTTCTTATAGAAAATGCCCAGCAGGAACTCATTTGCACATTAGGCCACACCTCCTAATGCCAAGCCAGCTGGAACTGAGTTCCTGTGTGTTCCTGCTCAAAAAAAGCCCTGGTTTCAAGGAAAGAGATGGACAGAGCTGGTTCCTAATCACCTGCCTCTGCACAGCAACCCTGGACTTCCTTGGTGGTCTTCCATCTGAGTACTAACCAGAGTTGACCATACTTAGCTTCTGAGATCTGATGAGATTGGGCTAGCCTAGGCCATCCTGGTCAGGACATTTATCATGTGTACCTCTCATCTACTGATCCAGCCATCTCTCAGAGAACCAGTATGGTATAGTGGACAAACTGTTGTAATAATTGGAGAGCCAGTTTGGTGTAGTGGTTAAGTGTGCGGACTCTTATCTGGGAGAACCAGGTTTGATTCCCCACTCCTCCACTTGCACCTGCTAGCATGGCCTTGGGTCAGCCATAGCTCTGGCAGAGGTTGTCCTTGAAAGGGCAGCTGCTGTGAGAGCCCTCTCCAGCCCCACCCACCTCACAGGGTGTCTGTTGTGGGGGAGGAAGGTACAGGAGATTGTGAGCCGCTCTGAGACTCTTTGGAGTGGAGGGCGGGATATAAATCCAATATCTTCAATAATTGGGAGATCTGGCCTCAGATCCCCATTTTGTCATGAAATTTGTGCAGTGATCTTAGGCCACTCTCTCTCTCTCTCTCAGCCTAATTTACCTCACAAAGGATAAAATAGTGGGAATGCATTATATGCCCTCCTGAGCTCCTTGAAGAAAGAATGGGATGAGGAAAGTATACTAGACAAATGGGACTATGACCATAGGTGTGTCATAATTCATAGTTTAAATTGGTGGCATTAATCCAAGAATTCATGAAGTCATGGCTGGTCGGGAAGTAGAGGGATAGTTCTCTATTAAAATGGTTTCCTATTTATGCTGTGGGAGTATCAGAAATGGATCCTGCCCTCAGGTTGTAATTTGACTTTTGTTACTTTCTCAAGTGCCAGATTCAGTACTGACACTAAATAAATACATGTAGTAAAATACAGATCTTTTTTATTTATAAGCTTATTTTTTTTAAAAAAAATAGCTTTCTGGCTCTAACAATCACAGGTTTTTGGTTTTTTTTGTTTTGCTGTCCCATCCTAAATCTTATGGCACAAATGCATCTTGGGGTTTCAATACCCTTCCTGAGGGGAGAGCACTCTGTTACAAATTACGATGTCATGCTGTTCCAGGAAAATGGGACAGCACATTTCCTTAGGCTTGTGGGTGACAGTCCATTAACTCTCTGGCTTTTAACAGGCAAATCAATTAACTCAACCGTTACAACAAATAATGGTTTCTCTTGAGTAAATAACAGGAAAGTCTTTTAACTTGTAGAGAAAAAATCATCTCCAGTTGATAGTCTGAGTAAATTTCATCAAGGATAGTGCTAGTTCAGATCCATGTTGATTTTTTTTTTTAACGTGTGCTCTGATTAGTGCATTTTTGGATTGATTTCCTTGATTAATCTGTGCGTTCTTGCAGAGCTACAGTTAAAAAAACCCACACAAGTTGAACACATGTGGTATCTCAAGACCCACATTCTATACTTTTCTTTCGTAAGCACAAACAAGATATTCTGTATATATTTCCAGGGAAATAAAGAAAGTGGGTTGCAATTAAGCCGTTTTCTTTGCACCTGAAGAAATGTGCAGATGATAGAATGGGCAGCCGTGATGATTGCTTTACAGATGAGTATTTCTTTCATCATCTTCAAGGACAACCAGATTTATGATCTAATCACCGGGTTCTTTAGCGGGATGCATTTGAATTTGATTAAAAAGAAAAACAAATCGCAGGGCAGATTTATTAATGAAACGTGCTTGACCTTTTCACTTACCTAACTGTCTCATATAAGATGCTCAAATAAACAGTGGCTTTCTTGACATTACTAAACAGTTTAATATCTAATGTCCTAATGTGCTCCGGCACACTTTTTTTTGGGGGGGGGTGCATGCTGGCCAGTGGAGAAAGGGGTGGGTGGGATGATCTTTTCCCTCTCTTCTTGGACTTTAATTGATTAACCAACATCCTAATTCAGGCTGCCCATAAAACTGAGCCTTTGTTGTAGGTCGGACAGCTGCATTATGTCAGTAGCAAGTAAAAAATGCTTGCAAAGTTCCGGAATGTTGCAAGACGTTTTATGAGGACTGCAGTAAAAGATAAATTGAATTTACCCAAAAAAAGAGAGAGAAAAAACATTTGTCATTGATTAAAAATGTACAAAGTTAATTGGAAACACTTTGAAGGTGTTGCCACACAACTAGAGGTGCAATGGGGGGTTCTGATTCAGTTCAGCACAGTGTGATAAAAACTGAGTATGTAAAAATGTATATATATTGGGACATTCCTTTAAGAACACTACTCTTTATCTCCTTTTCTTTGCTTTATGGTAGATGAAGTTTGCTCTCATATGCATGACATGCACAAATGTTTATATAAGAATCAGCATTCTGCTTCCAGTTCGAATTTCAAAATTATAACCGAAATGGAAACTGGAAATTGCTTATAACCAGGCTCATCGCCAGACGTTTTGGGGTCAGCAGGCCAAATGTTACACAGTGTGTGTGTGACTCAATGGAGAAGAGCCAGAGCTTTAATACAGGTAGACTAATATGTTTAAATTTAATTTTATTACATATTAATAAAACTTAATGTTTATACTCCCCGTGCATTGTGGATGGTTTGTTTTAGATGTTTTATGTTTGTTTTATTTGAAATGCTTTCTGTTTTAATCTACTGTTTAGCTGCCTTGAGGACCCATGTGTGTAGAAAGACAGTCTATAATCATAAGAAATTAAAGAAACTAAATTAAAAAATAGGTGTGCCTATTGCTTGCCATATACTTTGATATCTTTGAATTGGTTCGATAGAATACTGGAAGTAAGGAGCCAGTTTGCTTTTAAGTGAAGAGTTGGGTAGAAGATTTCCTGCATTTTTTACCTCACATTTTCTTAGAAAAAAAGGTCTAGAGGGGTAAAAATAAGAAAGTTAAATGTTTAAGGAAAGGGCTTGAAATATCCCTGAGGGAGCTAGGCATCCAACGACGGCCCTGTAGCTTCAGCCTTATATAAATCATAATGCAATGTCCCCCGGGAGTCATTTTCAGACTTTCTCTCGGCCTTTCCTACACATCCCACCATCTGAAAATTATTTAACTGTTTCCACTGCTGCAGTGGGATTCCCTTCTCATCTGAAGTCTATCAGTTAGTGAAAACTGAAGAGAGTACACCAACACATAGTAAGGAAGGCAGTCGGCACATTTCTCCCTGGAGCTGAGTGAATTATCTCCACATAATCCACTTAACCTTTGCCATAGAAGACAGGGAGGGGGTTAGACACGCAATGTATATTTTAGAACCGAGTCTTTTAATTGTCAGTTTATTGTTCCACTAGTCCAGCTCAGCTGGAAAAATGGTAACTGGATAAGAGTTTCATGGGGCAGTAGCTTTTCACCTCAGGCAGGAGTCCTAATTATGTCAAATTCTATGGCCTCTAACAGACAAATCTCAAAGATAGTTTTGCAAAGCTCTTTTTGGCTGTTACAGGTTTGGCAATCAAATCACACATTAAGGGTAGACCGTACCAGTTGTGATCCTCCGGCTATTTGTAATCACCATTTAGCTGCGATCCTGCTGCTATTCATGATTTAGCGAGAACAGGGCAATGCATCTATTTTTCCAGCTTCAACATGTGCAAATCCATACTTTCAAGTTTTCTGGGCTTCCAACCATGTGCATCAAAGCTGGAAAATATGAGCATTGCCCTGTTCATACAAAATGGCAACTACATATATGTATCGAGAAGACTACAAGTAGCACAGTTTCCACTTAAGTTTAGGATGAGCAACAAAACAGTAATGATTAAAAAGGGCTAACTTTCAAAGAAGTGGCAACAAAGGATTTGATAATGGCTTGCATATTTTCTATGGCATGCCTCCAGCTATTGAGTTAAAGGAAACTCATGCATCTTCCTCCAGGTAGACCAGAAATGTATATTTTCTCAATTCTTAGTCCCAAACTCCTAATACAAACATTTGGTAATCACACTGCAATAGCTGCCCATACTCCCTATTTCATAGTACAACTGTTTGCATCACATTAATCTAAAAAAGAGGTCCTTTGTCATGGATCTGAGATCTCTCTCTCCTTTTTAACTGCAAATCATTTGTGGAACATGGAAATAATTTGGTACTGTGTTCCATTATACAAATTACGATGAGTTATTTGGTAAACTGCAGAGGGTGAGAAACTGCAGAGGAGACTACTGAGTGACAGAATAACACCCTCTACAATGAAAATTCGGTGGACGAGTGACCATCATACATTTCTGACCACAAATACCAGCATGTCTAACAGCTTTTTTTACAACTTGCAGATACATGGCGGCACTCAAAATTGCAGTATGGGGATAGGCACACACACACACACACACACACACAGACATGCCACATGTGTACTGTTCATACCACCTCCAAACTAGATCACAACCACAAAAGGATAGAAAGATGCAGGAGCAATTTGGAGGCAGATTCCTGCACACAATTGTGGCGTGGTGTCTGGAAAATAGTCCTCCTGTCAACAATGGGCAGGAATCTACGAAGAAGCCTACCTGGTCCCATCTGCACATCCTCCAACTTCCTTGTAAGGTGTCAAGAGCCTTCCATTTCCTCTGAACTCCTTAACAGGAATAATTATCCTTCTGTTTGGATCTCAGTTTGATCACAAATTGCAACTGCAGCTCTCTTAAATATTATAAAAGGTGCATTTGTCAAACTTTAAAAATAAACCCTAAATGATCCCTCAAAATGCTTTGTGCCTGCACAGTCTCACATTGCTTCACCTGATCCTTGCCTCTGATGTTGCATACTGACACCATGTTGTCCATTTCCCCCATCAGGCTGAAGCCCCCAAAGGGGAAAAAACCCCCCATGCAGAAGCATGTTGTCTCAGTCTTGCTGAGGGTGATAGTAGAAAGGAAATCACATCAATTGTTTCATTCCATTCCATATCACTTATTAGACTTATAGCTGGCCCCCCTCTCCCCTGTGGCCAGGCTCAGAGTGGGTGGCAACATCAATAAAAACATTTAGCAATCTAAAACAAATATATAATTACAATAAATGCAGTAAAATTCATAAGTACAAAACAACAATACAATTAAAAGATGATATAAAAACTCAGGCGGGGGGAATAATATAGAAACTATCTACCCAGAAGGAAAGGGGAGGGGAAGGGGAGAGCAGAGAAAAAGGAGGGATCCAGTCCAGAATGAAACTTGTCTCTGTCCTCAACCATAAGCCTGGTGGAATAACTCTGTTTTACAGGCCTTGCAGAACTGTATTATATCCTGCAGGGTTTGGCTCTCAGCTGGGAGAGTGTTCCACCAGGTAGGAGCCAAGGCCAAAAAGGTCCTGAATCTGGCTGAGGACAACTGGACACTCTTTGGGTCAGGGATCACCAGCAGATTTTGACCACTCTCCTATACCAGGAGATTCAGTCCTGGAGGTATGCTGCTCCCAGACCATTTAGGGCTTTAAAGGTCAGTATTAGAGCCCCGTAGCACAGAGTGGTAAAGCTGCAGTACTGCAGTCAGAGCCCTCTGCTCACAACCTGAGTTCGATCCCAGTGGAAGCTGGTTCAGGTAGCTGGCTCCAGGCTGACTCAGCCTTCTATCCTTCTGAGGTCGGTCAAATGAGTACCCAGCTTGCTGCAGGGAAAGCATAGATGAATGGGGAAGGCAATGGCAAACCACCCCGTAAAAACTCTGCCGTGAAAACATTGTGAAAGCAACGTCGCCCCAGAGTCGAAAATGACGGGTGCCAAGAGGGAATAAAAAGAGAATTTTTAAGTATTATGCCAAGTTGTTTAAAGGTGTTAAAATAAATAAAGAAAAGATGGATAAGTATTTACAAAAGATAAAAATAGAACCCTTAACAGAAAATATACAAAAAGTTTTGAATGATCCAATTGAAAAAATAGAAATTGAAGCAGCAATTAAGGCAATGAAAAGTGGAAAGGCACCTGGGCCAGATGGATATACAGCTAAATAATTTAAAACTTTTAAAGAGGAGTTAATACCAAAATTGCAGAAGTTGATGAACATGATAAGAATAAAAGGGAAAATACTAAATACATGGAAGGAAGCTATTATTTCATTGATTCCAAAGGAAGATAGAGATGTTACGAATGTAAAAAATTACAGACCAATTTCGTTATTAAATAATGATTATAAAATATATACAAGAATCTTGGCAGAACGGCTTAAACAATATTTGATAAATTTTATAAAGGAAGATCAAGCGGGGTTTCTTCCCAAAAGTCAAATAAGAGACAATATTAGAACTGTTGTAAATACTGTAGAATATTATGAAAGACATCCAGAAAACGAAGTAGCATTATTCTTTGCGGATGCAGAGAAAGCATTTGACAATTTAAACTGGGACTTTATGTTTGCAGTAATGGAGAAAATGGAGCTAGGAGAAAGCTTTATAAGAATGATAAAAGCAATATATACTGAACAACGTGTAAGGCTATGTATAAACGCAGATCTTACAGAAGACATGATAATTAGCAAAGGTACAAGACAAGGCTGTCTGCTTTCTCCATTGTTGTTTATAATGACTCTTGAAATATTACTGATGCAGATTCAAGAAGATAAAGAAATAGAAGGATTAAAAATAAAAGGATTTACTTACAAATACAGAGCATTTGCAGATGATATAATGGCTCTTCGCCTAGGGGCTCCCTAAGGAGCAGGAACCCAGATCCCTGGCTTCCTTGTTCTCCAAATAAGGTAAGTTCCCAATAAGGTAAGTTAAGGTAAGGTAAGTTGACCCCCCAGAAGGGGAGCCACTTAAACAGCATTTAAAGAGGACTGTATATTTTAATATATATTTTAATATATATATATATATATATATACACACACACACACACACACACACACACAATGAAGATAGAATGCCAGCAGGGGGTTGGGGGCTTTCCAGTGTTTTGCACTGAGTGTCACATGTATGACTATCTGCCCAAAGGACAGAAGTCTTGGGTGTGTGCTCGATGCAAGGAGCTCCTGGTCCTCAGGGAACGAGTTCGTACCCTTGAGGCCGAGGTGACTGCCCTGGAGAAGCAGAGACGGTCAGTTAGGCACTTGGGGAAGACTCTCGGGGGCGTATTAGATGAGCCCCGCTCTGAACGTAGCAGCCCCGTTGCTGCCAGAGAGCGTGAGGGTCGAGAGGGAACAGGGCACCATGCTGAGGATAAGGGGAATGCGCCCTCAGAAGGGACCTCTTCTTCGGTTGGTGAGCGGGAATCCTTTCGCGCCAAGGAACCATCCCTGAGCAGGAGGAGAGGGGGGGTATTGGTAGTTGGTGATTCGATCATTAGGCAAGTAGACAGCCGGGTGGCGAAACCGCGTACTGACCGTATGGTGACTTGCCTGCCTGGTGCGAAGGTAGCGGACATTACGCGTGTAGTAGATAGACTGATAGACAGTGCTGGGGAGGAGCCTGTGGTTGTGGTGCATGTTGGCACCAACGATGTGGGGAAATGCAGTCGTGAGGTCCTGGAGGAAAAATTTAGGCTGCTAGGCAGGAGACTTAAGGCCAGGACCTCCAAGGTAGCCTTCTCGGAAGTGCTACCTGTTCCACGTGCAGGGCAGGAGAGACAGGCACAAATTAAAAGTCTCAATGTGTGGATGAGACGATGGTGTAAGGAGGAAGGGTTTAAGTTTGTTAGGCACTGGGATGCTTTCTGGAACAAGCGGGAGCTGTACAAAAGAGACGGTCTCCACTTGTCCCCGGATGGAACCAGGCTGCTGGCGCTTAAAATAAAAAAGGTGGCAGAGCAGTTTTTAAACTAAATCTTGGGGGAAAGCCGACAGGAGATGAAATGTCTCTGGTTCGGGAGGACTCGTCTCAAAGAGATGAAGGGTTAGCTGCTATTTTTCTACCGGGTAACGGACCGGAGTTGTCCACTGTGAAGGTGACAAACAATATGGACTGTCTGCCAGAGTCTCGAGGCGGCAGGAGGAAGGTGGCGGGCCTAGCTCGCCTGGGAAATTATAGATGTTTGTATGCAAATGCTAGAAGTGTTCCAAGTAAAATTGGTGAATTGGAATGTTTAGTGTTGGGAGAAAACATAGACATTGTGGGAATTTCAGAAACTTGGTGGAATGAGGAGAATCAGTGGGACACGGTGATTCCTGGATATAAGCTATATCGGAAGGATAGGGAGGGAAGGGTTGGAGGTGGGGTGGCTCTGTATGTCAGAGAGGATATACGGTCCAGTAAGACTGAGATCAGAGAATTAGATTCACTTTTAGAAATGCTTTGGGTTGAAATAGAGGGCCCAAAAGGAAATTTAACTATGGGAGTTTGTTATCGCCCACCAAATCAAAAGAGAGAGGACGATTATAATATGATGGAAGGCTTAAAGATAGCGGCTAAACGTAAAAACTGTGTCGTAATAGGTGATTTTAACTACCCGCAGATTGATTGGGTCAATATGTGTTCTGGTCGAGAGAAAGAGATTGAGTTTCTTGATGCTCTCAATGACTGTGCTATGGAGCAGATGGTCTCAGAACCTAGTAGGGGTGGGGCGATCCTGGATTTGGTCCTAAGTAATGCCCAAGACTTGGTGAGAGATGTAAAAGTGATTGCGCCGCTTGGGAGCAGTGACCATAATGTTATTGATTTCACCGTTTGTATAAATAGGGAGTTGTCCAAAAGGACCGCCACAACCACGTTTAACTCTTAAAAGGGGTAAATACACTGAGATGAGGAGGCATGTGAGGAGGAAACTGAAAGGAAAGGTAAATACAGTCAAAACCCTTGGGGAAGCTTGGAGGCTATTTAAAACCACAATCCTAGAAGCTCAGATAAAATATATACCACAAGTTAGGAAAGGCACAAACAGGTATAAGAAAAGGCCTGCATGGTTAACAAACAAAGTAATGGAAGCTGTAAAAGGTAAGAAGGACTCCTTTAAGCGGTGGAAAACCAGTCCAAGTGAGATTAGTAAAACGGAACATAGGCTGTGGCAAATCAAATGCAAGACTGTGATCAGGCAGGCAAAAAGGGACTATGAGGAGCATATTGCAAAAAACATAAAGACCAACAATAAAACTTTCTTCAAATATATTAGAAGTAGGAAACCAGCCAGGGAGGCAGTGGGGCCCTTGGATGACCATGGGGTAAAAGGATTACTGAAGGAGGATAGGGAAATGGCTGAGAAGCTAAATGAATTTTTTGCCTCCGTCTTCACTGTAGAAGACGAGAACTTTTTGCCCACCCCAGAACCACTAATTTTGGAAGGGGTGTTGAAAGACCTGAGTCCGATTGAGGTGACAAATGAGGAGGTCCTACAACTGATAGACAAATTAAAAACTAATAAGTCACCGGGTCCGGATGGCATACATCCGAGAGTTCTGAAAGAACTCAAAGTTGAACTTGTGGATCTTCTAACAAAAATCTGTAATCTTTCATTGAAATCTGCCTCCGTTCCTGAGGACTGGAAGGTAGCAAATGTCACCCCCATCTTTAAAAAAGGTTCCAGAGGAGATCCGGGAAATTACAGGCCAGTCAGTCTGACTTCAATACCGGGAAAGTTGGTAGAAACCATTATCAAGGACAGAATGAGTAGGCACATTGATGAACACGGGTTATTGAGGAAGACTCAGCATGGGTTCTGCAAGGGAAGATCTTGCCTCACTAACCTGTTGCATTTCTTTGAGGGGGTGAACAAACATGTGGACAAAGGAGACCCGATAGATGTTGTTTACCTTGACTTCCAGAAAGCTTTTGATAAAGTTCCTCATCAAAGGCTCCTTAGGAAGCTTGAGAGTCATGGAGTAAAAGGACAGGTCCTCTTGTGGATCAAAAACTGGCTGAGTAATAGGAAGCAGAGAGTGAGTATAAATGGGCAGTCTTCGCAGTGGAGGACAGTAAGCAGTGGGGTGCCGCAGGGCTCGGTACTGGGTCCCATGCTCTTTAACTTGTTCATAAATGATTTAGAGTTGGGAGTGAGCAGTGAAGTGGCCAAGTTTGTGGATGACACTAAATTGTTCAGGGTGGTGAGAACCAGAGAGGATTGTGAGGAACTCCAAAGGGATCTGTTGAGGCTGGGTGAGTGGGCGTCAACGTGGCAGATGCAGTTCAATGTGGCCAAGTGCAAAGTAATGCACATTGGGGCTAAGAATCCCAGCTACAAATACAAGTCGATGGGGTGTGAACTGGCAGAGACTGACCAAGAGAGAGATCTTGGGGTCATGATAGATAACTCACTGAAAGTGTCAAGACAGTGTGCGTTTGCAATAAAAAAGGCCAACGCCATGCTGGGAATTATTAGGAAGGGAATTGAAAACAAATCAGCCAGTATCATAATGCCCCTGTATAAATCGATGGTGCGGTCTCATTTGGAGTACTGTGTGCAGTTCTGGTCGCCGCACCTCAAAAAGGATATTATAGCATTAGAGAAGGTGCAGAGAAGGGCAACTAGAATGATTAAAGGGCTGGAGCACTTTCCCTATGAAGAAAGGTTGAAATGCTTGGGACTCTTTAGCTTGGAGAAACGTCGACTGCGGGGTGACATGATAGAGGTTTACAAGATAATGCATGGGATGGAGAAAGTAGAGAAAGAAGTACTTTTCTCCCTTTCTCACAATACAAGAACTCGTGGGCATTCGATGAAATTGCTGAGCAGACAGGTTAAAACGGATAAAAGGAAGTACTTCTTCACCCAAAGGGTGATTAACATGTGGAATTCACTGCCACAGGAGGTGGTGGCGGCCACAAGTATAGCCACCTTCAAGAGGGGTTTAGATAAAAATATGGAGCACAGGTCCATCAGTGGCTATTAGCCACAGTGTATGTGTGTATATAACATTTTTGCCACTGTGTGACACAGAGTGTTGGACTTGATGGGCCGTTGGCCTGATCCAGCATGGCTTCTCTTATGTTCTTATGTTCTTAATGCTTATAAATGAAATCCCATACAAGTTACACCTTTGTTGTAAATACAAGAATATGGGGGAGTTAGTGGGACTTTGTATTAACAAAGAAAAATCAAAATTTTTATGTAAAAATATGCAAACAAACAAGCAACAAGCCTTGCAGAGACCGACGGGCTGTGAAGTTACCTCCAAGGTAAAATATTTGGGTGTGAAGATAACAATGAAGAATATTGATTTGTTTAAAAATAACTATGAGAAGCTATGGCATAAAATGGATGAAGATATGTTAAAATGGAATAAACTTAATTTGTCATTGCTGGGTAGAATAGCTGCAACTAAAATGAATATTCTACCAAGAATAATGTATTTGTTTCAAACTATTCCTATTGTGAAAGATAGCAAACAATTTGATAAATGGAGAAGAAAAATTTCAGAATTTGTGTGGACTGGGAAGAAACCAAGGATCAAAATGAAAATTTTGACAGATGCAAAAGAGAGGTGGATTTCAATTACTGGATTTAGAATTATATCAGGAAGCAGTTTGTTTAGTGTGGATAAAAGAATGGATAATGCTGTTAAATAAAAAACTCTTAGCGTTGGAAGGTCATGGAAATAAATTTGGCTGGCATGCGCATTTGTATTATGGAAAAAAGAAGATGAACAGTTTTTTCTCTCACCATTATATAAGAAATAATTTGTTAAATACATGGATGAAATATAAGAAATATGGAGATGAGAGAAGACCGTTATGGATAGTGCCAGCTGAAGTAATAAAAATAACGGCTGAGATAGGTGAAGAAAAGTGGTTGTCGTATAATCAATTATTAAAAATACAAAGTGGTAAAATAGAATTGAAAACTGCTGAAGAGCTGAATAATAAATATGATTGGTTCCAAATGCATACCATATGTGGTGGACTTGTGAAAGAGCAAAAAAGTATTGGCAGATGATTCAACAAGAAATTTCTAAGATCTTGGGATATGAATTTAAGAAAGTTGCAGACTTTTCTGTTGGGATTACAAATGGAAAAATTTCCAAGATAGAACTATAATTTGGTACTTGCTTTCAGCTGCTAGGACATTATATGCGCAGATGTGGAAGCAAGAAAAAATACCAGAGAAATGGGATTGGATTGTAAAAGTTATGACATGGAGTGAAAGGGACAAATTAACAAGATCTTTAAGAGACTATGATTTAGAAGTTTTTAAGATGGAGTGGAAAAAGTTCAGAAGATATGTAGAAAAAGAGTGGAAAATAAAAGGACATTGGACAATTTTTGATAATGATTAAGTTTTAGAAAAAAGAAGAATATTAATTTTTGTTTTTATTAGTTAAGGGTACCTTCAAACATTAGTACTTTAAGTAAATAACACCGGCGGGGGTCAAGTAACGGGGGGAGGGGTGGGTAGAAAGTAATATATGGGATAGATAAAAGAAGTTATTAATGATGCAAGAAATATAATTTGTTACCATATGTTACCAAATAAAATCGTTTTAATCAAAAAAGAAAATGACTGGTGCTTGCACAGGGGACTACTTTTACCTTTTTTTTTTTTTTACCAGAACCTTGAACCTGATTTGATGCTCAATCTGGAGCCAGCGCAGCTAACAGAGCATTGGTTGAATATGCACTCCAAAGGACGTTCCTTTCTCTAATACTGCAGTCTTCTTCATTTTGCCAGTCTAACTGAGTTATTATTGATTGTAAAATGCTTCTCTGACACAAGTTCTAAGCATGCACCAACGTGGCGAAGGATGACATCAGCTGTACAGTTGCAACAGCGCATTTAACTTGAGATGGATGGTTTTAAGTGACTAGTGACCTGCACATGATGACCTCTATGTAATCCATGCAAGTAATAAACTTTTGTGTACACACACACATATAATTTTGGATACAATGAAAAGTAAGCCACTGTAAGCAGAAACTTATTTGGAAGCACCAATACTGCAAATGTTGCTAAAACAGTGTTCCAAGTTTCAACTTATCCTGTTCATTGTGTTGTTTTGTGCCAAATCCAACGTGTCCTCAGCTTGTCTCAAAGATGTGTATCATTACAAAGAAGCAGTGTTTTGAGTGATTTTGCATCTGCACAATGATAGCACAGAGGATAGTGTCTGACATTTGTACTGGTTAGGAAACCCAGAGATGTAAGACTGCCATTTTCAGCAGCTGACATGCACTGTCTATAATTTCCAGTTCTGACTTGGAAATCCAAACAAAAAGCTTTCAAGTTGCTTTTGATACAACAGAATAGCACATAGACTAATCTGCAAAGAATCATAAAGCATAACATTACAGAGCAATTTGGGATGATATACTGGCAAATATTATTTGGCCTTTATCAAGCCAGTCTGCACACACACAGGATGCATTCACACTACACTAGACAATATGTTTCGCAACTGTGTAAGAATAGCAAAAATCTATTTGTAAAACACATTATTTAGAGTAATATGAATGTACCCACAGACATACATGCTAAAGTAATATCAACACGCTACAAAAATTAGGTAGTAGTCTGAAAAGGTGTTAGAACAGTTAGAGGATACATTAAGTACTATAATGTAGGGCAATCTTGGCTACTCAAATTTATCAATAGTGTTAATGTTTATCAGTAGTTCTGGACTTTAAAAAATGAAAGCACATTCCTTTCTGACAGTTACCAGAAGCACCTAAAAAACCTGAATAAATGATCCAGTTTTACCCACATTTCCATTAGTTGTTGCTAAATCTTGGTATTAGATGAGGCAAAGGAAGCATCCAAGATTATGAATGAATAAATAAAAATGTTCATACAATTTCTTGTGCACATTGTGCTCTTATTTAACAGCTGCAAAATCCACAGCTGTATTAGATTCAGCACCATGCACAAATGAGCTGAAATTTTAATGTATGAAACTCCTAAATCTACACTTGTCAATATACAACCTACACAGCTCAAAAAGAGAACCAAGAGCGAGTCATAATTAAGATACATAGATGGATGGATTCAGATGAATAGACGGTATGGATTCTTTAGATTAGGCACTGCATTATGCTTGAAATATAAAACTGGCTTTGCCAAAGTCAAGTATCAAAGGCATTGCTAAGAGAAACCAAAAAAATTCAGAAAACATTTGTATACTGTTTTTCTGCTAATGGTTTTTGCAGGGCTTTTTTTTGTAGCAAGGACTCCTTGTACTAAGAGCCCTGTAAGCTCCATGAGGATTGGCTATATCAGGGGTGTGCAGCCTAATATGAAAAAGAGTTCCTGCTACAAAAAAAGCCCTGGTTTTGATTCTAAGAGTAAATACTTTACTTATTAAGATGATCCACTGGAAATAACAGGCGCTTACTCCCAAGCAAGGTGGTCAAGATAAGAATAGATCTGCACAACTTGTGGACTCGCCACGTGCGATGAATTCTGCTATATATTCAAGATCACTCAATGTACTTTCCGTTTTTGATGTCTACAGACAACATGGCCAGAGGGAAGACCGCAGTATGTGGCGTTTGGACTGCAGTCAGCTTCCTGGGTTCCCAATTCCAGAATATTGCATCTTGAATTGGGCTTGGAACCCAGTAGAGCCAGCTAAAATATGTGTTGTCAGGGGTGAAATTCTAGCAGGAGCTCCTTTGCATATTAGGCCACACACCCCTGATGTAGCCAATCCTCCAAGAGCTTACAAGGCTCTTTTTTGTAAGCTCTTGGAGGATTGGCTACATCAGGGTGTGTGTGGCCTAATATGCAAAGGAGCTCCTGCTAGAATTCCACCCCTGTGTGTTGTAGGCTGACTTCCGCTTTTTGCTGTTGAGAGGAGCAATTTATGTTACAAATGCAGCTTCCGAACTAACTGTACTTTATATGTAGAAAATGAGTAATGTCTGAAATAGCTCTGAATGCAAAGGAGTAAGGCAACACAACACGTCACTTTTCAACTGACTCTTGATCTTGCAAAATCCTTACATCTACAACTCACATACCTTTCTACAGTTCATAGCGCCCAACTATTCAGTCTGGTATACCATTACTATTGCAATAAGGTCACTGGAATAAGCAGTTGATAGATTGCTGTGCCTGTTTCTTTTCATGCGTCTGAATGTATTTGTGATTTCTTGAGTGATCCACAGATGCTATGTACAGTTTGAGTTTCTTGGGAGGATGACCTAGCTGAACAAAAACACAGTGCATGAATTTAAAAATATTTTCCTCAAGTTATTTTCTCTCTCCAAAAAGTGTGTGGAATATGAATTCCATACACATGCATGAGCACACATACATTTAACAAATTAGATTTTTTTTGAAGTTTTATAATTTTTTCTTCACATTCTATTCACTGAATTATATTTACATTATGTTTACATGAAGCTGCTTTATACTGAATTAGACCATTGGTCCATCAAAGTCATTGGCAGCTCCTCTCCAGGATCTCAGGCAGAGGTCTTTCACATCACCTGATGCCTGACCCTTTTAACTGGAGATGCCAAGGACTAGACTTGGGAGTTTCTGCATGCCAAGCAGATACTCTACCACTGAGCCATAGTCCCTTCACATAAATACATAAAGCACTGAATTCAAGACTATTTAATTGTCAAGAAGCAATGAAATGAATTCAGAGATGAGGTGATATTAAAGTAATATTTAGCTTATAGCTGCCACAGGACAGTTTTTCCACTTCAGGTGGCTCCATTGGGACCACGATACTTGTTGGAGCTTGGGACCACAATACCAGTCAAAGTACTTCTCCCAACCCCAACTCAACCTCTGGGGCCTTTCTCTGGGTGCCAACCCTTTGAGAGGCTCAGAGGGTAGCAATTAGGGAAAGGGCCTTTTTGGTGGTGGCCCCCGTTTTTGGAACAACCTCCCTGCTATGGCTTGGACTGCAATACTGCAGCTTACCACTCTGTGCTATGGGGCTCTTTTAGGCAGAAGTGACCAATATAAAATAACAGGTCACCAGCAGTGAAACTCATAACTAATTTGGTTATGTGAAACTCATTAGCAGAGATAGGTACAAACTAGGAAAATGGAGGTCCTTTTATGTTTGTGGGGCCAAACTGGTTCATTTTGTGAGGTTTATAATGTAGTAGAACTCCTCCACTGGTGGGGGCTAGAGATACCAAAACCACAATGTGTCTTCAGCTGAATCTCCTCTACCTGCCCTCCAAGTTTGGTGAGGATTGGATTTGGGAGTGGGTGACTTATGCCCCCCCAAACAGGTGCCCCCAGGAAAGTGCTCTCTGAGGAAATCACAAATGGAGATTCAGAGGGCGTTTTCGCACAGAGCTTACTCCGGAGCGACGTCCCTCTTCACCGTGCAGCGTCTGCGCGGATTTCACACCAACTGTTCCGCAGAACCAGGAAGAGCCGCAAAGTGCCGAGCCTTTTGAGTCGCAAATGTAAACCGCTAAAAACCAGTTTACGTTAGCAACGCAAAAGCCGCGGCTCTTTGCAGCTCTTCCTGGTTCTGCGGAGCAGTTGGTGCGAAATCCGCGCAGACGCCGCACGGTGAAGAGGGACGTCGCTCTGGGGGTAAGCTCTGTGCGAAAACGCCCAGAGTGTGCTGAATGGTCCCCCTGCAAGCTAGAGGGAGGAGGGTGTTCTTCTGGTAAGACAGCTAAGCTCCTCTGCCCAGCTTGAGCAGAGAGACAGGCAGCTCAGAGCCCTGAGTCCGCTCCACCTCATACAATCCCAGCCAGTCAGACAGGTCACAAAGCCCAGGAACCAATGGAGCTGAGCCCCTGTGTGCAGCATGAGGAGAAGGACAAGTGCCTCAAAGCACCAAACATCCCCAACCCCACTGTTCACAGCAGGAATGACTTCCAGTTCCCTTCCTTCCCTGCTTCTAACTGACATGCAGCGTGCCTGCTGCTGACAGAAAACAATGGCTGTGTGCAAGCTGGGGCTATATATCAGAAAGAATTCTACATAGCCTCCATCACAAACGTTAGCTCCCACCCAGCATAATTGTTTAGGGTAATTCGGTCATTAACATCTCTCACAGATGGAACTCAAAGTACTAGGAATCCAGCCATCAGCTGTGAGGTTATTGCAAGCTTTTTTGCAGAGAAAGTCTGTCACTCCACCACGACCTCCCTGCAAATGTTGATACAGTAAAAGAACTGGAGGCTCCTTGGCCGTCTTTGGATTCAGTCTTTGACAGCTTCAGCCAGCCCTCCAAGGCTGATGTTGACACAATCCTGGGTGTTGTCAGCCTGACCATATGCCTCTTAGACCTGTGTCCCTTGTGACTGGTGAAAGCCCGTGCCAAGAGGATATAGGGCCCTCTGATAGACATTATCAATCTATCCCTAGGCATGGGAGGTCTATCCAGAGGGATTGAAAGAAGCTGTGGTTGCACCGCTCTTGAAAAAGCCAGCTTTGGATCCTCTGGATCTTTCCAGTTACCACCCAGTGTCAAATCTTTTGTTCCTGGGCAAGGTAACTGAGAGAGTGGTTGCTGAGCAGCTCCAGAGCTTCCTGGAATGACACATCATCCCTGTATCCATTCCAGTCTGGCTTCTGCCCCAGCCGTGGAACAGAGATGGTGTTGGCTGTTCCTCATGGATGAGCTCCACAGACAAACGGACAGAGGCTGATTGGTACTGCTTTTGTTGTTGGCCCTCACAACAGCATCCAACATGGTCAAGCATCATCCTCTGACCCACTGCCTTGCCGGCATAGGAGTTTGGGGCATAGTCTTGCAGTGGCTTACCTCATTTCTCCAAGGTCAAGAACAGAGGGTGGTGCTGGGAAAAAAGGTATTGCCTAGGTACTCTTTAGTATGTGGGTCCCTTAAGGGGTAATATTATCCCCGTTATTTAACATCTACATGAGCCCCTTGCCCAGCTGGTGCGGAGGTTTGGGCTGGGATGTCATCTTTATGATGATGACATCCAGCTTTATCTGTTGATGGATGAATGGCCAGATACCACCCCATAAAATCTGGCAGAGGGGTTGGAGGCCATGGTGGGATGGCTAAAACAGAGCCAGGTGAGATTGTGGCTGGGGTGGAGAGATTTTGGCTTGGAAGTTGAAATCCTTGAGACTGGCACTCACTCTCAGGAGTCTGAGTGTGATCCTGGATGTCTCCTTGACAATGGATGTCCACAGGGGTCATTTTGGAGAAAAAAAGCTGCAGGAGCTGAGTAGCATATCTCATTTGCATATGTCCCGGGATCTGTGTGCAGCGGGGAGAGAACTCCTCACTGCATGCAGACCCTGGCTGGAGGTTCAGGAGCTGTGCTTCCATGAGCTCCTGCTAAATTCAAGTCCTGGATGCCCAGGTCTCAAATGTTGCCAGACTGGTGTTTTTCAGCTATGCCAGGTCAGGCAACTGGCCTCCTACCTATCTTGCCCTGATCTAGCCACTGTAATCCATGTAATAGTCACCTCCAGACTATATTACTGTAACTTGCTCTATGCAGGGCTTTTCATAGAAAAAGTCCAGCAGGAACTCATTTGCATATTAGTCCACACCCCCTGGTGCCAAGCCAGTCAGAATTGTGTTCCTATGCGATCCTGCTCAAAAAAAGCCCTGGCTTTATGTGGGTCTACCCTTGAGGCTTACCCAGAAACTCCAACTGGTACAGAATGCAGCGGTGTGGGTTCTTACTGAGAATGCAGTGGTGTGGGTTCTTACTGAGAAGGGGAGGGACGGTGGCTCAGTGGTAGAGCATCTGCTTGGGAAGCAGAAGGTCCCAGGTTCAATCCCTCGCATCTCCAAAAAGGGTCCAGGCAAATAGGTGTGAAAAACCTCAGCTTGAGACCCTGGAGAGCCACTGCCAGTCTGAGAAGACAATACTGACTTTGATGGACCAAAGGTCCGATTCAGTATAAGGCAGCTTCATATGTTCATGTTCAAGCTGTGCACAGTACACAGGCTATCCTGTGCTGTGTGAGCTGCATTGGTTTTCAGTGGAGTACAGGATCATATTCAAGGTCTTGGTATTGACCTTTAAGGCCTTTAATGGACCTATATACCTTCAAGATCACCTCTCCTAGTATAGCCCTAGAAGAGCATTATGCTCAACAGATCAGAATTTACTGGTGGTTCCCGGCCAGAGAAGCTGTTGTGGACTAGAGCAGGGCATTTTCTGCCCTAGCTCCAACTTGGTGGAACTCTCTGACAAACAATATCTGCACCCTGCAGGACATGCTACAATTCCTCAGGGCATACAAAGTAGAGATGTTCCGCCAGGCATTTCATTGAGGAAAGTGATAGTCCCTTCTTGGCACCTCCCCTCTCCACATGAGATAGTACCATTTTTAGTTACACTGCTGTGCTTTTGTTTTATTTGATTTTAATTGGCTTTTATTTGACTTTTTTGGGACTATGTTGTATACTACCATGTGCCCAGTTTCACTGCGGAGGGCGGCTGATAAATTCAATAAATAAATAAATTCTGCTGTCATACAGCAGAATGGGAGCTCTCTTATTGGTGGCCAGAACCACCTACCGAGCTTTGGAGGGACACTATTGACATTATCAGGGCTGCAGAAGTTCATCCCCCCAATTGCTTTAATAATAGTAATTGATTGACACCAGCATGTGTGCTGCGGATGCCATTGATAAGCCCCAATGGCAATTCTCATCCCAAATGTCGTGGAGGTAGCCCCAATACAAGATGCCCAAACCTTTAAAAACCACATGGAGGGTCATGGGGGGGGGGGCGTCATTGAGACAAGATCGCATGGACCTCAGCTTACAAACCATGACCCAGGCATTTTTTCACAAATTTAGGGTCGTGGTCAGTTTTATGTTCATCCCTACTCATTACTCCTAATACATTTGGGTTTAAGTATCACTTGATTCCCTTACTTTTGTTTTCTAACTTTGCAAAAATCTTGAGAGATCACTTTCACATTGGAAGGATTCATCCTAATTTTCAGATGGTGTAAGTACTTAAAGAAATAATGTTAACAAAATCAACTGCAGAAAGAAGAAACACTCCTTGTGATTTATTTCCAGGTCACTCTTACCCTCCTGAAGATAAACTTCATGAATGGCCACTGGGGCAGAAAGAGGTTTGTTGTTCAGTCGCACAGTCATGTTCGACTCTTTGTGACCTCATGGACCAAGTCAGGCCAGGTCCTTCTGTCTTCCACCATCCTCAGAGGTCTGCTCAAATTCGTGTTAGTTACATCAGTAATACTGTCCAGAAAGAGATACACAATAATAAAAAGTATAGAAAGCATTCTGAGCAAACTCTGCTGACTAAGAAACTGAGTGAGAAGATAGTTTAGAAAGTAGGGAATTTCAGAGGTAACTGATGGAAGAAAGGAAGGTTGTGAGTTGAGAAGAATAAGGAGTAGAAAGGAGGTTGAAACAGATGGAAACAGATGACTGAAGGTAAAAAGAAAGGGACTTGGAGAAAATAGGACCCCCAACCAAACAGATGGGACTGAAGGAAGAACACATTCTGGAGGGTATTGTGGGTAATACAGTCAAAAGAGTTGGATGCCAAAAAGCATGAGGGCCATGAAGGTTAGTAAGTAGACCAAAACTGTGATAGGTGGAAGGGTGTATGTTGCCATACTAATTTGAAATGACCAATCTGTGGCTATTCTTTTGGCTTCCAATAATCTTTTCATTCATTTAACTTGGGCTTTTCTTTTAAAACTGTAGCTCAGTGCACAGCAAAACTGTGTCAGATTAAAAAAAAAGACCCCTTTAATCATAAGTCCTGATTGCCATTGGTATCATTTCTAAGGTAGCTTTTAGCTGACTAACAAATCTTCAGTTTTATTGGCTGTCTAATTTTGTTCTCTTTCATATTTCACCGTTATGATGCATTCAGACATTTCCCTGTTTTGTTAAGCAGGAATCTGTGTGGTCTTTGATGTAAGACATAATTTATTTGACAAGGAAATATGAGATGGTGCCCTGAATCCACATTTAATTGATGGATTGAGAATTTTTTAGCTTTTCAACAAGATAGATTCTCATCCCAAATGTCGTGGAGGTAGCATTTTGTTAATCTATCCTCTTCTGGATTAAAATATATGTAGATATAATTTTGGAAACCATTTTTAAAGTTCTGCATTGGAAGTGGCTGACTGGATTTTTTTCTACATGCCTGAAATCTAATAATAAATGTGATTTATATTACTATCACCAAATAAGATTGTTTTTCATACCCTCAGAAAGCAGTGCATCACAATTCCGTCAAATCAATGGTCCTAGGTACCTTTCAACATAGCAAATAAGCAACGAGGACCACAATTCTCAAAGCAATTATTGTGGAGCAGTCCCACAACTGAAATCAGTAATATTGCCATGGTGTAAATGGGTTGAGAATTATAATGGAAGCATATCTAGATTACAAATGTATCTTTAATTGATTTTGTATATTTCATAAGTATGTATGCCATTTTTTATTAATATACAATTCTTGGTTGGTATTTTCTTTTAATTGTTCCAATGACAAGAATTTTGGACTTGCATCTGAAAGGAAACTTTGAAAGAATTTTGGACTTGCATCTGAAAGGAAACTTTGATTCAGATCTCTGTTCAACTAATTATTAGTTATTGTTTCTAGTCCAGTCTTTGAACTCTGGAAAAAAAGGTTGGTGTTTTTTTTTTTAATACAACTTCCCACTTTTATTAACTCATTCTCCAGTCCTTCAGTGAGGAAAGAAGGGTCTTCTTACAGGAAGGAAAGGAGGACAGGAAAGTAAGCAGACATGGTGACTGAAGGGAACTAAACCTCTGAATCTCAGAGCCAGGAGAAAACATCAGGGAAAGGCCTCAGCTTCTATGCCCTGTTGTTGGCTGTTCAGAGGAATTGGTTGGCCACTGTGTGAGACAGGATGTTGGACTAGATGGATCCAGAGGGGCTCTTTTTTATGTCCCTATGAACAAGAGACAAAAGTTTTTAAATGTCTAAAACAATCTATTTCGTAGGAATCCTATCCAAAACATATCTGGAGGGAAATATTAAAATGGAATAAACCTAATGTATTCCTGAAATAAATTAAAGCAAGCCAGTGGTGCCAGAATAACAAGATAGATTCTGACAATTCTTTACAATCTAAGTAGGTAATACAACAAAGAATACTGGCCAATATTTCGATGGCAACCATGAAGAATTAACCATGGTTGAGACATGGAGCCAGACAATGGCAAACCACCTCTGAATGTCTCCTGCCTCGAAAACAGGGCTGACTGGTCCCCTCATGCATCTGGTGGGGGCATTTGGAGGGCATTCCAGGGGTGTTCAGGGAAGTCATGTGGTGCCCCCGATGCAATGACATCACCTGGAAGTGATGTCATCACATTGGGGACATTGTATGGTGATGTCTCTGTTTTGGGGAGGGTTTTCTCCACTGGCCAGCTAGCCCACAGTGGAGAGGAGCTCCTGAAACCAGGGATCCCCCCAGGACCTGAGGGCTGGCAACCCTACTTGAAAACCCTACAAGCAGGAGTGTCAAACTCATTTGTTAATAGGGTTGCATCTGAAATAAATGAGACCTTGTCTGTCCAAGCAATGTCGGGCTGGGCCATGTGTGTATCGATTTAAGATTAGATAGCAAAGATAAAAACTTTATAAAGGACACAGACAAACACAATTACATTTTAAAAAACAAAACCTTAAAACATGCTGAAAACATTAGCACTCATTGGTCTTAAAGGGGCTTTCTTTGTACTTCTCCCAGGGGATCCAGGGAACTGGGCAAACGAAGCTCTGGCTCTTTCCTTCCTTCCCCATGGGACCAGGAGGGAGAGAAACCTCAGCCAATAAAAGGAATACATGCTTGGCTCAATAGCTCTGCTGTGCGATTGAGAGAGCCTGGCAAGCAAGCTCTGCCTCCCCCCTTTTCTCCCCAAGGGAGGAGCTTCAGCCAATTGAGAAAATAGAGGTTTTGCCCTGTAGCTCCTGTGCGATTGAGCAAGCCTTGCAAAGCAAGCTGTTATGTAGAAGGAAGCAAGAGAGAGGGAAAAGGAAGCAGATGACAGCCAGTTGCTTGGGGGCCTGATAGGAACCCTTGGGGGGGGGGGGGTCTGATTTAGCCTCTGGGCCATATAGTTGACACCTCTGCCCTACATGATCACCATAAGTCAAATGTGACTTGACAGCAAAAAACAAACAAAAAAATCCCAACAACAACCTTGGTGGAGTGGTTGAAGCAGGTTCAGACAAGAGCATCCACCTATAAGGCTCTGCACTACATTTCTGTCCCCTGTTTCACCCTATAACTCTGATGTCACAGCAGCATCACTGAACATGACAGTCAAGAGGATGCATGCTTGGCATATGAATTCTGGAAATGACTCAAATGTGTTAAGTGCATTGGGCCCTTTATTCATATCCATTTTCCTTTGGTCAGTAATTCTTCACAACGCCCCAATTTCATGATATGATTCTAGTGCAGGTAAACAGCTCATAAAAGCTGTTTTGCTAAAAATCTCAGGCAGGCCACACCTGGGAATCTCATAGACCACATTTGACCTGTGGGCCACATGTTAGATGCCCATGGATTTTTGAACTGGATAAATGCTGTTTTTGAACTGCACAGACTGGTTGTATATTTTAGAAAGTGATGATGAAAGAAAAGGAATTTGTCATTCCCCTTTTATTCACAGTGGGAATGACCTGTGTACCTGAATCTGTTTCCATGGATCATGGCCATTATCTGAAAGCAGGTTACTGAAATCAGTGTAAAACACTCCCAAGTAATAGGTTTAGGACTGGGGGGAGAGAGGGATTGTAAAACTACTATCTAGGCAACCATAATATATCCGGAGACTCTTCTCGTTCTGAACAAATGCATTCTCATTCCACTTAGCCAGCAAATCTGAGTGATAGGATTATCACTGTGTTCCATCATTATTCCTTTGATAAGAAAGCTCCCTCTCCTTGACATCTTGATACACTGCGGTAAAAATAATCATATATATATATATATATATATATATATATATATATATATATTTTAAAGATAGCAGTTGGGGGCTTTGTAAAACAATGCCTTCTTTAAAGCGCTGGTGTTTAGGCCATGATGAATTGCTGAATGGTTGATTTCCCGACACTCTTTCTTGCTAACCTTTCCTGACAGATTCTGGATTGCTCTACCCGGTAATTTGCACAATAGTAATGGCTACGGTGAGATGTCTCCTAACTATTTCCTTTACTTTTAACAAGGATTCTGAACACCCTCTGTAGGTGACAAAATGCAATTACAGACCTGAAGGGTTCCCTTGGGCGGGCAGCCAATCACAGACGCCACCAGTCCTTTGGTAGTGCAACTGCTGGGAGGGGAGGGGGAGAAGAATAACACCCTGAAATGAAAACAAAAGCCTTTCAGATTCTCTCAATATTCTGTCCAAATTAAAAAAAAATTAATTAAAAGTTATGAAGGCATTTCATTGATTAACAATCTTGGTAATTAAATCCTGTAGTTGGCTGATTTTTTTTTCCAGTTGGATTTTGTTCTTCCTTGGAGATCTCTAATTGTTGTATGGCTTTACATTTATTGATAACTCTGTTTGATGAATACAGATGCCATCTTTTACGGCCATCGTTGACAGAGTAATCATATTGTGAGAAACACCAGGCTTATGTGGCAACAGCTGTTGCGGTTAGGCATGCTGACATCCATGGGGAGAGTGTGTTTGCAGCTATCCTGGGCACGCAATAAATGGAAGGTGCAATAAAGCATGAGCTAACATTTTGAAAATCCTTACAACTCGAGGAACTTTATTGCAGATTACCAGTACTTTGATCTCCATCCAGTACTTAAGTCTTAATTATCGGACTAATTGCACAGACTATGTTCATTTTCACGGGTAATCCTTCTGTGATTAGCTTCTCTGTTCAATAACTAACTTATCCCTTAATTAAAAGGACTATTAACCTTAAGGCTGCCTGCTCCAGTTTGGGATTAAACCTATGCAGAATTAATATTTAATATCATTGCGGAAAGACCTTGGTGTAAGGCACAGAATGAAAACATAGACAGCGGATGTGCTGGGATTCTGTCACTTGCTTGACTGATGAAGAAGAAAGCGATATAGCTAAAGGCAGGGTCTCTCCCCCCCTCCCTGAAAGCCTTCTATGATAAAACTATAATGGGCGTATGCATGATATTTATGCACAGTGAGAATGGCACTTGGGGATCTGCTAACAGCAATCCCGTAAGGCCGAGGGCAAGAGAGAATAAATAGAGGTTCTCTCTGAATTTTCTAAACATTCGATGTTGCAAAGATCTCTTGCTTCTGGAATGTGGGTGGTCTGAAAGGCAGCCAGAAGAAAACGGTTGACAGTGAATATTTATAATCCCTGAGTTTTCCTCTCCTCCCACTAATAAAATCTTCTTGGAATAATAGACTGAGAAAGGTACATGGAAGATTTTAAGGCTGGTTTATGGGTTGTTGGGTTTCATCATTTGTAAGTCATCAGTGACTATTACTTAACAGAATGGTGACCCATAAACATAGACAATATAGATGATTCTGGCAAATAAGGAAGATTCTTAAAATCAGGATTTGGTAGAGGGAAATCAAATATTCTGTAAAAGACATCTTTTAGCATTGTGCTGCATCCACAGCAATATAACTGGGAGCTGAGAGATGAAAGAACAAACCCACATTATCACTATAACAACATTTCGTGGTTGCCAGAAAGCCAAATGTTTCCTGCAGGGATCCACCTCTCAAAGTCCCACAGTGAATTGTTATCTTCAGAGTGTAGCTATGCATGCTTCAGAGTTCTGTTTCTGCCCTGTCTGTTTTCTCCATGCAGCACCATCTATTAGGGTACATGAAGATGGCCAAGAACCCTTCCGTTATAACAACTGCATATGTTCCAGCCACTGTGATCAAAGGAATCACTCTCTGCATACTGCATGTTAATAGGCTTGGCCCAGAGGTGCCATTCTGTCTGCATAATAGCCCTTCTGTTGGTGGAGGAACCCAACATGGTTTTTGCTGATTGCTTCCTGCTTGCAGGGAAGTTCCATTCAATGAGCTTTATTCCACTTGTGGTTATTTGGATCCAACCCAGGGTGTTTGTGCTAGACCACAAAACATGCATGTCTAGTCACATGGAACAAATAAGTAGGATGTAGATGTATGGACTTGTCAAGTGACGTGATGGGAAGATCCACATGTTTCCCTGTTCATGTACTGTATAAAGCATGGTGTGTATATGGGGAGGAGTGTCTATGTTTAATGGAAAATGGAATGAATGGGTAAAGGGTGAATGGGTGCAAGCACCATTCGCTTCCGACTCTGGGGTGATGTTGCTTTCACAACATTTTCACGGCAGACTTTTTATGGTGTGGTTTGCCATTGCCTTCCCCAGTCATCTACACTTTCCCCCCAGCAAGCTGGGTACTCATTTTACCGACCTTGGACGGATGGAAGGCTGAGTCAACCTCGAACTGGCTACCTGAACCCAGCTTCTGCCGGGATCAAACTCAGGTTGTAAGCAAAGCTTAGGACTGCAGTACTACAGCTCTACCACTGTGCACCACGGGGCTCTATTAGAATTACACTCTGACTTATCTCTGTGGGCTGTATTATTTGGAGTGTCTTTCCTCCATGCTGGAGCAGGCTTGGAGAACAAAGCTTAAAGTAGGGTCCTTGACCTTTCTGAGCCTGTAAGCACCTTTGGAATCCTGACATGGTGTGGTGGGTGCAGTAACAAAATGGCTGCTGCAAGATGTGGAGCCAGACACAAGATATGTAATTGCATCGCAACTGAATTTGTATTTTAAAATTGTTTGTTTTATATTGTATTTTATTTATATCATGGTTTTCCATGTCTGTGAGCTGCCCTGAGCCCGCCTTTGGTGGGGGAGGGCGGGATATAAAAATAAATTTATCTTATCTTATCTTAAATTGCTGCCGCTTGACTTCAGTCACACAGTGAAGATCAGTACGCTGTGGTGGCAGCTGCTGCTAAAGCAACATTTTTTTAAAAAAAGCTGCACAGCCAGACAAATCTCCAATAGCTCATCAGAAACCTTGTGGGGCAAATGCCTGAGCCAGCCCTACACCCTTCCTAAAAAAACTTGGTGGGCACCAGAAAAGATATTGGCAGGTGCCATGGCACTCATGGGCACCAAGGGGACCCCTGACTTAAATCAATGGAAGTCAGTGTGGGAAGGGGTCTGGTTTTAATCGCCTTTACACTCCATTTTCCAATGTTTTACATATAAATACATAAATACTGAACTCCCTGCAAAATCCAGTTGGAAAGTGCATTGAAAGTGGATTAAAAATGCATTATTTAGTGCAGGGTTTCCCAAACTTTTCTTTCCCATGGCCTGGTTATTTTTACACTTCTCCTTCGTGGCCTACTAAAATTTGGGGGTGGAGCCAGGAGACTTTGGGGGTGGAGCTGGGAGACAGAAATTATGTCATTTCTTGTGGTGTCAAGGACCAAGTGATGTCACTTCCGAGGCACACTGAACAAAAACTCCATATAAATACATATAAATACATAAATAAATAAATACCAAGTGATGTCACTTCCGGGGCACACTGAACAAAAACTCCATATAAATACATATAAATACATAAATACATAAATAAAAACATATAAATACATAAATACTGAACTCCCTGTTATGTCTATATCACTTTTCTCCTCTGTAAATGTGTGTGTCTATGTTACAGCAACCAAACATTTGTTAGCTGTGATCACACACACTAAATAATGCACTTTCAGCCCACTTTCAATGCACTTTCCAACTGGATTTGACTGTGTGAACTTGCAAAATCCAGTTGGAAAGTGCATTGAAAGTGGATTAAAAATGCATTATTTAGTGCAGGGTTTCCCAAACTTTTCTTTCCCATGGCCTGGTTATTTTTACACTTCTCCTTCGTGGCCTACTAAAATTTGGGGGTGGAGCCAGGAGACTTTGGGGGTGGAGCTGGGAGACAGAAATTATGTCATTTCTTGTGGTGTCAAGGACCAAGTGATGTCACTTCCGGGGCACACTGAACAAAAACTCCACCTTTTCCTATGATGTCACTTCCAGGGCACTCGCCCAAACCTGCCTCCTCTTTGGAAGTAAATTCATTTTCAGAAAAATCTGAAACTCATGCTGAGCTAAAATGGGGGTGGAAAGTGGGCGGTCCTGTCTTTTCACCCCCACACCTGCATGCACCTATCTGTGTATTTTTCTCCAGCTTGCAAGCACTCCTAATGCCCATGTTCAATTGCCTGCACCACCTACACATCCCTTTCTCAACAGCACTGGCCAGTGTATGCAATTGGGAGTGCTATTGCCATTGCCATCAGGAATGCCAGCACTGTGTACCACCCACACTGGGCTCTGGCAGTTGCTGTACCTCAAAATATGCTGACATATTTAGTAGGCCCTTCCTTCAGCTGCTACTACTGGAACCCTGCCTCAAGCTACAACCAAGCTTGCTTGGTTTCAAGAAAATCTTTTGACAGCTATTTTTAATACTTTTCTTTGGTTAAAACACTGGGAAATTGCTGTGAAAGGTAGCAGAGAATTGTACTGTAATTAATGAATTAATTTCAAGTTATATGAAGTTCATACAAGCTTTTCTGCAGTTATCCCAAAAAGGATATTTATGAGGGGCTTGCAGCTTTTTACTGGCGGTGTTTCCCATGCCTTTAAAACAACCTGTTGTGCAGATACTTAGCCAAGTGAACTACTTTCATCCTTTTTAATATCTACAGGAGGAGTTTAATTTTGGTGTCAGACAGCTGTTAAAAGCAGGACCAATAAAATGGTGCCAAGTTCATAGTACCATCTCTTCTAGTGCTATTGAGATATACCGCAGTAATCTCCAATAATCTCTTTCTGCCCCACACCTCTTATTCTCACTCATTCACACAGAAATCTCATAGAAGGCCACCTGGCTACAACTAAGGGTGCCAACTTTTCATTGGCAGAGCTCCTATGTCTGCAACAACAGTATAATGAACAGAAAAGTTTCATCCAGCAAAAACGGAAGGAAAGAAAGAAAGAGAAAGGGAAAGAATGAAAGGGCAGGAAAGGAAAAGAAAAGAAAGAGGGAAAAGAAAGAACATAAACATAAGAGGAGCCACATTGGATCAGGTCAGTGGACTATCCAGTCCAAAATTCCCTCATACAATACCCCAAAAGCACCAGAATGTCCACCAGTAGGGCCAGGGCACTAGAAGCCCTCCCACTGTTGCTCCAGCATCAAGAATACAGACAGAGCATCACTTGCAGGGAAAGAAAGAAAAAAAGGGGGCCAAAGGAAAAAAAAAAAGCCTTCCTCACCATCAGATGACCCCATTCAGCAAAAATTCTGCCCAGGGGTCATTTGGTAAAAAAAACAGCTACTGGAATGCCCACTCCCTGCCCCTCCCAGCTGAAAAAAACACACACAGCCTTTTTTGCCACCCAGGCCTCCCGGGGAAATCTCCCCAAAAGAATATATTGCAAGGCACATGAAAGCTCATACCTTGAAGAACATTTCATGGGTCTAAAGTGCCAATGAATGCCAGCTTTTCTCTCAAACACTGGGAACGGGGGAGAAGGAAGGAGAGGCAGCCCAGCTCCTCTCTGCACAACACAGAGATGGGGCGGGGCTAGCTTTGCTGGGGGTGGGGTTAGCTTTGGCTTTTTTTGTGACCTGGTAGTGAGGCTTCTGTGGCCTGGTACAGGGTCACAACCCTGCAAACGGGAAACACTGATTTAGTGTATTTGATCGCAACCTTTGAGTGTTAACATTTCCTGATTCTTCTTAAGATTTTAGGAGGCAAGATAAGAAATGTAGGTTCAGGAGTGTATAGAACAGATCCTGAGCAAGCTCGAGACACCAAAGTTGGAGGGTATGTAGAGGAGCATCGGGTGTGTGTGTGTATTGTTGCAAGTTTGGTGTCACTAGCTTGCTCAGGATCTGTTCTATACACTCCTCAATCTCCTGAAATGGCTGAGGTTCAGGAGTGTATAGAACAGATTGTGAGCAAGCTAGAGACTCCAAGCTCACAGGGAATCTCCAGCTGACTCTCCTCTACCTGAACTCCACGTTTGGTGAGGATTGCATTCACAGGGTCTGAGTTATAGCCTCCCAATGAAAGTGCCCCCAGAAAAGTGCTTTCCTGGGGGCGTCTTCTTTGGCAGGTTGTAACTTGGTCTTTGTAAATCTAATCATCACCAAACTTGGAAGGCAGATAGAAAAGAGTCATCTGGAGATCCCCTGCAAGTTTGGTGTCTCATGACAGTCCATGGTTCACAAATGGGGATTGAAACAAGCCATGAACTGAACTGCATTTTTTTGGTGGTGGTGGGGGGACATTATGCAGGGCTTTTTTTTGTAGCAGGAATGCCTTTGCATATTAGGCCACGTCCCTCGGATGTAGCCAATCCTCTAAGAGCTTACAGGGCTTTTCTTACAGGGCCTACTGTAAGCTCTTGGATGACTGTCTACATCAGGGGTGTGTGGCCTATTACGCAAAGGAGTTTCTGCTACAAAAAAAAGCCCTATGAAGGTCTGTAGTATCTGTTGTAACTGACAGCAGGTCTCCAAGGTTTCAGGTGGAGGTATTTCATAACTCCTAACCCTTTATAAAAATTGCACTGGATTAAACCAGGGACCTTCTGTATGTGAAGCAGTTGCTCTGCCACTGAGCTGCAGCTCTTCCAATAACTCCATTTACCAAACTGATAAGAACGACCTGATTAAAAAAGGGCAAGGACAACAACAAATCCTATTCGACCCCTTTGTTAGATTCTACCTTGTCAAACAGGCCCTGATGATTTAAGGGGAAACAGCCTCAGCTTTATGCAGGAAAACAGCATCAGGTTTATTAAGTAATTAGGACAGGAAATAACATTATTTAACTGTGAATGTTGCTGTTGGTGGATGACATCAGTGTTTCATAAGCACTGCTGTGTATTGGTTTGGTAGGAGAAAGAAAAAGAGGGTTTTGCATGACCAATAGATAAAATAATCCAGAACCACTATAAAAACAACCTCCCGCCCCCCAATGTTTGGGAAAAAAATGAGAGAGAGAGAGAGAATTTTATTTATTCATTTTATTTAGCAAACTTATATTCCGCCCTTTCCCATAACAGGCTCAGGGTGGATCACAGCATAGATGAGACAATAAAAACCAACAAGTCAAATTTAAAACTATACAATAAAACCAAACAGCAGAACGATAAAACTAAATAAGGTGCATCACCGGCGGAAAGGGCACATTTCAGAGTACAGTTTTTGACCTAAGAAGAAGTGATGGTGTTAAAATCAGAGTTGGCTAAATTGAGATGTTAATGGTGACTGGCATTGGTCTTAACCCATGAGGTTAATATCACCAGTTTCTCATGTCGATCCAAGAAAGAATGTAAACAATTGGACATTTCAGCCAAGGGCAAATGTGGGGGGTTCGATGACAGGGATATTCCAATGAGTTGCTGCTCCCACCAATTACTCCCCTTGTTTCATTTGCAGTACACTTTCACAGGGCTTTTTAAAAGCAGGAATGCACAGGAATGCAGTTCCAGCTGGCTAAGCATTGGGGATGTGGCCTAATATGCAAATAAGTTCCTGCTGGGCTTTTTCTATTTAAAAAGCCCTGCACCCTCACGTATCTTTCATTACATTCCTGCCAATGTTCTAAGCTGCAGAGTCTTGTGAGCAAAAATTCTACTCTGTGAGCTACTGGTATTAAAGTCGTGAGCTTTTGGCATTAAAGTTGTGAGCTACTGCATAAATTATTGTGCTCTGGGGCCATTTTTCCTGAGCTAAGACAAAAATGTGTGAGCTGGAGGCTAAAAATCTGTGAGCTAGCTCACGCTAACTCAGCTTAGAGGGAACACTGATTCCAGCTCACTAATGGATTGCCATCCTTTTGCACTGTTCTGTGTGTAGATCTCCCGATTTCCAAAGTAGCTATGTGTGCAGGGCCGGCACCAACCATTAGGCAATGTAGGTGGCTGCCTATAGTGGCATCCTGCCATAGGGGGGTGCTGGCTGGGGCAGACTTCTGCAGGCTCAGAAGAAACGCCAGCCTGGAAGAAGTCCAGCAGCTTGGGAAGCGGCAACCAGTCTTAAAACCCAGCAGCAGCACTGGGGCTGAGGAACAAGTTGGAGAGGAGCACAGCTTGACTCATGAGGTAAGTGCCTGGAGTGCTGTGGGTGGCAGCAGTGGGGAGGAGGAAGGGGCTAAGCAAGGGCGACGGGGCAAGCACAGGTGGGGGTGCCTTGCCTGGGGCGCTGAAAACCCTGAAGCCACCGTTGTATGTGTGAAAGAAAAACATGCCATCAAGACACAACTGATTCAAAGTGACTCCTTCCACAAGATGTTCCAACCATGAAATGAACAGTTTGCCATTGCCTCCTCTATATATCAACTCCAGTTTTCCTTGGCAGTTTCCCATCCAGGTACTGATTATAGCCAGCTCTTTAAGAAGAGCCTGGTTTCATGTGTGGAACTGCATCCTGAATGGTCAGTTGCTGTATTTTGCATTTTAAATGATAGGTATTGGTTTGCATGTACCTGATGTGCTCATTTCATTGAGTAATTATCATAGCCCATTTCACAGAAAAAAAGAGGGAAAGGGAAAATGCTGCCCTGAACTCCCTTGTGCCTTTTGTAAATTGCAAGAAGTCTAAGCTTGACGTCAATTGACTGATATTGCAGAATGGTTCTATGATAAAGCATCTCTTCGAAACGTGATTCCTAAAGTCGCCAGGCATGTAAGGAGAAGATTGGAGCCTTTACCTTAGGGGAGTTGGATTGGCCACAACAATGAGGAGGAGGAAGAAGATATTGGATTTATATCCCGCCCTCCACTCTGAAGAGTCTCAGTAAGGAGGACTATGATTATATGTTCTAAATGAAAGCTTCCATAAGAAATTTCTCTGCAATAAAATTTGGAACATTTTTGAAAGAATTGGACAGAAATTTGTGTTGTGGAATCCATCCCCTTTAAGAAGTTTTTGTACTGTGTATTAGGTATCTTTGGAAAAAAACAAGAGACTTTTGAATTTGGACTTATAAATTCTTTATTGTTTGTATACACAGTGGGGATTGCTTTTGCCCTGAACTCCCTGGAAGAAGGGCAATATGAAAATGTACTTCAAAGAAAGGTAAGTAGAGCCCTGTTTCATGTGTTGAATTCAATAGAATCTGATTCCCCCACCCAGTAAACTTCCACAGCTTTCACTGGTATTGTGAAAGGTTCTGCTTGGGTCCAGAATATTTTGTGATTCCTTAATACAACCTGCAAAACATCAAAACTCTTGCTTTAAAAACCTAAGGTTCATTTTTGTGACATTGTCAACAGTATCACAAAAAATTTCCCTTGGAGCCTTAGCCAGACAATTTGCATCGATGGAGCTTGATGGCACATGGCAGCACGCATGCCTGCATGCAGGGCTTTTTTTTTTGGTAGAAAAACCCCCAGCAGGAACTCATTTGCATATTAGGCCACACCCCCTGATGCCCAGCCAGCTGGAATTGCATTCCTGTGTGTTACTGCTAAAAAAAAAAGAAGAAGCCCTGCCTACATGTAATGGATCTGCAGCCAGTGCAAAATGCAGAAATCAAATTAGGAACAAAAAACAATTTATGTAGAACTTCAATATTTTAACGGAATTAAAGTCCCAATCATTTTGTTCTCAAGCCGTGAAAAATAAATACAAAGCACACACTAAGCTATTATGAACCCAGGAAAAAAAACACACACCGTGCTTACAAATTTGTATTCAAGCTAGCAAAAACAATGCCCACCTAATAGCCAGCAAAATAAATGTAACCATGAACTCATCATCCAGCCATAGGCATAGCGTAATGTAGCTATGGTGAGCTGGAGTGACATAGCAGTTAAAATTGACATGGCAGGAAAATACAGAAATACTCCTCCTTTAGATAGTAACGAGATGGGATATCCAAGGGTTGTTTTGTAGACAAATAGGTGGCAGAGCTCATTAGCATAACCCATTAGCATATGCTGCCCCCCCCCCTTAGCCAAAAGCAACCCAATGCAAGAAAGGAGAGCCTCGGGAGGGCGACGCCTGCTTGGGCTGGCTAGAGATCCTGCCAGCCCAAGCAGGCCTCGCTCACCTGGGGCTCTCCTGGGCTACCCCCCAGTCAAAAAGCCAGCAAGCCACCCGACACCCAAAATCACATAAGAAGTGGAGAAAGGGTGGTGCTGGTTTCTCCAGGGGTTAATGAGGGCTGTTGGGGATGCGGCAGAGCCCCTGGTGGCTGGCTGCCCACCCACTCTCCTAATCCAGGGATTGTTATGCAGCTGCACCTACTATTCAATGGACAAGGTAGAATGGGGTGGAAGAGGGGAGGCGTCAGAAAGCTGTGCTCCTGTGAACTCCTGTTGAATCTGAGGCCTGGGGATAACACTGATTCATTTACTTGTCTGTCATGAGATTGCATCTGCATTAATGGGCCAGAACACTGGAGGTGGAACAAATTTACCTCTTCATGAGCAATTCAATAGAATGCATACAATCTTCTTATATATGTGGGATTTTATTTTTAAAATGAAAAATTTCAAATGAAAAATCCAGCTTCCAGAATACCTTGCCTACAGACGTGCAGTTGGAAAGGTGCCTAATTCAAACAAAATGATTTCCAACGTTTGGGAGGTGTCAGAAATCTTCCTGATCGGATGGTTATTTTGCTATTTCATCTGGTTTTGATCTGTAGGCCAGAAGGAGGTGGGAAGGGCTGAGGCAGCGAGGAGAAAAAGTGACTCAGCATCAGCAGATAACTGATAATAGGAATTTCATCCTACCAGAAGAGCTCCCATCAAGCAGGAAAAACCCAAATGTTATTTTTGTCCTTGGTTATTCTCCTATCCTCTAATCAAACCTGGTTTGAGGAAGGTTTTCTGAGAGTAGTTCAGCCTGCATCCTGGTTGCTGGTGATATTTCATTGTCTAGGGCAGCGGTCCCCAACCTTTTTGGCACCAGGGACCAATTTTGTGGAAGACAATTTTTCTACGGATGGGGGGCGGGGGCATGGTTTCAGGATGATACAATTGTGCACTTTATTTCTATTAATTTGGTGTGGTGGTTAAGTGTGTAGACTCTTATTTATTTATTTATTTATTTATTTATTGATTTATTTATTTATTTATTTATTTATTTATTTATTTATTTATTTATTTATTTATTTATTTATTTATTCCGGGATTTATATCCCGCCCTTCCCACGGGTGGCTCAGGGCGGCTTACAACAAACAATAAAACAGTAAAATCGGAATAAATTAGTTAATTTAAAATCGACATTTAAAAACCTAAAAACCTAAAATTAATATTAACTATACAGTATCACAGATATCTAGAGAGCTACATTTGTCCAGTCAGGCGTAGGCTAACCGGAAGAGGGTCGTCTTACAGGCCCTGCGGAACTGAGTAAGATCCCGCAGGGCCCTCACCTCCTCCGGTAGCTGGTTCCACCACATAGGGGCCATTGTAGAAAAGGCCCTGTCTCGAGTTGTCTTGAGATGCACTTCCTTGGGCCCGGGGATGTTAAGGAGATTTTGGGTCCCAGACCTCAGTACTCTCTGGGGGACATGTGGGGAGAGACGGTCCCTCAGGTAGGCAGGTCCCAGGCCATATAGGCCATATAGGGCTTTTTATCTGGGAGAACCGGGTTTGATTTCCCACTCCTCCACTTGTAGCTGCTGGAATGGCCTTGGGTCAGCCATAGCTCTGGCAGAGGTTGTCCTTGAAAGGGCAGCTTCTGTGAGAGCCCTCTCAGCCCCACCCACCTCACAGGGTGTCTGTTGTGGGGGAGGAAGGTAAAGGAGATTGTGAGCTGCTTTGAGACTCTAAAATTCGGAGTGGAGGGCAGGATATAAATCCAATGTCGTCTTCTTCTTCTTACTACATTGGAATATATAATGAAATAATTATACAACTCACGGCCTGGTTGCTAACAGGCCACGGACCAGTCCCAATCCACTCCCTGGGCGCTAGGGCTATAAACATACTAAGCAGACAAAGCAGACTTTGCTTTGCTTGGATCTGGTGGCAGACAGGCATGGCAAAAGCACAGAGGTTATTATAACTTGCCTCCGAATATAGTTAGAACCAGCCCACCTGTCTTCCTGTAAAAAACAAGGAAACATTTTGCTTGTATGGGCTGGCAGGAAGATAAAAAAAGGTAAAGATAGTCCCCTGTGCAAGCACCAGCCGTTTTCGATTCTGGGGTGATGTTGCTTTCACAGCGTTTTCACGGCAGACTTTTTACGGGGTGGTTTGCCATTGCCTTCCCCAGTCATCTACACCCCCCCCCCCCGGCAAGCTGGGTGCTCATTTTATAGGACAGTACAAATGGAGGGCAGGGCAGATGTTCAGACTTTATCTCACCTTGGCAATATGTAGCTTGCTTGCACAGCCTGTGGCTGATACAAGCAGAAGCTTTGTCATGAATATAAAATATTTACACCAAACCAGCCTAGATGCAAGAAATCAGTGAAGAGAAAGAATCAGATCATCTATGTGAAAAATGCTGATTCAAGGTCTGAGATCCTTCCACATCTGGAATTCCATACAAAAACTTTAAGTAACCATACCTTTTCCTCAGTTCCAAAAACACTCTCTCACTGCTGTTATTAGGAAAATGCCAGGCAATCATGGGTTCATGGGTAAAGGAAGAGGATGTCTAGCTCACAACATCTAGAAATAATTAAGGGCACCATCTAAGATTTCAATGAGAAAAGCTCAATTTAAACATAGATTAAGTTCTGAGATTCCTTTCAGATTAAACCCCTCCTTTGTCCCCAGTATTTTAGCTGTTGTGTTTATCTTTTGTATATATTTAAGCTCTGGATTTAACTTGCTTTCATGATATATTTTTGTGTTGGTTATCATGGCTTCCAAGATGATATTTGAATTTGTATGTTTTAATTTGTTAATAAACAATGACAATGACAACAACAACAACAACAATATACTAACAGCAGCAGCAGCAGCAGGCCTTGGAGCAGTGTCTGTGTGTGTGTGACCCAATATGCAAAGTCTCAAGAAACACATTAACATTCTGTTCATTGAACAAATAACACCAGCTCTGCTCCAGAAGATAGTGTTTCTTAGAACAGCAAGAATCTGTTCTGTGTTAATTGCTGGGAGGGTTGGAAGGCATTTTCATCCACCAGTCTTGGTACCCAGCTCTGCAAAACACCCTACAGACTATAAATTGCAGAAAGTCTCAGAACAACCAGCACATTCCACAGAACAATCAGCACAGTCAACAACCATCTTCCTTATCTTCACACCCCTTCCAACCCTCCCAGCAATTAACACAGAACAATGGTCACATTCAACAGCCAGTTTCCTTATCACTACCCTTCCAGGAAGCCCCACCAAACAATGGGCACATCCACAAACCAATTGCCCTTTCATCACACCCTCTCCAGCCTAGAAATAGCAGCTCTCCAGCAGCCCTGGCCCCACTCAATGCACAGCAGCCAAGAAGGTCAGAGCGCCTGCTCCGGCTGCAACGCCACTGAGGATGTTCTCCGCAGCTGAGAACGAAACATCTGGAAGGAAAACTTTCTCCAGTAGAACACGACACTTGAGCCCGAAAGATTCTACAAACCCTAATAATAATAATGACTCATTTTGTAGCAGGCGCTTCTCTGCCTATTAGGTCACACCCCACTGATGTAGCCAATCCTCTAAGAGCTTACAGTAGGCCCTGTAAACTCTTGGAGGATTGGCTACATCAGCGGGGTGTGGCCTAATATGCAGAGGAGGTCCTGCTAGAAAATGAGCCCTGATAATAATAATAATAAATAATAATAATATGGAAAAGATTCTGTTTAGCAACCTTTGGTAACTTTTACAACCCCCCAAATATCCCTCATCACTGACATGTGCACCATGCATAAAGCAGAGAGAATATGCATAATTCTAATAAAGCAGAGGACACACCATGCCTAGGTCCTGTCCTGGTGCTGATGTCACAATGGCAAAGAAATATCAATATCAAGGTTTGTAGTTTATGACTTAGAAGCATTTCTACAATGTTTCTTAAGTGCAAATCTTTCTTGCCAGAACATTATTATTACTTATAGTCTTGTTTAAAAATTAGGGGTGGGGGGGGAGACAAAATGCAATAGAATATATCAAGATCAGGATTTTAAAAGTTTTTTTAAAAAAAATTAATTCGATTTGTATCCCACCCTTCCCACTGAGGCAGGCTCAGGGTGGCTCACATATGCTCATGCGTATACATGAGTATAGACATATAATAAAAACAATAAAAGCAATTTAAAACATAGAAATTAACATTTCAGGCACTACGATCTTGCTATTCCAGCTAGGTGTTCTCCACAAAGCAAATCTTAGTGGTTCAGATGTTCTATATAGAGCAGATTGCAAAAGGTGGTCCAGATATTTTCGGAAACTGTAGTAGCCAGTGATCTAAATTGCGAATGCCTGGTGGAAGAGTGCCAACTTACAGGACCTGTGAAAGTGTACGATCTCTCGCAGTAGTCCTGGTTATTAAAATTTGACATCAATTGTATTAACTCATAACCAGGGCTTTTTTTGTAGCAGGAACTCTTTTGCATATTGAGCCACACACCCCTGATGTAGCCAATCCTCCTGAAGCTTACAAGGCTCTTAGTACCCAATATGCAAAGGAATTCCTGCTACAAACTCCCTCCCCCCATAACCAATTTAAAAAGAGTCTTGGAACTTGTTGTTCCAAATATAAGTAAGCCCCACATTAATATATTTGTCTGCCTGTATTTTTGCTACTGGAGCCCAAAAAAGTGTCAAATTTTACACCGTTCTGTGATTGGTATTACCATTACAATTCTAAGTGAAACACTCGCACTCTACTAGCATGCAATAATGGTAAACAGCCTAACTAACTAGATTGGCATTGCAATCCTAAACATGCACACGCAGAAGTAAGTCATCGGGGTCAATAATTTCAATGGGACTTAGGTGAGACTGCATTTTTAGATTGTGATCAATAAACAGTACTTGGGTTTTAATTTAGCAAGTACGGTAGAAGTGGCAGCTTCAAAAGCTGATGAGTCCATAGGACAATGTCAGTTTCCTCTGGAGATACACAAGAAGATCAAACTGGAAAATACCAAGCAACACTGAAGGACAAATTTGGGCTACTTGTATGAGCTGTACGGGTGAACCCAGAACAAAGTGTGAGCAATGCAAAGGAAGACAGAATGGTTGTGTGAGTGTGTGTGATGTCATATTGTTTGCTCAAAGATTTGGGAATGTCTGCAATATGGTTTCGTTTCCTTCTGCAAACCTCTTAATTGGACTGGAGCAATGCTTCCATTTGTCTGTGCATGAGATTCTTGCTGGCTGATTATAGTTTCTCTTCTTTTCTGCTGCACCCACCTGCAAGCAGGCAACCTAACAAGAGGCTGCTTGCAAAATAATAATAGATTCCTTGAGATTTCAGTGTTAATTGAGAGGGCCACCACAAGCCAGTAAGTTGAACAGAATGCTTGTTCCAAAGTTAGCAATGAATCATGGAAGGTAATAATGGGAGCATATGTCTCCTACAGCTTTTGAGGGAAAGGGCTATATTCTTAATGTAAACTAGTGGACCAAAGAGATAGTGAAGATTTATTTCCTCTTATCATGACAGAAACAGATTCCTTTCCTTAGCATATTAATGATGATGCATTAAAAATGTTTACAAAATACGATTGCAGAAACGAATGTAATTAAAACGTGTACGGGCCCTGAGGGTTGTGCGAGTGCCGTCTTTAATATTAGCGAGACAGATTGCAAGCGGGGGTTTCTGGCTGATTCGTGCATGCTGAGAAGCGAAAACAGAGGATTCTGTCAAAAGGTACAAAATATAATGTGCAGGTTACAGGTGGTGAAACTGCCACTGGTGTATTCATTTTCATCAAGCTCATGAGCATCTAGTACTTAGTCTGGATTTATATACTCTCCCCACAGATATTCCTAGGCTTTTTCATAAGGACAACCATCCCTGGAATTTTGCCTGCATCTATTTGTTTATAGACTTCTGAAAAATCCACTTTAGACATGGATGCAAATTGTATTTATAGTAGCTGAATGACATCTGGGTTGAACTCCTGCTTCTCCTCTGTTCGCAGGCATTTAAGCCAGGGCATGGTAATGTTGACGTTGTGACATGAGCCGAAAGACTTTTGGTCACATGAACGCACCTGATGCTGCCTTATACTGAACCAGACCACTGGTCCTTCAGTAGTCTCTACTCAGACCGATAGCGGCTTTCCAAGTAGGGTTTTCCAGGTCCAACACAAGAAATATCTGGGGACTTTGGGGAGTGGAGCCAGGAGCTTTGGGGGGTGGAACCAAGGGTGTGACAAGCAAGTTTAAACTCCAAAGGGAGGGCTGGCCATCACATTTAAAAGGATTGCATGCCTTTTAAATGCCTTTCCTCCATTTGGAAATAATGAAGGATAGGGGCACCTTCTTTTGGGGCTCATAGAATTGGATCCCTGGTCCAATCTTTTTGAAACTTGGGGGGTGTTTTGAGGAGAGACACCAGATGCTATGCTTAAAATTTGGTGCCTCTACTTCAAAAAACAGACCATCCAGAGCCCCAGATACCCACAGATCGATTCTCCATTATATCATATGGGAACCAGTCTCCATAGAGTATAATGGAGTGCTCAGCAGACATTCCCCCCCTCCCCACTTTCAATGGGGTCCCTTGCTTTTAGCCCTCAGCTCAGAGCCTGAGACTTTAACACAACCCTCCTACGGAGAGTTATACCCTTCTAAGCTCATTAACTTCAGTTTATCCCTGTTGCCTTTCTGCTTCACGCCACAGTTGTGTTGAACCTTCTGCCACATCCAGGCCAACTGCTTCGCATCAGGAGTGTCTAAACTGAAAAACAAAACAAAACGGAGCCCCTTTACTACCTTTCTACTACAAGACTAACAACACTTTCCAGGGAGGGAGTCAGCCCCATTGGATTGGCCTGAGAAGGATACTGAGTAGACCCACTTAGGATTGCTCTCTGCATTACACCCCACATCCTGAGATGCCAGTAGCCATTGTGTGTGTGTGTGAAATGCTGGAAGTTATGACCGCTACTGGAAAGATACAAACCCCTGTAATATGAAGGAATGCTTGCCAAAGTAATTCTCGAGCCATTATCCCTCTCCGGGAGAGTTTATTGTACAGAGTTGATACATCATCATATGTCTGTATCAGAATATGCCTTTGTATGACTTCCCTGAAAATACATTTTTATCCGACTGAATGCTCCTTTGTAGCCTCTTTTAGAAACAAGAGCCCATAAAACTCTGTACATGACATATTGAAATTGACCTTTACTTGAAGCTTAGCTTTAACCGTGTCAATCAATACTCATGCATTTTCTGCTGTCAGTCTAGGGCTGTTTACACAAAGAAAATCTCCACACCACAGTACAGTACACTCACTGCAGAGCTGACAGTGTAAAATCAACTTGCAATGCGCTTATTAGCTCTTGAATTTTCCGACAAGTATCTGCTATCATTGACAATATTTCTTCAACGATCTAAGTCTAAGGGACTGTATTCACTGGGAATAATAACTTGCTTGCAAACCATTGGTAATATTTCCTCACAACTTTCCCTTGTATTAGAGCAGAGGTGTCAAACATGCAGCCCGGGGGCCGAATCAGCCCCCCAGAGGGCTCCTAACAGGCCCCCGAGCAACTGGCTGTCATTTGCTTCCTTTTCTCACTCTCTCTCTTGCTTCCTTTTGCATCACAGCTTGGAGAGGCAGTGGGAAGGGAGAACTTGCTTTGCCAGTGTCTCTCAGTCACACAGCAGGGCCACTGAGCCAAGGCTCTCTTCCTTCTGTTGGCTGAGGCTCCTCCCCCTCCTGGTCCCCTGGGGAGGGAGGGAAAGAGCCAGTGCTTCCTTTGCCCAGTTCCATGGATCCCAAGGGAGATACAAAGAAAGCACCTTTAAGACCAATGAGTGCTAATGTTTTAAGCATGTTTTATTTTAGGGTTTTTTTTTAAAAAAAATATCTTTAATTGTATTTGTCTGTGTCCTTTATAAATTTTATATCTCTGCTACCTAATCTTAAATAGGTACAGATATAGCCTGGCCCAACAAGGTCTCATTTATGTCAGATCCGGCCCTCATAAAAAAATGAGTTTTAAACCCCTGGATTAGAGCCTAACAAGACAATACATATGATACGAGTTGGGTTAGGGCTCCCCTGATCTGACTCATGTCCATGGGTGGAATTCTAGCAGGAGCTCCTTTGCATATTAGGTCTCACACACCTGATGTAGCCAATCCTCCAACAGATTACAAAAAAGAGCCTTGTAAACTCTTGGAGGATTGGCTACATCGGGGGGGTGCGGCCTAATATGCAAAGAAGCTCCTGCTAGAATTCCACCCCTGCTCATGTCAAACATATCATTTGGGAACTAATGCTCTCGAGTACTGTGGGTCCAGATCACGAGTGTAATGTGGCGTGGGGAGTGGCTGCAGCCTTTCCTCCCATGGCATTTTCTCAAGCTGAAACAGTTGTAGAGGGCTTTGTTTGCCCTGCAGTGAGGCTCCAGGTATTCTGATTCCAACCCCACAGAGCTGGAAGTCTTAGTTTCCCGATGTTATGTGTTACACAAGCTGAGTCAGGAAATCCTCAACTTGACTCGTGTTACCAGGGCTTTTTTGGTAGAAAAGGCCCAGCAGGAACTCATTTGTTTATTAGGCCATGCCCCTGATGTCACCATTGTTTCACATATGGCTTCTTTGTAGAAAAAGCCCAGCAGGAATTTATTTACATATTAGGCCACACCCCCTGACACCAAGTCAGCTGGAACTGCATTCCTGTGCGTTCCTGTTAAAAAAAAAGCCCTGTGTGTTACGTGTAGAACTTAGTTGACCCCTGAGTAGTTTCTCTTGTGGTCACTTTGGCCTACCTGATGAGATCTGAATAGAGAACGACAAGAACGGCATGCCAGAATATCTACTTTTTACTTTTCTCTAGGAGACTCAAGGCAGAATATAAAATTAGAAAGAAAATGATGAAACAGTGCAATAAATTGACCACAAAAATAAGAAACAAGCAAGATAATACATTCAACGGAGTGGAAAAAACTTTGCAACCCAGGGTTTTTCTTTTTTTAAATGAAGGTACCCTCCTAACCAGTTCCACTTATTTTATTTCCTTTATAAAAATGCCCTCCTGAACAATTCAATTTGACTCATTCTACTAAATGATAGAAATGTGAGTACCTTCCTGAAGCTCTCAGGAAGGCTGTTCGACAAAGTAGGAGCAACCAGGTTATGGGTAGCTGTTTCGCTCACCTTCAGAAGATTGCTCAGATGAGTATAGCTCATGTGGCAGGGTATATTGGGCAAGGCAAGGTGGTCATGTACAGAAGACAGGACCACACAGACACTCTGTGGATTGGGTTCTTATCCCCCATGGAGGGTTTCCCACTCCCAGAGTTTACCTGGATAGACCCTGTTTGTTCCATTTGCTATCTCTGAGAGAAGATAGAACAAGGGCAGCAAGACAAGGCCAGCTCAAGCCTTTTGTACTCCTCAAGGGGCCATGCCACCTTGGAATCTACCCTGGTCTTGTTGCAATGACTACCTCCCCATTCTTACTGTCTGCAGCCACTGCTGAATTCAGGACCAGCTCCACCACTGCTGCTGAGGAAAACACCGCTCCTGGTGGTTCCACCTCCTGCCAACAGAGAGGCCATTGGCCTCCAAGACAACAAAATTGGCCCCTTACCTGACACCATGACTAGGGATGGCAGCCTCCAGGAATTTAGATTTGCTAATCTCCAGGCGGTGGCTGGAAATCTCCAGCTATTACAACTGATCTCCAGGCAACAGAGATCAGTTCTCCTGAGAAAGATGCAGGGTTGCCAGGTCTATGCTGGAAAATACCTGGAGACCACCCTTCAAAGCAGCCGTTTTTTCCAGGGGAGCTGATCTTTGCCAGCTGGAGATCAGTTGTAAAAGTGGGAGATCTCCAGGACCCACCGGGAGGCTGGCAATCCTATCACCATTTTGGAAGGTGGGCTCTGTGATATTATACTCCATTGAAGTCCCTCCCCTCCCCAAACCCCACCCTCCTCATGCTCCACCCCCAAAATCTCCAGGTATTTCCAAACCTAGAGCTGGCAACCTTACTGGAATTAACAGCCAATTTCCAGGCTACAGAGATCAGTTCCCCTGGAGAAAATGGATGCTTTGGAGGGTTGGCTCTGTGGCATTGTTCCCCACTGAGGTCCTTGTCCTCACAGGGCTCCATTCTCAAATCTCCATGACTTTCCCAACCTGGTTCTGACAACCCTACCCCACCATCCCCTACCAATGTTTGGGGGTGTGTGTGTGTGCAGGCAACCCTAATCATGATTCCAGGCACACTGACAGGGTCGCCAGCCCCCAGGTGGGATGAAAGAGAGAATTTTTGCTGTTATAACCCTTGAAATAAAATTTAATATAATGAAACTGACCATAATCAAGTCAGAAGTCTAAAACAAGTCTAAATGTCCACGTGGGCATTCTAGATATTGAATCCATTCCAAAATGTCTTCCTCAGTGGACCTTCAGGGATGAAGGCAATGGCAAGTTAATGTTTTGGACTTCTGACTTGATTGTGGCTGAAATAATATAGAATACTGTGAAGACTATAGTTATATATATCTTTAAGCTTTGTACAGTTATGCATCTTGAATGCAAGACTGTATTAACAGTATAAAACTGGTGGGGCAAGAATTGAATTCATACACATTAAAGATTTAATTATAATAAATTTTATTTCAAGCGCTGTTACAGCAAAAATATCTTTATTTCATTCCATGGTTCATGAGTTGTAATCCTTCAGCCTCCAGGTGGGGCCTGGAGATCTCCCACTTCTCCAGCTGACAGAGATCAGCTCCCCTGGAGAAAATGGCTACTTTGAAGGGTGGACCCTATGGCATTGTACCATGCTGAGGCCCCTCCCCTCCCCAAACCCTCCCCTCTCCCAGATCCAGCCCCAAAGTCTTGAGGCATTTTCCAACTTAGAATCAGCTGGGGCCCAATGCTGAAGCAGCCCAGAGAGGAAGGCAGCCTCAATAGGCAGGGCAGAAACCAAGGTGGGGCCCAAGGACAAGCCAGGGTGAGGCCAGAGAGACCTGCATGAAGGCTAGTAAGCCCAACAGCAGCATCAACCCAGAGGTAAGTAGGGCAGGGACTGAGGATGGCCAGCCTACCCCAACCAAGCCCTGGTATAACTAATAGTGCAGGAGAGAGGGCAGCTAGGGGAGAAACCATCCAGCAGCCCAGAGGGACAGGAAAGAAGTGAATCACCACCTTCCCTCAGAGATAGGTCATGAATGGCCAGAGAAGAGGTGACGCTATTTGGAACTTTAAAGACAGGTTCCTGGGAAAGGCTGAGGAGGATACAGCTTGGATGTGGCAAGAGCCCTGGTCCTGGAGAAATCTCCTTCCTGTCTGCATTCTGAGTTCTGAGGAGACCTGCTGGAGACCCCCCTGGGGAGACCTGCTGCCCTGCAAGGAGGCCTTGGAATCAAGCAGTGGCCATGACAAAGAGGAGCTCCCCTTGGTCCTTGAATCTCCTCCCCCCACCCCCCAATCCATGCCACCTCTTCTCTGATCCGGGACAGGTTGAAGCTGAAGGCTTTGCATTTTTAAACAAACCCCCTTCTCTAGCTTGCTTTCAGCCCTTCTTGTCCCCTCTTGAGTCCTTGGCTGTAATTAGAGGAGCCAGCTTGGCTATCTTTGGAAAGCACAGCTGTACATACCCCTACGAATCAGCCACAAGGGGGCCTGTGGGGGCACAGCCCCCCGACCTCAGGCCAAGGCCCCCTGACTCTGGGGCCCCATGGAGCCCCCAGGGCTTCAGCAATGTTGGCGGGAGCTGCCACCAGCCCCACAAGCAATTAGTGTGGTGGAGAGGTCACTTGTCTTTCCAAGTTGGCCCCTCGCGCTTTCTTCAGCGGGGGTCTGGCTTAGGAGGAGAGGTGCCAGCTTGCTCGCTTGCACCGGCTCCGGGCCAGCCCATAATAGATGGCTCGGCTCTCTCCCCTGCCTGCCTCCCCTTTCCCCCCAAACTAGGAATTACTCAGGCCCGGTGGGAGGAGGAGGAGGAGAGAGATGGGAGAGATGGTCCAAATTGCACAGGGAGGCAGCGTTTGCAGTGGGCCCTGGGAGTGGGCTTACTTGAAAGGAAGCCCTACAGGTTGCAGCAGGGGTGGGTTGGCTTCGCCACTGACATGCTGAATGTGTGGCATCCTTTGGACTTGGCGACCGGCTGAGTTTGGTGTGGGCCGAGAAAGGGCGCTGCATGCTACTTGAGAACAGTATCCAAGACAGCAGAGTCCCTCTGTGATTATATCTGAAGAGGGGAGGAGGAGAGGATAAGGGCAGCTGGAAGGAGCAGTTAGGCTCTGAGGAAAATGATTTTTTAAAAAAACATACAAGCCCTTCATCTAGTAGCCTGACTGACCTCAGCAGCCATTCTTGTCTCCTCCTCCTTGCCTCCGTGGTCAAAATCAGAGAATCACTCAGATGTCTTCTGACGCTCTGTCCCACTATCAGGGCTCTTTTTCTAGCAGGATCTCTTCTGCATATTAGGCCACGCCCCCCTGATGCAGCCAATCCTCCTGGAGCTTACAGTAGGCTCTGTACTAAAAGCCCTCTATGGGATCATAAGACAGAAGGGGGCATCATTTTTTAATTTTGCCCCCCCTCAAAAAACATGTAGATCCGGTCTTGCAAAAGGATTAGACCAGGGGGTCCAATTCTATGAGCCACAATAGAAGGTGACCCTATCCTTCATTTGGGAAAGGCAATAGCAAACCACCCCGTAAAAAGTCTGCCGTGAAAACATTGTGAAAGCAACATCACCTCAGAGTCAGAAACGACTGGTGCTTGCACAGGGGACCTTTCCTTTCCTTTCCTATCCTTCATTATTTCCAATGGAGGGAAGGCATTTAAAAGGTATGCAGTCCCTTTAAATGTGATGGCCAGAACTCCCTTGGAGTTCAACGATGCTTGTCATACCCTGGCTCCTGGCTCCACGCCTAAAATCTCATGGCTCCATCCCCCAAATCCCCAGATATTTCTTGAATTGGATTTGGCAACCCTAATCTCAGTTTACAGTTCAAGGCCTTAACTTGCTTGATGAGGGGAAGGGGAAAGGATTTTCCATAGTTTAGGACACTGTGAGTTGGAACCTACAGTTCCTTTCTGCTAAGCAAGAATTCTTGTTCTAGAGGAAGGAGTCTTGCTGTGCTGAAAAAGATTATATCTTCCATTCCTTAGTGGGAAGGAGCTTAGCAGGAAGAGTTGGGATCCTAAAGACATAGTGCTGACAGAAGGAGAAGAAAAGACAGTCTTATCTGATTCCCCTCCTCATTGTAGCCCCACTGGGGCTGCCCCAGACCTGCGTGGCCTTTTCACTGTGCAGGGTTCACAGAGGGGAAAGGCAGGGAATATCAGTAGGAATCCACCCCAAGAAGCCTAGCATCTGTTGGGCATATGGGCTATATTTTGATAAGGCATGATAGGAAATCTGGCCTCTGTAACTTATCTTAACAGTTTATGGAAAATATTTTTTTTTCCTGCAGCCCATTTTATAACTATCAGTAGCTAAAACATATTAATCTACATTTATGTTAGGCTTTATTGCTACTAAAATTACACTAGCGATAAAACTAGACTACGGTTTGTAAAGAAAACTTGTTTCTATTTTTAATAGCGTTTTCTTATTTGACAAGGAAGAAGCTACTAATTTCTTGGAGCAGCAGCTAAGAGCTGGAGATAAAACCGTTTCTACAGAGCACATGGATCAGAGAAACAAATATCCCTGAATCAAAGGGAATATAATCCCAACGACCAGCCTAACACTCACCTCAGTTTAAAGCAATGTCGCCCTGATGAGCTCCAGACCGTCTGGGCCAGTCTGTTTGGCTGCCGTGGAAAGCAAAACAATACAGAAAGGGTTTTTTTTTTTAAAGAAAATATGAAGGGCCCTTTGTAGTTACTGATCTTTAATACTGTGGAGCTCCTACAGGCCCACCACGTTCAGTTCAAGCGGCATAATATGGCACGAGCCTGTTTGAGTGTTTGTTTGGTACACAATTTTAACAGGCAAATGAAAGTCATGGCAGACAGACACAGCTGCAAAGGAATTTCTCATGTTCTTGGTTTGGCCATGTAGTGCTACGTCTGGAGACAGACAACCACTCTTAGGAGAGCTGAAAGTGGCTTGAGAAAAGTTCCCATGTGGGCTGCGCTGTGCTTTTTGTCCTCAACCGCATTAAGCCTGTGGGCACTTGATGAGTTTTGAGGCATAGTATGCACCACCACAACATGGCTGCCACAGGAGGCAAAAACAACCATAAAATGGGTTAAGTACTAAAGGTTGGAGGCTCCAAGCCAAGCTTCTTCCCAGGATGGAGGCAGCTATTTGTAAATGGGCAACCCCTGCAGACCTAAAAGCCAAGATGCAGACCTAAAAGCTTTAGCAAAAAGGTGCTTCGTGGATGAGGCAAGTAGGTACCAGGAAAAATAATGGCGCCAATGGGTACAGTCAGGTCTCAGATTCAGTGGAAGCTTGCAGGAGTGCAGCTCCTGAACCTTTCTGAGAGTTCCATCTCCTCCTTCCCACCTTGTCCATTGAATAGTAGGTGCAGCTGCATAACAACCCCTGGATGAGCTCCACCACCTATTTTTCTACAAAACAACCCCTGGGCAGGGCCGGCACGTGGGAGTCGGTGAACTAGGCGACAGCCTAGGGTGCCGGCCCCCACAGGGGCGCCTCCCTCCCTCTGGCAGGATGGGCTGTGCCCCTTGGCCCCTCTCCCGCCTCCCTCCTCCCTCCCTCCTTTCGCGGTGCTGGAAGCAGGGGAATTGAAACAGCGCGGCAAGTTTCAGCCGGCTTCGGGCTTCACCGGAGGTGGACCTATGGAGTCTTCTGGGAATGAACTTTCTAAAATTAATATTATTATACAAGCACCTTGTTGCACTCAGGACTTTATTGTATAAGTGTTTGCCTTGTGAATGTTGTCTTGTGCTCAGTGGTGGTTTTGAGTCATGTATTACTAACGCCAGTGATGTGAAATATTTATACAAGTTATTTACACAAGTAGACTATATTGTATTCGTTATTTGATCATGCTATCTTTTGGTGTTGCTATCTCCCCGTGATTCTCCCTGGTTGTACTGTTCCCAACTGGGGACTGGCAACACTAAGCCTTCCCATTGCCCATGCTGACAGCCACATGCAGATGCTGCTGTGTGGTGGATGCAGTGCAAAAGAACAATGGCAGCACAATATATGGAATACAAAAATATCAAAAATATTGTGCAAGACACACACTCTTGAATAGTTTATACAAAATTAAGTAAATTATATTGTGTCATATAATGAACAGCCTACAAAAGTAGGCATACATTCATACAATCAGAAATTAAAGCCAAACAAGAGTCTCAAATACAGTGTTTCAGGGAGGACCCCGCACAGTCTCTTAATTTTCCAAATAGAGTACTAAGACTCAATAATAAAGTTCCACAGGAGTCCCTCCGTTGCTTGTTGGCTTCTGAAGGATGTGGTGGATGCAGGCCTGGCGCTAGGGTTTCTGGCGCCGCATGTCGTACCCTGTGCCAGCACTCTGTTCTATGTTCTTCTCATGTGCGCTTCACGCAAACACTCAGCCCAGCTCTCTTCCTCTTCAAAGGGAGCCAGGGAAGACAGTGGTCTCTTCCTGGCTCCCTCTGAAGAGGGAGAGAGCTGGGAAATTGGACAGGCTGAGCTGCATTCGAGAGGGGCGGAGGCCGGGGCCCCAGAGGCCACCCCTATTCCCCCCAAGAGCAGCCAAAAGTCGCTCCTGCCACTGCCTAGCAAGGGACGGGGCTGAGCTGCATTCAGGAGGGGCGGATACTGGGACCCCGGAGGCCGCCTCCCTCCCCACCAAGTTGCTCCTGCCACCGCTCAGCAAGGGACAGCTGAGCCAGGTTCAGGTCAGTGTGAGTGGGGAGGGGGCACCCACCCCTGCGGTGAAGTGGCGCCCCAGGCGGCCACCTACTTCACCCACTCCCATGGGTGGGTGCAGCAGGGAGTGCCACCACTATGCCCACCACGAGTACTGCACCTCCTTTCCCAGCAGTGCTGAGAAGCACACACAGCTGGGAGCACAGGTGGTGGGAAGTTCACAAGCAAGCAGGAAGGGGAAGGGCATGTGGGGGTGGTCAGTGGCAGTGAGCCCTACCAGATTCCTGGGGCCTCAACAGCTTCCTCAAGGTAAGCTGTCGCTAACCCTGGTGAAAGTGGTCAGAGTCTACACACCATGAGAAGAGAGCCTTCTTTCAAACTGTCTTCAACTGTCTGGGGAAAATACTATTGAATGAGAGGGGGGACCAGGAGGGATGGGCAGTGAGGGGTCAGTGTGAATTTGGTATGGAATATCATCCACAAATACCTCCCGCCCCCAGCTACGGCCCTGGACTGAAGTCAACCTAATGGTGGCAGAGGCATCTCCTTAAATGCTGGTCATGCAGACACTGCAAGAGAGTAAAGGGCAGGATTTCAAGAGCGAATGGGACACACTGACCCCCCCCCCCCGCTCCCCTCACAGGCAGTCACTTTGCATGTTCACCTTACACAGCGGTTAGTGTCCCTGCCACTCAAAATTTTCTGGCTGCACCCCAGTTTTTTTAAAAATCACCCATGATTTATCGTACAACTGAACGTATAACAAGTGGCTCTTTCTGCTTACTCACAAGGAGCCCCTTTTCTCCCAGTTGGCCTCACTTCCAGTGTTGGAGCTTGGCTTAGGAAAAAGTGATGCCAGAGATTAAAAGAAAATTCTTCCATCATACCAAGTTTGGCCCCAGTTGTGCCTTCATGTAGAACTGAAGCAATTCAATTCTCTATTAAAATTAGGGTTGCCAGGTCTGTGTTGGAAAATACCTCAAGACTTTAGGGGTGGAGCTGAGAGAGGGTGGGGTTTGGGGGAGAGGGGAGGCCTTAGCATGGGGCAATGCCTTAGAGCCCACTCTTCAAAGCACCTGTTTTCTCCAGGGGAGCTGATCTCTACCAGTTGGAGATCAGTTGTGAAAGCGGAAGATCTCCAGGCCCCACCTGGAGGCTGCAACCCTGAAGCCCCACCAAGCAATGGGCACATCCACAAACCAATTGCCCTTTCACCACACCCCCTCCAGCCTAGAAATAGCAGCTCTCCAGCAGCCCTGGCCCCACTCAATGCACAGCAGCCGAGAAGGTCAGAGCGCCTGCTACGGCTGCAATGCCACTGAAGATGTTCTCCGTAGCTGAGAACGAAACGTCTGGAAGGAAAACTTTCTCCAGTAGAACACGGCACTTGAGCCCGAAAGATTCTACAAACCCTAATGATGTTACCAGCCGTGAAAACCTGAAATCTTTGATAACCCTAAAAATATTTACATCCCCTCAAACTACTTCCAAATCCCTTAAAACTACTCTCTGACTTCAATCTCAGGGTTTTTTTTTTTTTTGTTAAACTCTGTCTCACAAAAGGGGTCCATGTGTCAGCACTAGGGATGGATGAATGCTTGACACGCACAAGGAAAACAGAATTTCATTTTGGATCAGTGTTGTACCTGATAAAGACCTACTCAGCATTAGATGAAGCAATCAGCAGAGAATGCCGGTGGCATGGAACCCACTGCAAAGCTGCATGCCAGCGACCGCAATATCTCTCACAGATTGTGCCTTCCCAGTTTAAAAGCTCTTCTCCTCCATCATCACAGCTGCGGAGCTTCATTTGGCAGACTGATGCCTAACTGAATTGGCAGCTTCGCTCGCACTGCATAAATATTTGGACCAAACACCGACTGCCACAAAGCGCTTGCATGATGCTTCCCAGAAAATATTGGCCAAATACGAGAGGTGCGAGGGCAGAACATTCTGGGACAGGATCTTTCTTCTCTGCCTGAATGTAGCCTCATTTAGACTGACTGCAGGATTTTTGAAACAATGAAACTGACACCGGTGGCGGGATTATTACAACAAAGATTTTGACATTCCAATCAATCTTCTAATGTTCTCCTTGATCAACATGAAAATGATTGTAGGTTTGCATTTCTCCAACAAAGGAGTGCATTCCTTTTTCCATGTTAAAAATGCTATCTCTTTTTATTAGAGTATTTCTTACCCCACTCTTAATAGAACCCCCTCCCCCGCTCTCCCAGCAGTGAGTGTGTGCAGTTGCACAATATGCTTCTTACTGGTTTGGGCCAGGTGCAAATCTTGCACCAAATGGTCAGCACAATCAAATCCTACAGCACCAGAAACTTTTCCCTATTTGCTTTATTTCCCACTCCCCTTCCTCTCTCTCTTTCTCTCTGTCACTCTTTTCCCCATCTCCTTCCTTCCTTCCTTGCCATGCTAATCTGAGTAGAGTGGGGTGAGAGGGTGGGGGAAGCTTGAAATGCCCTGCTATCTAATGTTTCCCCAGCACTGCCATTTCACTTCTTTCTTTCTTTCTTTCTTTCTTTCTTTCTTTCTTTCTTTCTTTCTTTCTTTCTTTCTTTCTTTCTTTCTTTCTTTCTTTCTTTCTTGGGGGGGCGGGGAGAGAAGCTTGAAACACCCTGCCATTTCATGGTTTCCCAGGCTGAGAGCATTTTATATTTTTAGTTTTCTGCTGTGTGATTCTTGTGCTTTTTCTTGATGTTTTATTTTTAAAATTGCATTGCAAAATCCCACTATTCTCCTACCTTTCCTAAACAAAATAGGCTTGTTTGTACATCATTTCCTGTCTCCTGTCTCCACCCCCAAAGTCTTCTGGCTCCACCCCAAATTTTAGTGGGCCATGAAGGAGAAGTGTAAAAATAACCAGGCCAAGAGGGGGGAAAGTTTGGGAAACCCTGCTTTATGTGAAGAAATGGTGCTGGATGTTTTCAGGGAAGTGTGGAAATCCTTACATTTCCACACATATGGGTCTCAAATAGGCTTTGAGTTTGACCTTTCCAGAAAGACTGTGCCAGAGTTGGGGAGGGGATGTAGTAAAGCCAAGGAAAACCTGGATGGTGAACAACTGCATGAAGAGGCCATATGAAAGTGTTCCTCTCTCAAACCTGCCACCAGGGCCAGCCCTAGACTGTCTGGCACCCTAGGCAAGGCTAACTTCCGGTGCCCTCCCCTGCACTGATAATGCCACCGTCACATGGGAGTGCCCAATGTGGCATCCCCAGAAAGCTGACATCCTAGGCAATCATCTAGTTTGCCTAGTGGCAGGGCCAGTCCTGCCTGCTACAGTTTAGGGGGCAAAATATAGAGCAACACATCCATGTGGAAGCAACCTTTGGCTTTGAGATCTAGGCTGAAATTCTGTCTGCCATATGCATAGGTGAAACTACATTGTCAAAGGCACAAAACATCCATCATCCATCCATCCAGGCTAGGATCTGTCAAGAGACCCATATCTGCCCGGAAAAAAAATCTACTAAAGATGCAAAGACATCACAGTGAAAAGATATCATGATTCCCTTTCATAAAGGAGACAAAAATATGGCAAACACAGCCCACTTTCATGAAAATGGTCCCTACCACTGCTTCCACCCACAACCATCTGAAGCCCAACTCATTCCAACAATTTTCTAGAGATTTCTTTCGCTAAATTGCAGACAAGAACAGAAAGCAATTAGGAAAAACGGCTTTAACCTCTCTTCTCTGCGTTGTATCATTAGAAGTCTGGTTCACACACAAGCTTTGAATCTCTTAGGAGACCAGCCGTCAGCAGGTCTGGTTGCATCTTGGGCCACAAGACGGACATATGCCTTCAGATGAGGCAGCCTATTCTGCAGTTAGGATCTGGGCAATGAATGCAGCAGGTGGTTTGAGAAACGGGCAAGATCCAGAGAAGAAATTTTGCAGCACAGAAGGAATTGGAGGCAGGGGATCCATAAACTGACTGGAGAATTCTAATGTGTAAATAGACAGACCGCTTGTCTTGGATTGAGGGATAAACCAGGAAGGGCTGGCGTCAGCAGCATACCCTGAGGGGGGGGGGGGCGTTATGTGCTAGACTTTATGTTTGGCGGGTAGTTTTCATGCGTCCGAGCTATTGTGGGAACGCTAGGGACTCTGGGATATATTACATAATTTGGACTTTAAATAAGAACCAATGAGAAGTGCAAAGCTTGACTGCTGTGATTTGTTATGGGGATCTGGGGTGTGTGTGTGTTTTTATGCATGCTTATAAGCGGGGTTGTGACCCTGTCATTTTGTTTTAGTATGTAGTAATCCATAAAGCATGATTCCTGTTTTATTATGATGCTTCGAACCTAGTATTTCGCATTGTCACTACAATACAATCACATTACAATTGTCAGGGCCCAGGGTCTTTTGGAGAAGCCCACTGCCACCAGCCCCCCCCCCCCCCATGTATATGCCACAACTACTGCTTACCCTTAGAATCACAGAATCACATAACTGAAAGGGGCCATACAGGCCATCTAGTCCAACCCCCTGCTCAGTCCAGGATCAGCCTGCAGCATCCCTGACAAATGTTCATCCAGCTGCTGCTTAAAGACTGCCAGTGAGGGAGAGCTCACCACCTTCCTAGGTAGCTCTAAGGGAGTATTCATGTACCCCCTCAGCCTCCTCTTCTCCAGACTGAACATTCCCAAGTCCCTCTGCCTTTCCTCATAGGGCTTGGTCTCCAGGCCCTTGGTCATCTCATCACTCTCCTTTGCCCCTGCTCCATTCTGTCCACATCCTTCTTGAAGTGAGGCCTCCAGAACTAATCCAACCCCCAGCTCAGTGCAGGATCAACCTAGAGCAGCGGTGGCCAAAATTGCTTAACGAAAGAGTCACATAGAATAAACGTCAGATGTTTGAGAGCCACAAGACATGAACATCATATGTTTGAGAAAAGGAAGGAAGGAAGGAAAATAAATAAGGGGGAGGGAGGAGGAAGGGAAAGGTGGAAAGAAAGCAACTTTAAATGCATTCTCCAAGCTGCCAGCTGGCTTGGAGAAGTGATTTAAAGAGAGAAATGCCTTCTCCAAGCTGGCTGTTGGAGCAGTGAGGGCTTTGAGAGCTGCACAATATCTGTGAAAGAGACACATGTGGCTCCAGAGCCACAGTTTGGCCATCCCTGGCCTAGAGCATCCCTGACAAGTGTTCGTCCAGCTGCTGCTTAAAGACTGCCAGTGAGGGGGAGCTCACCACCTCCCTAGGCAGCTGATTCTACTGCTGAACAACTCTTGCTGTAACTCTTCCCCCACCTGCTCACACGTCTTCTGCTACCCAAACTCCTAGCAAAACATGCTCCCTGCATTATTTTGGGGGGAATGTTTTTGTATTTATTCTGTGCATGTGTGTACGTGTGTGCCTGCCTGGAAGTCATGATGACTTCTGGAAACCCCTACTGGGGCATGGAGAATATTCAAGTAAGTGGCTTGACATGCCTGCCTCTGCCTCTCAGCTCTGATCTGGTCTTCCAAGGAGGTCTCCCATCCAAGTACTTGCTAGGATTGACCCTGCTTAGCTTGCAGGATCTGGTGAAATCCTGGTCTTTGCAGCAATACTCCCTCTAAGCTGTGGCGTCTTGTGAGCAAAAATTCTATTTGGTGAGCTCCTGGCATTAAAGTCGTGAGCTACTGCATCAATGTGTTTGCTTTGGGGGCCATTTTCCCTGAGCGAAGACAAAAATGGAGGCTAAAAAACTGTGAGCTAACTCACACTAACTCAGCTTAGAGAGAACATTGACATCCAGGTCCCGGCATGCTCCCTGCATCATTGAGGAAGAGCATGGAGATTGTGCATGGCAGCAGTGCTGCTGGCAGCCATGGTGGGAGCTCCTCCAAGTACATGCAATGCCTAGTGCCATCAGGGAGAGCGCATACAGGCAATGGGGGCAGCTGTGAAGGCAAGTGGTGAGAACACTTGCAAGCAGGGCAAGAACATGGTTTGTTTATTTTATTGGATTTATATCCCGCCCTCCCCGCCGAAGCAGGCTCAGGGTGGCTCACAACAATAAAAACATTTACAATTCTGAACTCTAACAGTTAAGAACATTAAGCAGATTAAACAGTAAAAAATTAAAAAAACATTAAAAGCAACTTGGTTCTAGAGTTGTTTCCAGTGTATTCAGCCCTTTTTAGGTATCCTTGTATCTCAATTGAAGGCGAGTTGAAACAAAGTTGTCTTATAAGCCTCATGGAGGGAGGAAGGAAGGTATGACTAGTGGGGTCTGGTGGTAGGGAGAGGGGGGGCACAGAATTTCACCTGCCTCCCCCCCAAAAAACTGGAACCAGCCCTGACTTAGGCATGGCGCAGGAAAGAGAAGAACAGTTTCCAAATATATCCATGCAGTCACAGGAAGGTCAAATTATCTCCTTCAGATCGCCTTCTTAGCTTGATACCTGGTCCGTGAATATGTTGTCCAGCAAGGGTGTCACAGAGCAAGGGACCGGGGAGGGCCTCTACTAGCTGCCCCTGCTCTGGTAAGGGTCTGCCTGGGAGGCCCCAGAGCACCCACCCAACCCCTGTCCTTCTTACCAAAACACCTTCTATCCATGACCGAAGAGAAGTGAGGACTCAGGCAATATAACAATAACAAGTTTATTATAAGTGCTTAAAAACGACGAGTGGTTTTAGTGAAACAGTGAATATGAAAACAGTAAAGGCTGGTATAAAGAAATAAAAGCCCTGATGAAACTAATGACACATTCTCATCCTCTGATTCCAATTGACTCACTCAACCTCCTTCGATGAAGGATCCCTCCTGCTTCAGCCTCTATCCAGCTCAGCATTCCCCTAGAGAACAGCTTCTCTCTCCAGCTAGGCCCATTTATTCTGTCTTCCCAGATCCTACCCATCTGATCTTCATTGGGCAAGTTTCCCCTCCTAAATCTTTGCCACCCAATCAGAGGGACAGAAGGGATTCTGGGAAATGTTGGCCCTGTAGCTACTCTGATCAGGGCTGACTCTGCCACTAGGCAAACTAGGTGATTTCCTAGGGTGCTGGCCTTCTGGGGGTGCTGCATTGGGCACCCCCCATGCGACTTGCAATGTCATGCTGCCGCCCAGCCTGGCTGCCTTTCCCAGATCCCTCAGTGCCTCTCAGAGTCCCTGAGAGGCGCATGTGGTGGGGCTTTCTCCCAACTTTTGCACCCCTGGGGTACAAAAGAACATAAGAGAAGCCATGTTGGATCAGACCAATGGCCCATCCAGTCCAACACTCTGTGTCACACAGTGGCCAAAACCCCAGGTGCCATCAGGAGGTCCATCAGTGGGGCCAGGTCACTAGAAGCCCTCCCACTGTGCCCCCCCAAGCACCAAGAATACAGAGCATCACTGCCCCAGACAGAGAGTTCCATCAATACGCTGTGGCTAATAGCCACTGATGGACCTCTGCTCCATATGTTTATCCAATCTTCTCTTGAAGCTGGCTATGCTTGTAGCTGCCACCACCTCTTGTGGCAGTGAATTCCATGTGTCAATCACCCTTTGGGTGAAGAAGTACTTCCTTTTATCAGTTCTAACCCGACTGCTCAGAAATTTCATTGAGTGCCCACGAGTTCTTGTATTGTGAGGGAGAAAAGTACTTATTTCTCTACCTTCTCTATCCCGTGCATAATCTTGTAAACCTCTATCATGTCACTGCTAGGATCATGACAAAGGGTGAGAAGCAAGTCCTATGAAGAAAAGTTGAAGGAACTGGGCATTTTTAGCCTGGAGAGAAGGCAGCTGAGAGGTGATATAGCACTTGAAGGGCTGTCATATAGAGGATGGTGCAGAATTGTTTCCCGTGGCCCCAGAAGGTAGAACCAGAACCAATGGGTTGAAATTAAATCAAAAGAGTCTCCAGCTCAAAATTAGGAAGAACTTCCTAACAGTTAGAGTGGTTCCTCAGTGGAACAGGCTTCCTTGGGAGGTGGTGGGCTCTCATTCTTTGGAGGTTTTTAAACAGAGGCTAGATGGCCATCTGACAGCAATGCGGATCCTGTGAATTTAGGGGGAGGTATTTGTGAATTTCCTGCTTTGTGCAGGGGGTTGGACTAGATGACCCTGAAGATCCCTTCCAACTCTATGATTCTAAGCATCTCAGGGACAGCTGGGGAAGATTAGGCCCCCTTCCCTTGCATTTGTCCCTATAAAATTTGCAGCTCCTTGTGGTTGAATACTGGGCGGGATGAGCATCTGGTGACCGCTCATGCATCTCCCATATGACATCTAGTTTGGTTCCCTGAGTCCCATAGAGATAGGTTCAGGGCTTTTAATTTTTTTTTGAGCAGGAACACATAGGAACTCAGTTCTGGCTGGCTTGGAGCCGTGGCCTAATATGCAAATGAGTTCCTGCTGGGCTTTTTCTACCAAAAAAAGCCCTGGGTAGGTTTATAAAGGGTTGTCTGGATAACTGAACAGTCCTGATGACTTATCTGGAGATGATGCTCACTATTCCCCTATTATATTTTTTTTGGGGGGGAGGTAAGGAAAAGGCACTTGGAGGGGGCTTTCTCCCACTCTTCCCCTCCCTCTCAGCTTTTGGGCAGTACCTTTTCCAACTCACCTGTATTCACAAAGTTCTGGAGGGGAAGATGGATTTGTAGAAGTGTGGGGCGCTGTTGTGTAACATTCCAGTTCTACTGCCAGCTCTTCAAGTATAATGTACTTGTGGGAATTTACATTTTAGATCAATCTCTCTCTCTCTCTCTTGTAGGCAGCTTGGAAATGCACCATTACCATGAAGTTACATGCTCTTTCAGTATGTAGATAGCTGAAGTATCATGCAGGGGGTCAATCAGATTAGGAATCTCTTGCCATACACAGGTCTTTTTCTCCCTCACCCTCCCCTTGTCAGATCAGAAGATTTCAGAATTAATTAAATCTCCTGATGTACTTGGACAGCTTCCAGAGTAAATGTTAAGGTATTAAAGACACTGAACTTGTTCATTTGATTTCATCTCTGTAACCTTTCCAATTTAATACTGTATCTTCTAACCTCTCGGAGATTAATTACTGCACCAGTTAGTAAGTCAGCCCATTTCTTTCTCATGTGAGGAGCATTCATCAGTAGAAATGTAATTCAGGTATTATATTGGCTTTGCCTACAAGTATAAAGAGTTGGGAAATCCTTGGCGGAACTGAACAGGGAAACTGACAGTGAGCAGACTGTGGCCAGATTTCTCTTATTTTGGGAGAAATGCTGACTGTAAAAGGGTTTAAAGTAGACGCTCTTTTTCTAAAATGAAACAGCCACAAATCTCTATAGGTAGTGCCCTATTTTCAAGATAAAACGCATGGCAAATTCATATGGGACTAATGTGTTAACAAATGAGGAGAAGGTGAACCTTGGTGTGCACTAAGCAGGGACGGAATTCTAGCAGGAGCTCCTTTGCATATTAGGCCACACACCACTGATGTAGCCAATCCTCCAAGAGTTTACAAGGCTCTTTTTTGTAAGGTCTTGGAGGATCAGGGGTGTGTGGCCTAATATGCAAAGGAGCTCCTGCTAGAATGCCACCCCTGGCACTAAGCAAAATAGTTCTATGCACTTACTAAAGGCTTCCTAGTTCCTACTTTTAGCCTTAAGTGACTTACAGATAAGCTTGACCAACATTGTTTTAAATCTCAGTGAAAGCAGGTATCCACTTGAAGGTCTCCCATGTTAGAACAACCAAAGGGTGGGATCACATGAGAGATTTGGCACGGCAGTCTTCTGGTTCTGAAGAAGCTGGTTCTCTTTGATCCATGTCATAGCATTCACACAGCTCCCGCCCTGCTGCGGGGAGAGGCATGGCCACACACCTGCAAGAGGAGCATTCAGATTACTCATGCACTTGCTGGGCAGGTGCAACATGCGCCCAACCATTCAGACAGCCAGGAAAAGAACCCTACATACATTTTAGAGGTTTGCTTCTGGGAAATACCCAGTAGCTATTTAATCCAGTCCCAGCCTGGCCTAAGATGAGGTAGGTACGGCGTGGACTGGGGGGATGGGGGAAGACGTGCTTTTGTGGTTGAGCTCATTAGATCTGGATGGAAGGCATGGCTAGGTTGAGCCAAAGCTCTTGTGTAATCGCACCCAAAGTATCCCATCCTACACCTAATAGCTACAGCAGATGCTGTATCCACTCATAAGAACATAAGAGAAACCATGTTGGATCAGGCCAATGGCCCATCCAGTCCAACACTCTGTGTCACACAGTGGACAAAAAAAAATTATACGCACGCACACACACACACACACACACACACACACACTGTGGCTAATAGCCATCGATGGACCTCTGCTCCATATTTTTATCCAATCCCCTCTTGAAGCTGGCTATGCTTGTAGCCACCACCACCTCTTATATTCTTATATTGTGAGAAAGGGAGAAAAGTACTTCTTTCTCTACTTTCTCCATCCCATGCATTATCTTGTAAACCTCTATCATGTCACGCCGCAGTCGACGTTTCTCCAAGCTAAAGAGTCCCAAGCGTTTCAACCTTTCTTCATAGAGAAAGTGTTCCAGCCCTTTAATCATTCTCGTTGCCCTTGTCTGGACTTTCTCCAATGCTATAATATCCTTTTTGAGGTGCGGCGACCAGAACTGCACACAGTACTCCAAATGAGACCGCACCATCGATTTATACAGGGGCATTATGATACTGGCTGATTTGTTTTCAATTCCCTTCCTAATAATTCCCAGCATGGTGTTGGCCTTTTTTATTGCAAACGCACACTGTCTTGACATTTTCAGTGAGTTATCTATCACGACCCCGAGATCTCTCTCTTGGTCAGTCTCTGCCAGTTCACACCCCATCAACTTGTATTTGTAGCTGGGATTCTTGGCCCCAATGTGCATTACTCTGCACTTGGCCACATTGAACCTCATCTGCCACGTTGATGCCCACTCACCAAGCCTCAACAGATCGCTTTGGAGTGCCTCACAATCCTCTCTGGTTCTCACCACCCTGAACAATTTAGTGTCATCTGCAAACTTGACCACTTCACTGCTCACTCCCAACTCCAAATCATTTATGAACAAGTTAAAGAGCATGGGACCCAGTACCGAGCCTTGCAGCGCCCCACTGCTTACCGTCCTCCACTGTGAAGACTGCCCATTTATACTCACTCTCTGCTTCCTATTAATCAGCCAGTTTTTGATCCACAAGAGGACTTGTCCTTTTACTCCATGACTCTCGAGCTTTCTAAGGAGCCTTTGATGAGGAACTTTATCAAAAGCTTTCTGGAAGTCAAGGTAAACAAGATCTATCGGGTCTCCTTTGTCCACATGTTTGTTCACGCCCTCAAAGAACTGTAACAGGTTAGTGAGGCAAGATCTTCCCTTACAGAACCCATGCTGAGTCTTCCTCAATAACTCGTGTTCATCAATGTGCCTACTCATTCTGTCCTTGATAATGGTTTCTACCTTGGATCAATCTGGGAGCAAAGCAGATGTCAATGTGCAGAGAGGAAGGTGTTCCTCCTGCCCAACAGTTTTCCCCAGGGACATCTGTTTTGGTGGCAATCAAAATCCCCACAACAAAGAACTGAATGGAATCGTCCTCCTCCCTTGCCAGCAATACTGAGGGCTCCTCCTATCTCAAACTTCCATTAGAGGTGAATTTCGCCTTTGGCCACTTTTGCCTTTGCATAAACGTTTATTATTTGTTGGGAAAGGGTAGTGAGAGAGAGAGACACTTAGCATATGTAGTATTAAGCATTTTCAGAATGTTACCTGTATAACCCTAGGGTCACCAACACCCAGGGCGTTTTTTGTAGCAGGAACTCCTTTGCATATTAGGCCACACACCCTCGATGTAGCCAATCCCCCTGGAGCTTACAGTAGGCCCTGTACTAAGAGCCCTGTAAATTCTTAGAGGATGGGCTACATCAGGGGTGTGTGGCTTAATATGCAAAGGGGTTCATGTTACCAAAAAAGCCCTGCACCTGATTGAGAAGTTCTAGATTTCTGAGGGGAATTTGGGGAGGGCAGAGTCTAGGGAGGGAGCTCAGTGATACAACCCATCCTCCAAAGCTGCCGTTTTCTCCAGGGGAAATGATATGAAGAGGAAGAGGAAAAGGAAAAGGAGGAGATTCAATTATACCCCACCCTTCACTCAGAGTGGCTTCTGAGTGCTTTCCCTTCCTTTCCCCACAACAGACACTCTGTGAGGTAGGTGAGGCTGAGAAAGCTCTGAGAACTGCTCTTGAGATAAGAGCTTTGAGAAAACCGGGACTGACCCAAGGTCACCCAGCTGTGAAGGAGTGGGGAATCAAACCTGGTTCTCCTGATTAGAGTCTGCCACTCTTAACCACCACACCAAACTGGCTCTCCAGGCCTCACCGGAAGGCTGGCCACCTAGTTAGCCTAGAGTCCTTTTTATCAAAATTTGAGTTTTGCCTTTTCACATGTTGCTCTGAAGACCAGCTGTCCTTTCCCCAGCTTAATATACCAGTTTTTCATTCTGTATATACAGTCGTGTGACTCCCAGAAGTACTACACAGCAATTATTCTGTTTGGCTGCGTCAATGATGACCACACATCCCTGATAATGCATATCAAGAAGAGGTCACTTTTCAACAGTATTTTTATCGGAGATACATCAATCATGCAACTGGATGTGAGGCAGATGATGGGAAGTGACCTTCACATGGGTTGAAAAACAATAGTGTGTTGAGTGAATTCTTCTTCCTAATGAATCAGTGTAAAGGGATTTTTACATTCATGATTTCCTCACCAGGTTCACTCTTCTAACCAAACCAGATGTTCATAGGATTCTATTCCACAACTCTGTTTTACTGATACTAAACATCTGCCACAATACAATTTTTTAAGAGTTTAAATGGTACCTTTTTAAAATACAAGTACATGGTAACCAAAAGGGAAATAATTGTATGACTTGCAGAAAGCCTCAAAGGGGCTTACAGGGCAATGCTCAGTAGAGTTAAAACCTTTGAAATCTATTGGAAGTCTATGGGCTTAGAAGGGTCTAACTCAGTTTAGGATGGCACTGTTACTCTTCCGTCTAAAGGTATTTCTTCCCCTGCACAGAAACTTCCATTATCTCCACTAGATGCAGGGGTCATTTTGTAGAAAAATAGGTGATGGAGCTCATCCAGGGTTGTTATGCAGCTGCACCTACTATTCAATGGACAAGGTGGGGAGGAGGAGGTGGAACTCTCAGAAAGGTTCAGGAGCTGTGCTCCTGTGAGCTCCCGCTGAATCTGAGGCCTGACTAGATGTATATGCTGACTATCACAAATTGAGGGGTGGAGTGAGTTTCTGGGCCCGGGCCCCACTTTGCTTCCTACCAGTGATTAGGAGTGGCAGACTCTAATTTGGAGAAATGGATTTGGTTCCCCACTCCTCCACATGCAGCAGCTGGGTGACCTTGGGTCAGTCCCAGTTATCTCAAAGCTCTTCTCTCAAGAGCAGTTCTCAGAGCTTTCTCAGCCTCACTGACCTCACAGGGCATCTGTTGTGGGGAGAGAAAGGGAAGGCAATTATAAGCTGCTCTGAGACTCCAAGTGAAGGGCAAGGTATAAATCCAATCCCCTCCTCCTCCTCCTCTTCTTCTGCTTCTCTTCCTTCTCCATCATTACATAGACAGCAATATCTTTGTTTTCACTACAAGTCTGAAATTGCTAATTTTTTTGTCAAATATATATCATGCTAGGTAGGCAATATTTTGGTTTTTTTTTAAAAAACGTTGTTCATGGGCCACTGGATTGTAAAAGTAGAGGAACCTTCTCCAACTATAGACCTGGCAGTTTTACCATGTCCTGAAAGCCAGTCTAATTCAAACAGTTGATTAAGGCTGTAGTCCACTTAACTGATGTACAGGCTCATCATTATTACTTGGTGCCATTGAAACATAGACGATAATGCACACCTTCATGGCTCATGACTAGGAGATTGATCCTGAGTCGACATTCTATCAGACTGTTGATTATGCTTGAAAAATTCACCAGTGCAATCACTGAGCCTCTCTTGTTTTGATATTACGTGAAGAAGTTCTAGTTAAATACGGGGAAGGGTGAACCTAATGTTAAATAGGGTTGACCCATGTGACTTGTTAAAGCTTGCATTTTGACTTGATGGTCTGAGAAACCCAAGTAGCAAAATCAACGTATCAGCATTTTTTTGGCTGGCTTAAATTGTCAACTTTTTGGATAGAAATGTGCAGTGTTTCCGTGAGTGGAAGGGTTTCCACTACGGACAACTCCAGACCCTCAGAAACCACATTTCAAGGGACATTTTCACTGTGTTGTAGAGGGAAGGCTACAGAGCTGCACTCTGTATGAGGAAATCCTTCTGCCCATAAAAAATGCTTGCTTGCTCTGAGTCTTGGCCATTCCCCCGGAGTAAGTGGCACAAAACTAAAGGGAACTGTTTTGTTTAAGAGCGCAATCCGTGTGTGTGTGTGTGTGTGTGTGTGGAATGTCTTTTGGGAGCAGATGAGCTGCTACGTGGGCGCAGGAAGGGTTTGCGCCGACTACAATAATAATAATAATAATAATAATCTTTTATTTATATCCCGCCATTCCCGCCGGAGCAGGCTCAGGGCGGCTAACATGACATGGTATACCATGATTTATAAAACAATTTTAAAATACAATTAATACATACAGTTAAAACAGTTACATTAAATTACAGCTAAAATTAAGTTAAGGTGCCGACACAGTGGAGGGGAGTTACGTGGGCGGGGGGGCCACCTGAGTGTTGCTCCGCCCGAGGGCTGTGGCGCCTGAGGGCTGTGCCCGAGTGTGGGAGGAAGTGAGGTGGAGCACGGTGTTCAAGCGGAGGAGGGGATGGAGTTGGGGGCGCGGCCAGGCTTAGGCAACTTCCTGAGCAGTTTGGCCCATGACACGTCCCCCCCCCCCCCCGAGAGGCACAACTTTATGCCTGCAAAAACGGCAACATGCCCCATAGGCACTCATTGAAACCAAAAACAAAGGTTGCCTCAGCTACTGCGGAAGCTCGGAAACCCCTTAGGGAGCAGCATGATTGCCTTGCCAATCCCCTCGTGCCTCAGGCTGATGAGCCCCCTCCCCAGCACCCAATTGCAGTCTCCCCCCTCCTAGAAATACTTCCGCTCTGGCCTCGCACAATTCAGTTGTTAGGAAGAGGAGTGTGTGGCGGGAAGTTCTGCCAGCGAGCTCCCGGCCATACGGACTCAGAGTGAGGGACAGGCAGGCACATTGGTGATGGGTTTTGTACCTCACGGTTGCTTTGACAGTATCTTTGATTTGCGAGGGGGAAAGAGAGGTCTCTCCCCTGAGGCTAACTGCTCTTGCTTCCAGGTCTCCACAGGTTCTGGGCTCCTGGAGGCTTTGCATGCGAGAACTGTCACCCATGGCTAGATAAGTTCCACTGTCCCCCCTCCCCCAGCCTCCCCCTTCCCTCACTCTTGACCGCTTGGTGTGTGAGCGTCTCTGGCACTTGAACCAGGCAGTGGGTTCCGGCAGGGGGCATATGCTGACCTCACTTCCCTGTGCTGCCGCCTGCTCCCTTCCCTTGGTCTGCCCTCTGCCGCGTTCTCAACCTCTAGTGGGGCACGGGGCATGTGTGCGTGGCAGCTGCCCCGTTGCAGGGAAGTGGGTCAGAGACTGTCCCTTTAAGAGAACACCCAGCTGAAACGCAGCCTGCTGTTCCAGTCGCTGCCCCTGATCTCTGTCTCCGTTTTGCAGGTAGGACTCCATCATAGAGGCTTCTGCGTGTGCCACCCCCCCCCCCCAGCTGCTTCTGCCCACTCCGCTTGCAGCGGAGCCCCGCGAGACTGCCCAGTGCGAACCAGGGAAACTGCTGCACTCTGTTCTGGAAAAATAAAGTCTGAGCTGTGCCCTCTGTTGTCTCTCCTGCTTGGCATATGCTGCACGTTCCAGGGGAAACCCCACCCCCCCGCTGTCAGGGGCCTCTCCAAGGGAGTGCCTGGAAGGGTGGGCAGAGTTGGTTCTTGGGGGCGGGGAATGGGCTATGAGCTGCCATGCTACCCCCTGCATGGCTGGACAGGGGAGGGGGGTGCCGCCCCTCAGCCTGCCCAGGCTGACGGCCTACCCAACCACACAGGGCTGCTGTGCGCTGGGCACTTGGGGGGGGATTGCTGAAGTGGATGCATGCCCAGCAGCTCGCACTCTGAGTTCTGCAGCCCCCAGGGGAGGTGTTCCTTGCACATAGCAGCAGGGCAACACGGGGGGGGGGGCTCCGGGTGGTGGTGTCTTTTGGACTTGGTCTGGCCGTTCCCAGACACACATTCCAGTCGCTGTCTAGGACAGCGAACTCCTGCACTTGGCACTTCCTGCTTGTCCGCACATGCCCCTGGCTGCCAGCCTGCCATTGGCAGAGTCTCTGACAGCGGGAGGGAGTGGGGGGATTGATGGCCTCCCAGGCGCGGCCTTTCCGCCCCCTCACCTGGTCATGTGCAACAGGCTGGCCAATCCTGTGGTCCCATGCGAGTCTGTGCCTCCCCCACCCCCGCCTCGGCAGCGGGCCAATGCGCCTGGGCGGAATCACCATGGTGATGGGTTCTCTTTCGCTCGTCGGGCCCGTCTTCCCTCTCCCAGCGTGGCATACTGTCTCCCCTTTGGAAGCCAATGAGTGGCGCCGTAGATCCGTCCACGCCCGAGTGGTCACTCGCCACGTATGTCTGGATTGGACTGTTAATCTTGTGCTGCCCCCATTCACCTCAATGGGGATTAGACAATGGGTTCTGCTTTGGGGCTCATGTATTTCTGGCAATACTTCTGCTTATCCTTCTTTCCATCCCTTCAAAGCTATAAATATCAGACTTAAGAGCATCCTGCCATCTTTACTCAAGAAAGACTCTTCAAAGGGACTTACACCAGCCAACACAAAACAACCGTTGTGGAACAACTACAGTTAATAACTCAAACAAGGTGTCTTATTACAAGGCACATGCACATCTCTGCCTAATAGGCCCTGTGTGATGTTTGGAGAAGGGAAACTTGGAAGAACGACCTCACCAGTTGTGAGTAGCATCCTATTAGGACATGGATAGGCCTAAGGCTTTTTTTTTGTAGCAGGAACTCCTTTGCATATTAGGCCACACACCCTTGATGTAGCCAATCCTCCAAGAGCTTACAGGGTTCTTAGTACAGGGTCTACTGTAAGCTCCAGGAAGATTGGCAGCATCAAGGGGGTGTGGCCTAATATTCAAATAAATTCCTGCTACAAAAAAAGACCTGGATAGGCCTTAGGAATGTACAGTGTCATGGAAGACAGCAGAGGAGGCCAATGGACCAATTATCATTGTTAACAGGTGCAAAGGCAGAGGGGAAAAAAACCCTGGTGGCTTGAATTCCATTGCCATCCATAGCCAAAAATATCCCCCTAACATTTAAAAAAAAATGTAACTACAGTTCTGCCACTCCCCTCAGACAGCTTTTATCCCCCCCCTCCCCAAATACAGAAATATAATTAGCATCTTTGTTTTTAAGGCGCCTCCTTTTCAAATTAGCCTGCACAACAAACCATTATGGCAATGAAATCGTTAAAATCATGTAAATGCTTAAAGTGCTTCGGCCTGGGAGATTATAGTTTCATTAGAGAAAAGGCTATAAAGTTAGACCTAGGTAATTACCTTTCCCATTAATGCTCGAAAATTCTTTGCTCCACTGAGAAGTGATTGTGGTCCATCATGCCTTCTGTGCTTTTTACATTCAAACGGCGGGGGCCTTAATTTCATCAGCACAAAACTGCACGGAAACAGCAGCGGCTTTCCAGGTGTACTTTGCAAATTGGGGGTTTAAATGTGGAACGCATCAAATTAAAATTCAATATTAATTATTTTGTCTTGCTAGGAGCCCGAGTAGTTTAAAGCAGCAAGGGTAATTGTCTAATTCATTGTGTGTGTCTACAGTGAACTTAATCATTATGTCAGCTTCCTAATAAAAGGTTATTATAGAAACAAAGATCCCCATTTTACATATGGTAGGCAAGGGAGAATTCGACGAGCTGGTCTCCAAGGTAGATTTGAGGTTCTTGACAAATGATGCCCATGCTGTGATCAGATACTTAACAAGGAATCTCGTTATTAACTAGGCCTGTACAGATAATTAGCACTTGAGCTTCAAATTTTAAATCTGGCTTGAGATGTACAATTTATCAAATGCTTTCACTCGCTGTCAAATCTCTATAATAAGGCAGTGTTATTGATGAATTGAGATTAAGAGCAGATTGAAGAGAAAATTAGGCCGCGGGTTAGTCTGGGGGAAAAAAAAGAGTATGATTTCAATATTTACAGTACTAATTTGGCATTATTTTGGTAAATGGATGCAGTCCCAAAGTGCGCCGTGCACAGCAAAAAAGGGAAATCAACTATGCATCATTATATTCTAACAGAAACAACATTGTTTACTGGAACCTGGATTCTGCAGCATTAGCAGTCTAGTTAATCAGCTTCTTTATGAGATAAGTGTACCTGTTTTTATAGCGTACATTTATTATAACACATTGAGAAGGCAAAGCTTTTAGGCAGAATTAGAAAATGTCGTGCCGTTATGTTAAAAAAAGGATATTATGTTAAACAAATTGTGATGAAGCAGGCAGCCTCCCCCCTTCTTGATTTAAGTCCGTTTCATTTACATCTTTCGAATTGTCTTTGCATTGGAACGCAGGCTAAGTACTTTCATACAATCAAGTTATGTACAACGAGCAATTTTTTTCCCCTTATTTAATGGCTGCAGGCAGTACTTCATTGCAAGTGGTTCTGGGGGCGGGGGGGAATATGAAAGAGTTACTGTATGCAATCAATATACAGTCAACCACAGCTGCAAAGGTGTGAGACGCACATTCATGACCCCGAGTATGCTAAATCTTTTTTGATGCACATAATAAAAAGGCATTTGAGGCAGTAAGCTGGTTCCCAGGATTATATTAGGCAAAATGTAAAGATGCAGGGGAACTGTTTTCATATTTCTTTTTTTGCGTGGTCTGTTGCCAAAAATACAAAAACACATGGCAGACATGCTCAAGATTATGCGTCAAACAACCAGCATTTTACTGTTTATAACTCATATAGCCTGTCCACATCCTCTAACAAAATAATTATGTCTGCGATGGCCTCTTTCTAGGCAAGTTAGCGTTGAAAATCCTCTGTAATTCATTACTGGCAGTTGCTTCTTTTCCCCTCAGCTTCCAGCTGTCCAATGGGGTATGCCAACTCACAGCAGGACCTGAGGAGCGTTTATACTCATCCATGTCAGGAGACCTTTGAGAGTTTCCCCTTCTATGCCTACAGAATTTTTGAGGTCCAGGTAATACTGACCCCTGGCTTACTTAGCTTCTTGGCCAATTAATTGTTTGGACATGCATGTTTTCCTCAGAAGGAAGTCTCACTGGGTTCCATGGACATTATTCCCCAGGAAGTGTCACAAGGACTGCAGCATTAACGACGTGTGCAAAGTATCATGTATAATCTCAGAGTAATGCAATGCCAGGACGGTGATCACTGTGAATACACTTCTGCAGATCTGAATTTGAGGATAAATTATTATGAAGGTTTTGTGGAAGGAAGTGGAACCAGGTGGTCATGCCTTGGTTTGAAGGTTACAGAGGTGAATAAATAAACAGCTAAGGCCCATTTAATGTGCTTCAGAGGATTTGTGCTTCTCAGGTTCAAATTCTGACCCAACCATAAAGTCCCTTAGCCCTCGTAGATTTGTTGCAAAGAATAGGAAAGGCAGAGCACTTTGTTCGCTGAAAATTTATACATACATTATTAGTTAATAATGATGAGACAGTTGTCAACTTTCGAGAATCCAACAGAGAAACATTTAGGCTGAAATCCTAAGTAGCCTTATTATGAAGGAAAACTCACCAATCTTGGTGAGTCCAACTTCTCAGAGAAGGAACATGTTCAGAACTGGCAAGTGCCTACCCTTGATCTTGAGTTCTGAGTGCCCCTTGTACTTGACCTCTGATGAAGATAAAAGATATGGTGGCCATGGTCAAAATTCCAAGACTGGGACTCCCTTGGAACATATCCTAAATACACTCTGAAAGGAAACAATAATATCAATGAGAACAAACATAACTAATTGAAAACTGGCTGTTCTCTGTTTGGGTAACAAAAGTCACAAAACTAGTCTGCCTGCAGACAAGGTTGGGGTCCCCATCTATTCAGCGGAAGAATAGGATTCTGAAAATTAACCAAATGAAAGATGTCCCGCAAAAACCAAGTAACCTGAGGAAAACTAGAAATGTTCAAGAAGGAACAACATGTCCAATGCAACTGAAAGCCCACCAAGAGAAAAATAGATGTGAAATTTTCAAACCAGCACCCTCTGTCAAAACTCATTCCAGGCCCCCAGCTTGTATGCATTTACAGTAATAATATGCTTCTAATTACCAACTGAAGAACACCTTGAAACCAGTGGGGAATCCATGAAAATATGAAGGACAAAAAGGGAATGGGACATTTTCAGAGGGAAGGCACATACTTTGCATGCTGGAGCATCACATGTAACGTTCCTCAAAAGGATCTCAGACAGCAGTGGAAGACTTACTCTGAAGGCCTTGGGAAATCAATAAGTATGAGGCTAAAGGAAATTATGAGGTGGATTTCTTATGCTCAAATACATTTTTTCTAACCTAGGTGCTTTTTGGGTAGGATGCTGCTGACACAACCAGTGCTGATTAAGGCTCCAATCCTGTGCACCCTGTAGTAAATCCCTTGAACTCAGTGTGACTTATTTCAGAGTATACATTGGACTGGTTTGGGCTGCTAAAACCGAACTAAGTAGCTCAGATCAAAGCTTGCAAGTTTGATCCATTGTCCAGAATGGTCATAGCAGATTCCATGAAGAGGCCCTTACAAAGTTGACACTTACATAGTCATCACTACTTTCTAGTGCCCCATCAGTGGAATTGTTTGATGTATGAGGTGTGCAGTGGGATTGCCATGTAGTTTTTGGAGAAAGCTTTGATCTATTCTTTCTAATATGTGGAAATGAAGAAGTGTGTGGCTTCATCTCTTAAAAAGTACAGAGTATTTCAGACCTCATCTGATCATTTTATTCAATTTGGGAGATAGTGGAAATCAACTGCAGAGGGCAGGGCTGCCAGATCCTGGAGATTTGGGGATGGAGACTGGGGAGGGAACTCTGTGGGGTACAATGCCAGAGTCCACCCTACAGTGCATCCATTTTCTCCAGGGGAACTGATCTCTGTAGTCTGAAGATGAGCTGTAGTTCTGGGGGATCCCCAGGTCCCACTCAGAGGCTGGAATCCCTAGTCCTCATCACCTGAAACTAAATGGGTGGCAACCTAAGAAATGACCTTCTCAGCCACCAGATCTCCCTGAGATTAGCTGGTCCTTCTAAATCTTTGACTTTGGCCAGCGGCAGATTGGTCTGTTTTGTTTGGTATTCCCTCATTGACCCTCCTTCCTTTATGTCTATATGTTTGTTTAATTGCCTCTATGTTGAACCACTCAATTGTCTTTAAAATATGTATTTTTTTTAAAAGCTTGTTTTAATGGTTTTGACCATTTGCCACCTCAGGGCCCCTAAATCTAAAGTACTCATCTGCCATCAGCGCAAGGCAAAATGGCTTCAAAAACTTTTTGGTTTTGTGTTTTTGTTTCTGTCAAAAACTTTGGTGGCTCTTTCACTTAACAGGGCCTTATGCTCTGCAGAGATGAATAGTCTGAGGGCTCATTTAGTTGTATAGGAAGAGAGATACCAATACAATAAAGTCAAAACTCTCCCCCCCTGCAGGCTTATTTTTGTGATTAAGGCTATAAGAGTCCCTACATAGCCACTTCTTTAAAAATCCTATGTAGAATCAAATACTGTGAAACTCATTTAAATAAAGGGGTTTAGGGAAGCCAGATGGTGCTAGATCTTCATCCAGAACTTCTGCTTTCTGGAACTCATAGCTCTGTTTTACATAAGAGAAGTTTAAATAGTATGTTATAGGCAGGGCTTTTTTTTGTAGAAAAAGCCCAGCAGGGACTCATTTGCATATTAGGCCACACCCCCTGATCCAAGCCAGCCAGAACTGTGTTCCTGTGTGTTCCTGTTCAGAAAAAGTCCTGGTTATAGTCATTCTATAACTTGGTGCAGAAGCCAGAAGTTCAGCAGTTTTAGGCTTTCCATGTGGACCCAGCCTTGTGTGGTTTCTCCCATTGCTGTGGCATCCACATGGCAGGTTTCCATGTATTTTCTCTCCCTCAGTCTCCTAGCAGCAGCCATTCCCTCCACACACCACCCCCTTAGGGCTTTTCCAGGTTTTTCATTCCATCAGCAATCGAATATCTACAGGGTATCTTATGTTGTCTCATTGTTTTTAATATTTCATAATCAACCTTGAGTCAAGGGAGAATATTGGGTTATAAGTCAAACAAACAATAACAATATACATATCAAGGTTCTCTGAATTCCCTGCTTTCATTTAAAAGAGAAGGTAAGCCTCTAGTCCCTTTTTTGTGGAGATATAAGGGGAAAGGCATATCTCCACAATAAAAGCAGCTAAATAAATAAAAGTGTTTACCTTTTAGAAACATACTTTTTATTTTTAAAAAAAATGTTAGCTGGGAATTCAGAGAACCTGATAATGTCAGAGTGCTATAATGATATTCATTTACTGGTATAGCATTTTTATATCACATTTACACTATGCAGTACATATAGGCATTGTCTGATTAATCTGTGCCACAGTGGGTGCAGTCACATGTCACATTAAAAGCGGACATGTAGCGCTCAAATTTGAACCGCTGAATATTGATTCGATGCAGGGCCATTCAGATGAGCATCCAAGAATGCGACTCATTCTGTTGTTGAGCGATCAGACATCCAATACTATCACGCTCTTTTCTTGGAGCATGCGTGATCAGATGGTGATTTCTGGGAGGGGGGGTCCATTGAATATGTGCCCAACTATTTGGAGGTGGAAAATCAAATGTTGCCTCAGAGGCAGGGGGAAGGGTGGAAAGTTTCCGGAATTAATGTTGCCGATTCAAACCAAGGAACTGCCAGGAATTACTTTCCTAGAAATTGGCAGTGACAATGATATCTGGAAATCCTCCACATTGAAAAAAAAAAAGATTTTTTCCCCTGTTCTGAATAATGGGGTAACGTTTTCCCCCCTCCCCCTCCCCCTCCGACCCTGTGTTGATTGGAGAAGCAGAAGCATCACCTCAGATTCCCGGATGATCTGGCAATGTGCATGTCTGCTGGGGCTTTTTTTAAAAAAAAAGGTGGGAGGGATGGTAAACATTCCAAGGGGCAGTATCGTGCGTGAGCTGTCCAAACAGGAAAAAGCCGATCTTGTGCCGCTTTTTTGAAAAAGGGCCGGACTTTCTGCGCTGTCAAATTAATGCAGCATTGAGGCACAGCAAGCTGGGATGACCCTGGATGACGCTTGATTGCCAGATGTGGATGTCTGAACGAACACATTTAATCCGTCAGCGAGACGAAGCTTTGTCGCCACTAATGGTACGTCTGACTGTACCCAGTCACATGCTTTCAGTACAGCAGGTTCCATGATGCTGTCTGGAGATTAAAGGCAGGTTATGGGTCTGAACATGACAAAGAACTCTGCCATGCTCTAGACAAGGAAGAGTTGATTGAAAAGTGTTACTAAGCCCACATAGGCTGTACCCAAGTACTGTTGAACTATCATTGCTCTATAGCTAGATTCAAGTCCAGTAGCATTTTAGTGGCTAACAAGATTAATGGGGTATAAGCTTTTGGGGTATCTGACAAAGGCATTTCTGACTCTTAAAAGCTCATGCCCCCAATAACTTGCTAGTCGTTAAGGTGCTACTGGACTTGAATCTAATTGTTCTCTTGCAGACCAACATGGCTACCTGCTGAAACATTGCTCTATAGCAATCATTCACCTCCTGGATAATCTCTTTGCATATAATCCATCTGCACACTGACTCAGCAGGGAGGGAGAGCACACATGAGCGCGCTGGCCCCACCCAGTTCTTCCATGTGATTGCTGAGTCGTCCTTACATTACAAACTCATGGAGGAAGTGCCCAGGTGCACACACCCCTTCCTGTGACCAGCAACAGTCAGAAAGCAGCGCCAGGGGCATATACACAAGGCACTTCCTCTGCACATTAGTACCATGCAAACAACTCAGTAGTTGACAGTAGCAGGGCCAGGTAACTTGTCACCAATCAACTTTCATGCACAGTGAATCCACACACAGATGGGTTACCTGTAGATAATGGGACATCACTTATGGGTCACATGGTAGTGTGCATGGTCCAGAGGGCCCCCTAGCATTCTCTAAAGGTAAAGGTAGTCCCCTGTACAAGCACCAATCGTTTCCGACTCTGGGGTGATGTTGCTTTCATGTTTCCACAGCAGACGTTTTACGAGGTGGTTTGCCATTGCCTTCCCCAGTCATCTACACTTTCCCCCCCAGCAAACTGGGTACTCATTTTACTGACTTTGGAAGGATGGAAGGCTGAGTCGAGCTGGCTACCTGAACCAGCTTTCGCTGGGATTGAACTCAGGTTGTGAGCAGAGGGCTCCGACTGCAATATTGCAAAATGCCTGGGACACACAACTTGGATGATAGCGCAAAGTCATTTAGGAGGGCAAACTATTACAGGCCAGATATCTTTTTGGTCATAACATCTTAGATACACACACTTTTAAATACAATTATTAATATCTCTGTGGCTTTTGTTATACCATTCTTCTGTTTTCAATACAAAGCATTTTTTTTTTTGAAAAAGAAAAACAATTACAATGTGCACTTTGCAAGTGCCATAATGTGAAATTTATATTAATGGACCAAATGATGGTGCTTTCTGCTTTAATATATTCAGATTGTTTAAGGGTGCAAACCATTTGGAGACTTTTTCTTGACTTAATGCTTGCTAGTAGAGAACCATTCTTCCTATAGTTGTCACTGTCAGAAACTCACCAATAGGGGTCTCCAGTGTATCACAGAACTACTTATATAGACAATTCACTCATGATTATTTACAGTATAAACGGTGAAAAGACAGAGAGGGAGAAAGTGAGGAAGTGCATGAGGGTGTTTTCTAAGAAGTTCACTGCACATTATGTTTATTTTCAGGATCACATTTTGCATTTAGTAAAGCAAAAAGGCAGATTCAATGCAGGGACAGCTTTCACTCGCCGCACTAGCTTTCCTTTCTGTATTTTATGAATGCATATATGTATTTTGTTGATCTAAATGTATTTCACTTATCTGTCGGGGTTTTTTTTTTACTTTTAAATATTGTAGAACTCCAGGGAAACTGTATCTTTTTTTTCTCTTCAGAAAGGTTAAGAAGCATTCTGGGAAAGGGGAATACCTCATGCAGCTAAAGTTAGTCATGACTAAACCTCTGATAGAATATAAATTTCAATGGGAGTAAGTCCCACTGAACACAACTGCACATTTGGATTGTGCATTCAACAGTGAGCAATGGGACTAGGATAAGTCATGACTAACTCATTCAGTTTGTTTCATGATTTCACGATCGATTATCTGGTTGCAAAATGTACCCCAAAATTTGATCCATTTTCCCAACCAGCTTGTATTTCGTCTGCTATAGAAATAATCAGATAAATCTCTCCTAGTGTATCTTCCCCTCTTCTTCCCTCTATTTCCCCCCTTCTTTATATTTATCCATATTGAAGAGCAAAGATAATACCTATAGAATCCTCACAGGAACAACTACATCAAGAAAAAGGCTGTTAAACTTTGTTTTAACAGCTCATGCCTATTTTATTCGACTATCTATAGCTATTTTAGGAGCCCTGTGGCGTGGAGTGGTAATCTGCAGTACTGCAGTCCAAGCTCTGCTCATGACCTGAGCTTGATCCTGGTGGAAGCTGGGTTCAGGTAGCCGGCTCAAGGTTGACTCAGCCTTCCATCCCTCTGAGGTCAGTAAAGTGAGTGCCCAGCTTGCTGGGGGGAAAGTGTAGATGACTGGGGATGGCAATGGCAAACCACCTCGTAAAAAGTCTGCCATGAAAACATTGTGATGTGACATCACCCCAAAGTCAGAAATAACTGGTGCTTGCACAGGAGACTACCTTTACCTTAACTTTATATCTATATATCTTTATAATTTTAATCATCTTTAATTTACTTTTCTGTCAACTGGCATATTTATTATATGTAAGCAAACAAATAATATTATTGGTTAAAAAACTGGATTGGTGCCTGTAATATGCAACTGCAGATTTGAGGCCTTCGGTGTAATGAAATGACATCCTCCTTTCTATTCAACAGACAATGAGATCAAGTAATAACAGGCTATTCCTCCCCCCACCCCCCCATGATATACACTCATAGAATGCAGCCTTTATAGGAAGATCTTGGAGAGAAATCTTTTGATGAAGCTAAGTCAGCACTCACAGGCATTGTGCTAGATGTCTTTGGACTTTCAGATTAGATTTTGTAAGGGTTTCCTGCTAGGTACTCAGTTGGTATATTTTCCTTTAAACTGCCAGAGGAGACAACTGTCCCAAAAGCTTCAGGACAACTTAAAAACTCTAGCGTCGCTCTAAGTCTCTGACAATGCACCAGTGGTTGATGAGTTTGTTCTGGAGGCGTCTGAATTTTAATGATGTTGGAGATGATATTGTGTGTCCTTCAGCTTGTTAGAGTGACACTAGCACTCCATAAATCATAATACCTGTGTATTGCAAAATCAATACAAAAGTGCTACCTCAGCGCAAAACCTTAATAAGTTTTTTTTTCTTCCTCTCAGTACTTCTAACGGCTTTAACTTTGCTCTAATGCCATTGGGCCCACAGGCTGGGGATCAGCACGTGCCTAATTTGTTTTGTAATAGAGACTTTTCTTTAATGAAGAAGCGATTAGTAAAGCCTTGGTCACCACTCGGGTGATCAGTTGGCTGAACAAGCCTCCACAATTAAACTCGTGTATCTCTGTCCTGAAGCACAAAAAGCAGGGTTTAAACAGTCGATAAATGTTAATCCAGTCAGAACCTGTCTGTGCCTTTGAAGGCTACCCATGAGGGCCTTTTCAAATAGCTTTTTTTTCATCTCATTTTTAAGTGCACTTGTCCCCACAGACTTGATACCTAGTGTACAAGACCTCCCACTGTTCTGTAATAAGACCCAGCATTCTCACACTATTCTAGAAAGATCTGTCATATTCTGTACATCTGTGGGCTCAGTTCCCACAGACTATCTGTTTTATCTTCCTTAAGAATAAACATGTAGCCCTGTTAATTTTCAAACTGGGGGAGGAGGAGAGCATTATGCTTTTAATTTTTAAAATAACATGGTAGAGGTTGGTCTCTGTGTTTATTATTTACATGGATCTTGGTCGTTTACATACAGAGATGTAAATTCACATCCTCATGAATGAGACTGTAATTTGAAGCCAGGTCCTGCGTTGTATGAAGCAGAAGCATTTTCAATGAACTTTCAAAAGAGCGGACATAAATGAAACCTCAAATAGCAGATATTGTTTGGTCCACAGAGTGTCTTCTATTCTCTTTCTGTATTCTGGCTCTAAAGCCTCAGTCTTCATGGGTTGCCACAGTTTATTGCAGGTTAATCGCTGAAGGCAAGCAGAGTTTCAGGCCTAAAGCTGCCTTCTAAAATTGCAAGGGGACGGCATCAGTTACAGGAAACAGCCAAACAGTTAAAATGCTCTTTAGCTGGCTCTTGGCCAATGCCATTTTCCAGGAATTGGATTATATTTCACGAATATCAATAATCCGGATTGTGTTATCTTTATCAATGCATCTGCATGTGTGTCTTTGGCTATAAATATAATAGGAGCATGCACCAGAGAGTATAGTATAAATTGGCCTAATTATAAATGGCATTAGATTTATGATGCTTTGTGTAACTCAGCTTGTGCTCATTATAAGCAAACTAGAAAGGGAGCCAGGCAAGGGATGGGGGGTGGGGTGGGGGAGGAAACTGGATGGAGATGGTTGTATGACTCATATTGTAAGTCACTAAGTGTACAAGCAGAACAAGATATATGGCTGGTTACCACCTTTAACGCTTTACTTTAATTCAAGTTCCAATACATTACATTCATTTATGAATTATGAACCTGCCAGGCCTTTGGTCCCTCTAGCTCAATATCTGGAGAGACCGTGGCTCAGTGGTGGAACACCTGCTGGGCATGCAGAAAGGTCCAAAATTCAATCTCTGGCACATCTAGTTAAAAAGATCAGATAGTAGGTGATGTGGAAGACTTCCCCCTGAGACTGTGGAGAGTTGCTGCCAGTCAGAGCGGGCAATACTGACAGGCCAGTTACCTGGCTGCGTATAAAATAGCTTCATGTGTTCATTTGTGTCTGCTCCAATTGGGAGAAGCTACCCCTACAGCAGGAACTCATCTGCATATTAGGCCACACCCCTGATGCCACTATTGTTTCACATAGGGCTTTTTTGAAGAAAAACCTCAGCAGGAACTCATTTGCATATTAGGCCACACCTCCTGATGCCAAGTCAGCCAGAACTGCATTCCTGTGTGTTCCTGCTCAAAAAAGCCCTGCCCCCCCCATCATTAACGCTCCCCTTCTCCTTTCTGATTTTAGTCAGCCTTTTCATGGTGCTTTATCAGGGGTTGGTTTTTTGTTTTATCTTATAGTAGTTTCTGAAAATAGTTGAAAGCCACTGGGTTAAAGGCAGGGTATACATGTTTTAAATACAGATGTTGTGATTGACCATGGGGACATACTATGTCAAGCATATTTCTTACCACTGAGCTATGGGCCCTATCACAGCATTATGATTTAGCATCCGTTATGTTCTTGGAAACCTTCAGGATGTAGACACAATATGCTCCAAAAACTGGTTGGAAGACATTTGGGTAGTGATGCTGGCTGTGATAATGATCATGGCCCATGTCACAACTTTAGGCCAGGATTGTATGTACCTTGAAGTCTCCTGCCCTCACAGTATTTAGCAGTTATTAGGCCTTGAATGCAGCAGGAGCTCACAGGAGCACAGCTCCTGAACCTTTCTGACACCCCCCCTCCTCCCGCCACCTTCCTACCTTGTCCATTGAATAGTAGGTGCAGCTGCATAACAATCCCTGGTTTAGGAGAGTGGGCAGCTAGCCAGTCACCAGCAGCTTTGCCACACCCAGCAGCCCTCATTAACCACTGGAGAAGCCTGCGCCACCCTTTCTCCACTTCTTATGTGATTTTAGGTGGCAAGTGGCTTGCTGGCCTTTTGATTGGGGGGGGCAGCCAAGGATAGCCCCAGGTGAGTGAGGTCTGCTGGGGCTTGCTGAATCTCTAGCCAGCCCAAACAGGCCTCGCTTGCTCAAGGTTCTCCTTTCTTGCATTGGTTTGCTTTTGACTGGTGGTGGGGGGCAGCATATGCTAATGAGTTATGCTAATGAATCCCACCACCTATTTTTCTACAAAACAACCCTTGGCAGTTATATGGCACTTTCCCTAAGTGTTCAAATTTTTCACCTCATCTTCAATATGAGACCCGGAATAGTATAATGGTGAGAGTGCCAGATCATGTTCTGGAAGACCCACGTTCAAATCTCCATTCTGCTGTGGAAACTTGCTGGGTGACCTTGGGCCAGACATACACTCTCACCCTAGCCTACCTCGCAGGTCTGCTGTTCTGAGGATTGAATGGAGGAAGTGGGGAATGTTGTAAGGCTCTTTGGGTCCTCATTGGGAAGAAAAGTAAAAAAATAAATGAAGTCAGGGCTTTTTTTGTAGCAGGAATTCCTTTGCATATTTAGCCCCACACCCCACTGATGTAGCCAATCACCCTGGAGCTTACAGTAGGTACAGTAGGCCCTGTACTAAGAGCCCTGTAAGCTCTTGGAGGATTAGCTACATCGTGTGTGTGTGTGTGTGTGTGTGGTTTAATATGCAAAGGAGTTCCTGCTACAAAAAAAGCCTTGAATGAAGTAAATATCTCAGCGGTCCTTACAACAATTGTATATTGCATGTCTGTATTAACTCATAGCAGATAGGTGACAAGTGAAACCAAGAAAATACTTTCCTACCCACGAACAGAAAATAGCCCACAAACTAGTGGGGCTATGCTACAGAAGAAATTAAATCTGCTAGATTTTAAAATTTTTGTTTTCTTGCATCACTGGAGCAGCAGAAGTGGAGCCCCTTAGAAATAAATGCAATGAAATTTTTGGTGGTTGTGGTGGAAAGTGCTGTCAAAGTCACAGAGGGCTTGTGGCAGCCCTGTAGGGTTTTTGCAGCAAGAGACATCCAAAACTGGTTTGCCATTGCCTGCTTCTGCATTGTAACTCTGGATTTCCTTGGTGGTTTCCCTTCCAACTACTAACAAGTGCTGATCCTGTGTAGCATCTGAGATCTGATGAGATCAGGCTTGCCTGGACCATCTAGGACAGGGAAATACAACTGTTGGAAGTTCTCAAAATGCTGAATGTATGGGATTGGGGGGGGGGGCTATTTACCTAATCTCAAGTGATTTCAAGGTTGCGGTGGATAAGCATCCATGTGCCATAACATAAACATACATTCTCAGTTACAATTTCCCCAGAACTTGATGTGGCACTTCCCCACCTTTGATAAAAGTCAAGAGACTATTATTGCATCTGCATGCCAAACCAGTTTGCCTGATATATCTTCCTCCAAAAAGTCTTTTCCAGCTAAAGGCATCCATGGCCAACCTCAAGACCTATTCCAGGAGAGGGGACAGAAGTGTGTGTGTGTATGAGAGAGAGAAAAGCTACATGATTAAAGTTGCCTAGCAAACACTCCCCCCCCCCCCATAAGTATGTGCAATGGAGCTTGGGGCCATGGTCTTATGGAAGTAATATGTCATTCTATCTTCACCCTTCACAATTTGTTTAGGGGTTACATACATACACACATCTGTATGTATGGATGCCAAAGCAAGGAAATGAGATACTCAGTTATTTGGGGACTGGAGAACACTGGTGAAGAACAGAACAGAGCTTTTTTATTTTTCCTAACTCCCACTAAGAAGGTATGATTTTACACATGCAAAGAATATGACTTTAAAGAGTCAGTTTCCATGTGATCTGTGATCAAACTTTACTATTCTCTTTATTCAATGAGTGAAAGCAGACCAAAGTGCAATCATTTAAAGCGACACACTTGGTCCTACATCCCCTGCTGACTCTGGATTAAGGTCCTTCCTGAGATTCTGAACCCTCATCACACCTCCCTAACAAACTCCACCATGGAAATTTAATCCTCGTTGAAATGATGTTGCAGCAAGAGTTGAACTGCAGAAACCAAAACTACCTTTAGGTACACTGTGCTTAAATGGGTATGCTGACGGTTCGATCACAAACAGAGACACAACAATGTCAACCAGGGCTCACTTTGTAGCAGGAGCTCCTTCGCATATTAGGCCACACACCCCTGATGTAGCCAATCCTCCAAGAGCATACAGGGCTCTTCTTACAGGGCCTACTGTAAGCTCTTGGAGAATTAGTTACATCAGGGGGTGGGGCCTAATATGCAAAGGGACTCCTGTTATAAAGTGAGCCCTGATGTCAACAAAAGGGAGGGGAGAATCTGTTCCATTAACACTGCAATCCTAAAAACTTGTTTATGGTGGGGAGACTGTTGAACTAACCTGAGCAGGATTCCGAGTAGATTTGCTTAGGATTTAAATTTCCGGAATGGTTAAAAATACCCAGAATGAAAATCAGTAAAAAAAGAGAAAAGGAATAAAATCTCAGTTTGCCTAACAGCCCCGAGCAGAATGTGCTCCTGTTTCTAGCATCTTCAGAAATGACAGAGCTTTAACTTTCTCTCTCTGGGCTTCTCTGAAATATGAGTATCCTTTCATTCTTTCAACAGGTCTTCCAATCGTCAGAGAGGTCAAAGCAAAAAGCCATTGAATTGCCTTGCCTCCTTGCTCACAACAAGGGAAAGCTATTTAGCTGTTCATCTGATTGCTGGCATCGCCCAGACATTCCAAGGTCCTTCTGCCTTTGCTAATGGTTTAGGGAAGCCAATGATTTTCCTAGTGACTGCTCTGAAACTCAACAAGCATGAACAGGAAGTCCAGGAGGGAATGAAGTCTGCTGGTGTTGGAATGGAATGCCTGAAATATCATGCCAGTGTAAAGGTGAACAGAGCAAAATTCGCTTGGACTGGGAATGAATACTATTTTCAGGAGGTCACCAGCTACTCTTTCAACCCACACAGTATTAGAAGGAGATACATATCCCGACTGGATAGATCCACATTACAGAACTAAGGTGTCTTATTCACTTTCCCCAGTGAACCTTAGGAAATGTAGCTGGGGGAGAGGGCAAAGACCACCTTCCCTGAAAACATCTCTACTATAGACCCCAGGATTCTGGGTAGGGGGTAGGAGAGGAAACATACATAGCACAATCCTACCTGTATTTACACAGAAGTGACCTCAGTTTGATGGAACTCAATCCCAGTTAAGTGTGTGCAGGATTGCTGCCTTAAAGTGGCATAAAGCCACATCTGTACACAACATAGGTTCATATGTCTGAAATTGGTGTCAGCCTGAAACAAATCAAGGAGGGAGAGATGTTGCTCAGCACACTGTGCCCTGTGGGACATTTTAAAAAAAACTCTATACACTCAAGTACTTCAACTATATTATTCTTTCTGAACCTGATTCCTGGCTGAAGCACAGCAATTCAAGTTCTGGGAATGACAGAGCATAACCCTTACAGCAGTGGATGAAAAGTTCATCAATGCCCTATCTACAAGGCTTAATTTGAGCTGGGATTTAGGCCTAGGAATACATGACACAGCATCCAAGTAAAGGGTGCCGAGGAGGAGGAGAAGAGGAGGCAGAGGAGACTGGATTTATACACTGCCCTTCACTATCTGAAGGAGTCTCCGAGCGGCTTACACTTAGGGTTGCCAAGTTCAATTCAAGAAATATCTGGGGACTTTGAGGGTGGAGCCAGGAGACTTTGGGGGTGGAGCCACGAGACATTAGGGGTGGAGCAAAGATCAAGGCTGTGACAAGCATAATTGAACTCCAAAGGAAGTTCTGGCCATCACATTTAAAGGGACAGCACACCTTTTCAATGCCTTCCTTCCATAGGAAATAACGAAGTATAGAGGCACCTTCTTTTGGGACTCATAGAATTGGGCTCCCTGGTCCAATCTTTTTGAAACTTGGGGGGTATTTTGAGGAGAGGGACTAGATGCTATACTGAAAATTTGGTGCCTCTACCCCAAAAAACATCCCCCCCCAGAGCCCCAGTTACCCGCGGATCAATTCTCCATGATTTTCTATGGGAATAAATCTCCACAGGGAATAATAGATTTCCCAGCAGACATTTACCTGCCCTCCCCCCCCGCTTTCTGATGACCCTGAAGCGGGGGGAGGGCCTCCAAACCGGGGGATCCCCTGCCCCCACCTGGGGATTGGCAACCCTACTTACACTCTCCTTTCCCTCCCTCTTCTCACAACAGACACCCTGTGAGGTAGATGGAGCTGAGAGAGCTCTGACAGAAACTGCTCTTGAGAGGAACAGGTCAGTGAAAACTTGTGACTGACTCAAGGTCACATCAGCAGGTGCATGTGGAGAAGTGGGGAATCAAACCTGGTTCTCCCAGATAAGACTCCAGATTTTTATTTACAAGAAAGGGAGGCAAAGTTTTCCCCTACATTTGCTGTCAAGAAAAAGAAGGGAATGTCTTGAATTACAGTTAAGTATCTTTGGAGCCTAACCCCTTTTAAGGGGGATTACCTTACATTTAGGGTCCTCTTCCTTCAGGGTAAATATGGTTATCTTCCCTTCATTGCAGTATATTAGTTCTATCTGGAGTACGGGCAGGGCTTCTAGGTAGACTTCAGCTGCTGTACTTGAAACACAAAAGACAGTTGTTGTTTTTTTTTTAAAAAACAAAAACTACTAACTTCTTCTCCATCTGCCTTGACTCAGGTTTCTGCAAAAGGTATGCAAGAAAACCCTGTGCAGCCTCATCCCAAGCAAGAACCTCTGAGTTAAATGGGACTTACCTGAAAGTAAACTTACATAGTATCACAGTCCAAAATGGTTGGTGGGTTGTGCTCTTCTGTTTCAGTAATCTTTTGATAACTGGTGACCAAAAGTCTCCCCAGACATAGCAGCTCAAAGTGGTCCCCTCTTCTTGGATCTCAAATGACTGCAGCTGTTTCTAAGTCAAGAAGATGCAAACTTTTGCATTGCCTCCAATTTATGATTGCTTAATTTGTAATCATTGATTTGCCTTCATTTAGCTCAAGATCAAGCAACTCATCTTAATATGTGTAATTTGCCTAATTTGTTTAATGTGTCTAATTCATCTTCGTAGAAATGAACATGAAGCTGACACAAAGCCATATTCAGGATCTCTGCAATTATGGCTGAAAGCATGTGACATGCTATTAGCCAATCATCAAGGGACAATACAAAGTTGACTTTCTCTCTCTCTCTGATTATGACACACTTCATCCATTTGTTAATTTTATTTAACTGCTTTGGGCCAGGAGGGGAAAAAATATCAATATTTGGACAGTCAAATCTTTTTTCTAACAACCTTCAGGAATTCGGTTAAATTCTGTATTACCTAAGAAGATACCCTGCTGGTGCACTAGTGAAGCCAAGAGGATGAAGAGAAAACAGATTGGTTTGGTTAAATTTATTGTCTTGTCCAAAATGAATGAATGAACGAACGAATGAATGAATAAATCAAAGACCGTGAGTATTCTTACAATGAACTGAATTGTTAGGGTTGTCAAACCTGTTTTTTTTACTAACTCCATCTAGAGGCAAGACTTGAATGACTTTTCTCACATTCAGGGAATGGTCATCCTTTCTTCTTACAAGTTTACAGTAATTCACTAGGTACGGGCCACACAGGCCTGACCCGAAGTTGCTGAAATGCAGTAAATGGGATCATTTGGAGCAAATTAAAAGACAGTGCAATCTTAATCAGAGATTATACACTTTTATATCCATTGTGTTCAATGGATTTAGAAGGGTGTAATTTAGAGAGGGGCAATGGCAAACTACCACTGAACATCTCTTGAAAACCCTACAAGATTTGCTGTAAGTCGGCAGTGACCTGATGGACTAAAGCTCCAGTGAAAAAAAATGTCCAAGGAGACCTGTTTAAGGTTTCTGTGTCTGTTAGTCTGCACCAACTTACTATTGCACCCGTAGAACAATTCACGGCAAATGACTTGATAAAATCCCATACAGCTAGGACTCAAGGGGCCATATTAGACTTGAGATTTATATTTCATACATTACCTTTTTAGACATACTGCTCAGATACAAAATGGAAAGTATAAATGTGCAATGTTCATTTGTGATCTTTATTTATTAGATTCAGTTTCTATCCCACCCTTCCCACAAGTGGGCTAAAGGTGGGTTACAACATTGGTTTAAAACAATCAACCTTAAAACTGTAAATTTCAAACCCTAACAAGATGGTGCTCAATATTAAATAATTCCCATGGTGTCCCAGTAATATTCCATAAAAGTGGCACATGACATGCTCTATTTTCACCAATAGCAACAAGACCATATAAATAATAATCATGGATGGAAACAGGAGCCAGAATATATTTGACCTCCGCTGCCTCCCCCAAAAGCCTGGTGGAATATCTCCATTTAATCATAGCATACTCTTCAGGGATTTGCTGCAACTCTCTCGACAGGCTGTTTGATGGCCAGTCCAGGATTGTCTTTTCCAGGGCTTTTTTTTTGTAGCAGGAACTCCTTTGCATATTAGGCCACACACCCCTGATGCAGCCAATCCTCCAAGAGCTTACAAAAGGCCCTGTACTAAGAGCCCTGTAAGCTCTTGGAGGATTGGTTACACCAGAGGTGTGTGGCCTAATATGCAAAGAAGTTCCTGCTACAAAAAAGTCCTGGTCTTTTCATAAAGTGTGAGATGACAAGGCTGCCACTTCCTGTATACTCCTTTCAGAGCCCCATTGGCTGGTCCACTAAAGCACAAGATTTCTACACCTATGTGCAGAGATATTCTGTTACGCATCCCCATATAAAGCAGACTAACGAACGAAGGAATTGAGGTGATTGCCAAAACCTACACTTGATTTGGGTGAAAACAAAATGGGGCTAGGTTAGGCTAGCCCAGTCTCATTAGATCTTGGAAGCTAAGCAGGGTCAGCCCTGGAAAGTATTTGGATGGGAGACCTCCAAGGAATACCAGGATCATGACATAGAAGCTGACAACAGACGGCCGCTTTGGGGTGGCTTGCAGCCGCCCCAAAAAAGCACAGCCAAAAGAGCGCCCCGGTGCTTCTGGACGCCACCGGAAGAAAGGGCAGGACTTGGGCTGCTGAGGAGCACGTGGAACGCTCATGCGTCCTGCTCATGGCTCCGTGGGCATTTGTAAGGTGCTCTTCTGGTTTCCAGATGGCTGGCCGCCGCCTCAGAGCCGCCCCAGCAAAAAGGCGGTTGAAGCGTCTCACAGGACGGGACGGGGGCAGCCGGCAGATGTTGCTGGTTTTTTTGGGTCGACTTAGAGGCGACTCTGTCAACCCAAAGTGCCAGTCTGTAATCAGCCAGAGGCAGGCAATAGCAAACTACCTCTGAACATCTCTTGCCTTGGAAATCCTACAGGGTTGCCATAAATCAGCTGAGACTTGATGGCAAAAGACAAAAAACAAAAAAGGGAGCCATTCTAGGAAACTGAAACAAATTCTGGTTCTCTCTCTCACACACACAGACACAGAGTCACATATGCATGTATACACTCACAAACACAAATCTTCCCTATTTAATCAGAGCTCTAATTTTATTACTATACAAGCAGGGGACCAACAAGGACTGCTGGGGGGCATCTCATTTCCCTCTCCCCCAAACTTTCAAATAGCATTCCCTCATTATTTCCCCTGAAAGCCTCTACAGCAATCCATCTATGCATGCTTGCTTCTTCCTCTCCTTCCCACTCACCAGCCAACCTACCTTTATCTGCTCCACTCTGGCCAGATTGCAAGGTGCCAGTTATCAGATCAGGCCAAGACCAGTAGCATGGTCAGAAACCTGCATATACTTGTGGAGAATACCTCACTTTGCACCCTCCTTTCCACACTATTTTGTCTTTCCCATCTCCTGGCATCTTCATATTCCTTGCTTCCTTCTCTTTTTCCCATCCTGCAACCAATGTCACTTTACCTATCTCCACATTTTCAACTATATTTATTATTTATTTACTTCACATATACTTCATTTTTCTCCCCAGTGGGGAACCAAAGCAGCTTACATAATTCTCTCCTGCATTTATCCTCACAACAACCCTGAGAGGTAGTGACTGGCCCAAAGTCACCCAATGAGCATCCACAGCAGAGTGGGGATTCAAACCTGGGCCTGGGGGCTGAATCAGGCCCCTGGAAGGCTCTTATCAGGTCTGCAAGCAAGTCTGCTTCCTTCACCCTCTCTCTTACTTCCTTCAATTATCAGAGACTGTTAAATAAAATATTGCAAGAGTGCTAATATTTTAAGCATGTTTTATTTAAACTTAAAAAAAACACTTTAATTGTATTTGACTATGTCCTTCATAAAGCTTATGTCTCCACTACCTGGCATTACATTTTATGACACACAAGGCCCGGCCTGACAAGGTCTCATTTATGTCAGATTTGATTCTCTTAACAAATGAGTTCAACAGGGGTGGAATTCCAGCAGGAGCTCCTTTGCATATTAGGCTACACAACCCTGATGTAGCCAATCCTTCAAGAGCTTACAAAAAAGAGCCTTGCAAGCTCTTGGAGGATTGGCTACATCAGGGGTGTGTGGCCCAATATGCAAAGGAGCTCCTGCTAGAATTCCACCCCCGTCGACACCCCTGCACTACACCAAATGAGGTGGATGCTGTTGAGCAGTAGCAAGCAGCTGGGCCTATATGAATCATGCAAGCTGTATGCTAACAAGTTGCCTGGCAGTTGCTGCTGGGTCCTACCCCAATGAGTCCTCAAAGGCCAAAACTACCTTGGCAGGCCTTGGCCAAAGCTGCCTATGAAGTGACCCTGCCCCCTTACCTTTTACTGATAGAAACAAAGGCTTGAAGGCTGGTAATACTGCTGTGGTTGCCTAGCGATGGCTATTGAAGGCACAGCTTCTATTATTTTGGAGGGTTTTAAACTTCCATTGTTTTTTGTTTGTTTTTTAGATTTCAGATTTTTTTGCAAAACCGGGGCTTGGTAGAAAAACATATTTTTAATGTCCATGGCCCCAGTCTCTGGATTTAAGTATCAGCTCATGGGGCCATTCTGAGAATTAGATATATTGATAATTATATGCCTACACTGTCCCTCCCTCCCTCTTTCTCACACACATGGGAATCTGTAACTAATATCAGTGAAAGAAGTTCCAGCCCAACAAAAGAAAAGTTAGCATTCCTGCAAACACTAACTTGCTTCCAGTGCAATTGCCCTCAATGTTTTCATTTAAACGAATAAAAACAAATGCCATCAAATTGGGAAGCCCACAAAGTATCTGTTTCTATTAGGTAACAATTATTTTCCTGCAAGAATGACAAACAAAATTAATAGAATTCATTTTAAAACTGATGAAAAAGCTCATTGTCCCCATTATTCTGCATAACACTCTTATCTAGTTTAAAAACAAAGCTTAATGCCATTAAAAAAAAAATTACAAACACCGACCGTGCTGCAGCGGTTAGATGCTACATTACCAAGCTGCAGCCTGAAGCCAATTTTTACAGCCAAGTTATAAAGCTCCTGAAAAGGGATTTTTATAGCTGAAATGCTAACAGAGCCACAACCCAACTCACTACTAGTTGCTCCCTCAGTTAGTCTAAACGTACACACAGGGCTTTTTTTGTAGCAGGAACTCCTTTGCATATTAGGCCACACACCCCTGATGTAGCCAGTCCTCCAAGAGCTTACAGTTGGCCCTGTACTAAGAGCCCTGTAAGCTCCAGGAGGATTGGCTACATCAGGGGGGTGTAGCCTAATATGCAAAGGAGTTCCTGCTACAAAAAAAGCCCTGAGTATGTGTACGTTTAGACTAACTGAGTCCTCAGTCCAAATCTGATTCTTTAACCACTTCACCACACTGGGACGGCATCCATAAATGGTCGGATACTGCACTATTATTTTATTACAGTAAACACTCACAGTTGAACAAAACAGTGGTAGGAAGTGCATGGCCAATGTAATGCCATGTCCAGTGATGTGAGCAGGATTTATCCTGGCTTTATGAAGCCATGGGGTGAATCCAACAGAGCATTTCCATGGAAGCAAGGATTTCCATCCATAGAGCATGAGTGTCTCACTTCCCCTTCCCTTTACAGCCTCAAATGCCCCTGAAATATTTTTCCTAAACAACCTAAGCAGAGTAACCAAGTATTTTACTTTCAGAATGACATATTATTGGCAGCAATCCTAAGCAGGTCTGCTCAGTAAACTCTACATTAGGATGGCAGCCTGTTTTGTGTTGTATATGTTCTGTTGCACAGTTGAGTCCGACACTTTGCTACCCCATGGGCCAAGTCACGCCAGGCCCTCCTGTCTTCCATCATCCTCCAAAGTCTGCTCAAATTTGTTACATCAGTAACGCTGTCCAGTCATCTCATCTTTTGCCGTCCCCTTCTTCTTTTGCCTTCTGTCTTTCCCAGCATCAGGATCTTCTCCAGTGAGTGTTCCCTTCTCATTTGGTGGCCAAAGGCTGATTCCGCATTAGCCTTTGCTCCGGCTCCGATGCTGTGTTTCCCCCGGGGCTTTATTTGGTGACCAACATATTTGAGCCTGTTATGTACTGAAGCTTAATAACTGAGCTTGAGGCAGGCACCCATCGCAAACCAGGATCCTGATGCCTACATTTTGATTGGCCATTCTCTTGGAACCGGCCAATCAGGGTGCAAGGCATTTCACAAGGAAATGCAAATGAAGGATCCTGGAGGGCAGAACAGGATTGGTGAGTGCCTGGCTGCTGGGCATGGTTTCCCTTGTTCCAACTGTATATAGTCTTTGCTGCCTGTTTGCTTGTGACTGTTTCTTCTAAAACACGTTATTGTTGATAAAGAGCTGACTGAACTCACTTTATAATATAGCCTTTGATACTTTCCCTTATTTTGATGCTGTTAATCCATAATGTTGGGCTGTAATTAAACTGGAATAGCTCTTTGGATGACAATGTTATTCTAATAAGTGAGAACTGGATCGTCCTCCCAGTTTTTAACATTCGTTTATCCCCCCTCCCTCCACAATCATTCTGTAAGCCACAGATTTTCTTCTTCTTGCAATCTGGCCCAACCAGCTGTAGATCTATGAAATGGCTGAGTTACAACTGACATCATATTCTAGAGAAAATGAACCCAGCTGACGACAAGAAATTACAGCCTTTTATTCTTCCTCTTTGTTTACTTTTGCTTTTTTCGTTAGGGATTGCTTCTGCCTGGTCTTTGGCGGTCCCAACAAAGAGGCATCAGCAATGCATTTAGTATGTCTGATGAAATTACATTAGAGTGCAGCGGCAGCCCTCTCCAGCAAAGTCCTGACAGAGCTAACCCTTAATGCAAACATTTTTGCTTGTTCAGCAGTGCAAGTCGTCCCTACCCCCCTTTCCCCTGCATTGTGTTTTATTTCCACCCCTCACAAAATGGACGGCATCCTTTCAGGAGTGACCTGATGGCTTGGTGCTTTGAGATTTGACTCAACCAGATCTGACCAAACCAGCAACACTGACAATTAGACTGCAGTCTCCAGAGTGCATTAAGATCTACAACCTAGAGGAGGTCTATTAGTCTGCTGTGCCACTAGAGTAGCCCTGATTGAAATTACCATTTTGATGCGCTGACCTTCAAATCTATTAATAAAATAGAAAAGTACCTATCCGGTCATCCTCTCCCCCACTCCCTGCTATAGAAATACAATGTGTTGCCCACAACTAGGCAATGTGATTTTGAGAATTACAGGCAATCCACAATAAAATAGCATGGCGGCAACAACAACAAAATAGAGGATCAGTCGGAACAGATCCAATTTTCCAGACACAAATAGTCCTGCCTGCAGCCCAGTCTTGGGGTGTTTGGTGATGTTTTCTTAACTCAGAGAAGACAGCCTACTCTAGCCCAACACAGAAGCTATTCATATTTCCTGACAAATATAATTTAGCTTTAATTATTTGTTACAGGATATCTCTGGCAGCCAATGCTCAGATGATCCTCTTTTGAAGCAGGCCATGTTTCACTAAATTTCCACTCTCTTTCCACATACATGGAATGGAATGAGGATTGGGGAAATTCAACCGTATGACAACATGAGTGATTTTCAAGCGTGTAAGGGCCTAATTCATAGAATCAGGATGGCATACCTACATTTTAGAAGGCTGAAATCAGCATTACAGACTTTTCACTTTCTAAAGAGATATGAATGCACAGCAGAGATGTTAGGAAGGAGATATGTCAAGTAAATTTTTTTTTAAAATGTCTATTCTCATGGGTTGCCAAAATCCAGGGGGGGGGGGGCTGACTATCTCCTGAAATTACATCTCCAGCTAATAGAGATCAGTTTCCCTTACAGCAGATGATTGCTTTGGAAGGTGCACTGTATGGCATTTTGAGACCCAGTTTGGTGTAGTGGTTAAGCAGACTCTGGAAGAACCAAATTTGATTCCCCATTCCTCCATATGCAACTGCTGGAATGATCCTGGGCAGGGCTTTTTTTTGTAGCAGGAACTCTTGCATTTTAGGCCACACCCCCCTGATGTAGCCAATCCCCCAAGATCTTACTGTAGGCTCTGGAATAAGAGCCCTTTAAGCTCTTGGAGGATTGGCTATTTCAGGGGTGTGTGGCCTGATATGCAAAGGAGTTCCTTCTACAAAAAAAGCCCTGACTCTGGGTCAGCCACAGCTCTCTGAGAGCTGTTCCTCTCAAGAGCAGTTCTTAACAGAGCTATTTCAAGGAAGGAAAGAAGATAGATGGGGAAGAGAGAGGTGGAAAGAAAGACACTATAAATGCATTCTGGCTGATGGGGCAGTGGGGACTTCGAGAGTCACACAATATGTGTGAAAGAGCCACATGTGGCTCCCGAGCCATAGTTTGGCGCCCCCGGTTGAACTGACATGGACATGGCCTTGAACCCAGATCTCATTAGTCTGTCTGTCTCAATAACCACTCTCAATTTTTTAATCAAAATCTATTTTTGCGTAACAGAATGAGTAAATAAACTTACAATAGCCAAACTATTAATAAAGTTTTAAAACTATACGTATATGTAGCCACAGTTGTGCTGTATTTCATATTCCACTTCATAATATGAGATTATTCATTACACTATTTCATTATTCAAATCCAAACATATGGTTGTTTTTCATGAGATCTGGCAAATGCTTTTATTGCTTTGGGAGAAAAAATATAGAATTGTACACTACAAATCCAATCTGTAGACAGAATTTTAATAGTTGGTATATATTATATATGTAATGCATATATAATTAACTTAAAACTCTGTTCCAACTATTGAAGTTTGATACTCACACATGCCCCCAAATGTACAAAAATGGCAGTGAAGTGTGGTGAAAATATCCAGTGTTTAATGCTGCTTTCAAAAAGTGGCACCACCAACAGATCTATTATGGGACCCTCTAGCCACGATGAAAGACATTGCAGTAATTGGCTGTCTGTAAAGATTGTGCTGGATAGATTTGGAAAATCTTTACCACATGAGAGTTTCAGATTGGCAATAAAAGGTCACATGACGTGCTTAAAGATGAGGCCCAGAGAATGAACTGAAGTCAGGTGGCACAGGCCGTGGTCAGACGTGCATTTGTATCCAACATAGCCATAAATGCCTGTTGGATATAAAGTGAGTGTCCAGACAGCAACAGCTGGGATTGGTCTGTGCATTGTGGACAACCCATCCTGCCCCAACTCAGTTCTGGACATATTTGGCAGTGCATAAAGTCCAGTCCTAAATGCTTGATGACCAAAGTGCAGGTGCCAAGAGAGTGGCGCTGTGATGTCTAGTCAGTTTCACTGGAAACTGAACAGAAGTGTAGGCCACCCAGAAGAACAGAGCTGCGGTATCTTATTAGTTTCAATGGAAACTGACCAGAACCTTGGCAACATATCTTTCTTGCTTGACTTTCCCTAACCTTCGTAGAGCCTTCATGTTAGCTCGCTTTAATGTCCTTCCTTCTGCTGTGCTGTATGGGAGGCTTAAGAAAATTCCATCTTCCAACAGGTTTTGTGGTTGCGGTTCAAGGGATATAGAAAGTACTGAACATGTTCTCCTGCATTTTACATTTTACTGTGATATTCGTGTCATTTATTTAGATCCTCTCCTTCAAAATCATGAGGGACAATCTGATGGTGGTAAGACTCTCTTCCTATAGTCCTCTCATAACCCTGAAATTACTGAGACTGCGGCTAAATATCTGTGCTGTGCTTCAAAGAAGAGAGGAATGTTTCGAATGTTGGGGTAATATATGTTTTCTCCTTTGCTGATTGTGCACATCTATGCTGTTATGCCAACAAAGGTTGTTGTTGTTGTTGACCAGAAGCACAGGCCTATGGGGAACAATGCTGGCACCAGGCTGTCTGGAAAAATAAAGCACACAAGCCAAAAGACATGCCAAGAAAAAGGGCTGGTTCGTTTCATGTTCGGGTGCAGCAGGATCAAACGAATCAGTTCGGAACAAACCACAAATCAGCCATTTTTACCACAAATCATGATTTGTTGTTTGGCTCATGCCCATCCCTCCTGCCCACCCTATATCACACTTAATTATCGCTCTTTTACATATATACACATTGATTTAGCTCCATTCAAGGGAACAGACTGCCAGGGATACTGGACAGCCATGTGCTATGATATGGCCTGTAATGGCTCGGCCAAATTCCTGGATTATGTGCATCACCATAGTTTTGTGTATCTTCAAAGGGGCTTATTTACAACTGTGCGATACTTTCTGTGGAATCTTCTGTTGAATAGCCTTGGAGACCTCTTTAAAAAGTGTTCAAAAACTCTCATCGATATTAGCCTATGTATTACGTATAATGAATCCCTGCTCATAATATCACAGCACAGCAGTAGCTCTGCATGTACAATTTATTACTTCAAGTCCCAAGCAAGTTTCCCTTGTTCATCATATATACAAAGCACTGATATTTGGTATTCTTTTGCAGAAGTGCCTGACTGTCTGAGGCATTACTCACAACTAACAAGTTCTAGTTCTGTCATTTCCATGGCAGCTTTGTTTACGTGATGAAGTGTCGACAATGAGAAGACTGTCCTCTGTCTCTCTCAGTCCCTAATGGGACTTTGAAGATGTCCAGGCACAAACTATAGGGATAATGGGGGGGGGGGGGGGGAGCATTGTTCATAGGTACTGCCCCTCACTATTTTGTAGTGCTTATCTGCTGTAATTGCAGATTGACCTACAGAGCTCAAGAGTTCAGCCGTGTAAACTGGGAGTCTTCTCAGAATAAGGAGAGTTCAGTTTGGTCAGATCAGAGCCAACTGTGTTCCAGAATTCATCTGGGCCAGAGTCAGCATCTGATTTTTAATGGGAATCAAATGGGATCAGCCAGATGGGAATCAAATAAGTAGGGTATGTTGGCAAAAGCACAATTAATAAAGTGCTGTGAATTTTCAACTGACTTATGGTGGCCCCTGAAGGGGTTTTCCAGGTAAGAGATGCCGTCTGTCATTACCTTCCTCTGCATAGCAACCCTGGTGTTCCTTGGTGACCTTCCATCCAAGTACTAACCATAGCCAACCCTGCTTAGCTTCCTTGTCTGGACTATTCAGACTGCCATGTAGGCAATATCCTTCCCCAGTTTTTTTTTGTTTCCTGATATATAGAACTTCAGCATGCACGAGCCTGCCTTATACAGAGGTCCATAGATTATACATAATCCTTGCTATCATGAAGTCCCTCCTCAACCTCAATATTTTCTCTTTATCCCCCATTTTAATAAACACAGCCATGGAGTGTAATCAAATTATGCATCCTCTTTGCTAATCTTTTTAGTGATCTTTCCAGCTTTACTTAAGTAATTACCTCATTTTAAGGTAGCAGTGATATTTTCACTGGATGTTTTCACTCCTCTTCATAATCTTTTATTATATGGGCTTGTAGCAGCAGCCTTCCAACAGTGCCATGAGATTCACTAGTGATGTTCTGTAAATGCCAGCCAAAATCTATCTGCAAGAACATCTGCTCAGCAGTGCAAAACTGATGTAATTACCAACCATCATCTTTTATCGTCCTGCTGGGGCAACGGCACCAAAGCATGACTTTTTGCCCTGAACTAACAAGGTCCAGAAACTTGCTGTTATGTATAAACCTGCCAGAGAAAACCAGCACAGATCCAACACCGATTATAACAAGAGTCTCTCAACTACAAAAGGTAACAGATACCCAGGGGGACAGGTCTTGGCAAAGGAGTCTGTATTTCCCTACATCCCTTACTCTTTCCTCTTTTGGATGGTTTCACTTGCGCCTTTTTATATTGCACATGATAAATAAATTGCAGAAGTCTGCAATGTATTTTTTTGAAAGCAGCTAACCCACAAGGACTTGTGGGGGACACCTTATTTCCCTCTCTTCCTCTATAGCCTATTTCCTTTCCAGATTGGTGCAGTGATTAAGAGCCAGTTTGGTGTAGATCGAGCAGTTTGGTGTAGTGATTAAGAGCAGTGGACTCTAATCTGAAGAACCAGGTTTGATTCCCCATTCCTCCACATGCAGCTGCTGGAGTGACCTTGGGTCAGTCAATTTTCTCAGAGCTGGGAAATTCATGAACATATGAACATATGAAGCTGCCTTATACTGAATCAGACCCTTGGTCCATCAAAGTCAGTATTGTCTTCTCAGACTGGCAGCGGCTCTCCAGGGTCTCAAGCTGAGGTTTTTCACATCTATTTGCCTGGACCCTTTTTTGGAGATGCCAGGGATTGAACCTGGGACCTTCTGCTTCCCAAGCAGATGCTCTACCACTGAGCCACCGTCCCTCCCCCATGATATGGTAGAATGACCCCAGATGTGCTAGAGACACTAAACTCCTAGCAGATCTCTGGCTGACTCTCCTCTAGCTGCAACTAAGTTTGATGACAATTGATTTACAGGGTCCAAGTTATGCCTCCCCAAAGAAGGTGCCACTAGGAAAGTGCTTTCTGGGGAAATGAGGCGCAGGTTCAGGAGGTTTAGGACTGTATTAAATGGCACCCCTGCATGCTAGAAGCACCAGGTTCACAGCACATCTCCAGCCGGCTCACCTCTACCCACCCTTTAAGTTTGGTGAAGATTGGATTTACAGGGTCCAAGTTATGCCCCCTGAGGGTGCCCCCATACACCACTGTTTCCAAAAGAGGGGGGGGGGCAAGGACAGAAGTCCAGCAGAATAGAATCAAAGTCCCTGAGAATCTCTCCAATAGAAATTGAAGGCGAGGCACATTTTTGCCAGCCCAAAAGAACCAGTGCAATGTGCCCTGAGACTCAAACCCAAACCAACATGTAATGACATATGTAGACATGATAGCTGCAAGCAATGAGACATATGTAATTGTTATGGCTCCAAGCCATGAGAAGTAAGAAGAAGAAGACTGCTGATTAATACCCCACCCTTCTCTCTGAATCAGAAACTCAGAGCGGCTTACAATCTCCTATATCTTCTCCCCAGACAACAGACACCCTGTGAGATGGGTGGGGCTGAGAGGGCTCTCACAGCAGCTGCCCTTTCAAGGACAACTCCTGTGATAGCTATGGCTAACCCAAGGCCATTCCAGCAGCTGTAAGTGGAGGAGTGGGGAATCAAATCCGGTTCTCCCAAATAAGAGTCCGCACACTTAACCACTACACAAAACTGGTTCCGAAGAAGATGTGATGACTCAAAAATCCTGAGAAGCAGTTAGACTTGGTGGCTCAACACCCTGAGAAGGGAATACACATGGTGGGTGGAAAACCCTGAGAAATGCTTAGACATGGTGGCTCAAAGCCCTGAGAAAGAAGGGGGCATGATGGCTCAAAAATTGTGAGTCCATCCCTGACACCCAAACCCCAAAACATGCAGTGATGTCTGTAGATGTGGTGGCTGGAAGCCCAGAGCCAGTTTGGTGTAGTGGTTAAGTGTGCGGACTCTTACCTGGGAGAACCGGGTTTGATTCCCCACTCCTCCACTTGCACCTGCTGGAATGGCCTTGGGTTAGCCATAGCCCTGGCAGAGGTTGTCCTTGAAAGGGCAGCTGCTGTAAGAGCTCTCTTAGCCCCACCCACCTCACATGGTGTCTGTTGTGGGGGAGGAAGGTAAAGGAGATTGTGAGCCGCTCTGAGACTCTTCGGAGTGGAGGGCGGGATATAAATCCAATATCTTCTTCTTCAGAGATGGAAGTGGATGTGGTGGGTCAAAGCCCTGAGACAGAAGTAGACATGATGGCTCGAAAGCCCTGAGTCCAACCCTGGCATCCAACCGCCAAAGCATGCAATAATGTATATAGATGTGGTAGCTCCAAGCCGTGAATCCACCCCTGATATCCAAACACAAACCAGTGTGCAACAACATATGCTGACGTGATGGCCAAAAGCCCTGAGAAGAAGTGGGTGTGGTGGATGGCTTGAAAGCTCAAAGAAGGATGTAGAAGTGGGTGTGGTGGATGGCTTGAAAGCTCCAAGAAGGATGTAGAAGTGGGTGTGGTGGATGGCGTGAAAGCTCCAAGAAGGAAGTAGACATGATGGCTTAAAGCCCTGAGAAGGAAGTAGATGTGGTGAGTTAAAGCCCTGAGAAGGAAGTAGATGTGGTGAGTTAAAGCCCTGACAAGGAAGTAGGCATGGTTGCTCAGAGACAGCAGATGAGATCACTAGCAGGAGGAGGGGAGGAATATAATAACACCCATGAGGGCAAGAACAAGATGCCAGTCAAATCTCTGAATTGAGAAACCTCCCAAACCCCAATGGCAGATAGCAGGCGAGGTCACTAGCAGGAAGTGGGGGGGGGGGGGGTTGAGGAATAGAAAGGCACCCAAGAGCTAAGTCCATGTGTTCAGCTTGAGCTCTGGAAGAGCAGAACCAGATCCCTGGTTTCAGAAAACTTCAACCCCCCACAGCAGAAAGCAGAGCAGAGGTAGGGAGGAGGGAAGGAACAATAGCTAAGCCCCTGTGCTGAAAGTCAGAATACACTGCACCCTAATCCCAAACCCAGCAACAGACAGCAAATCAAACAAACAGAAAGCAAAGCAATGAATCAGCTCTACTAGCTCCATGCCCCTCTTTCACTTCACCAGACAACAAAGAAGATGGAGGGAGGAGAGCTCACTCAGTATTTAGTCTTGGGAGCCCATAGACCACAGAGGGAACACTATTATTGCCATCCAGAAGTGGCTGTTGAGCTTTGGACAGCTCTTGTTGGTGTTTCCAAGAATTTTGCCTCCACTGTTGCCTTGGGGTTTTGTAGACAGTTTAATTGATCAGTGCCAGTCTGTCACCTCTCACAAACCACCATGAACTGCACTAAAATTTCATGAAAATTTGTGATGGTAGAGCCTCCATGGACATTGCTTCATGGACTCTGAACCAACCAAAATTCGACACGAACTTTTGTTCGTGAGTTGGTTCATGCCTGTGCCTAATCTAAATTAACCAATTATTTTACTGTAAACAGAGAGCTGATTTCCAAAGCAAAGATACTAAAGGACACTACTAGCATTACAAATAGACATGTTAAGCAGATTCAGCTTTATATCCACAATACTATTATTTTATCTTTTTTCTCCTGTTGACTTCCCAACCATATCTGAAGGCAAAATCACTTTCTCATTGGCAGGATTATCAACAGCAGGTTGTCAGCTAACATGGCCTTTCTGGGAAGCTTTAAACTTTAAAAAAAAATTAAAATGTCTACAAAACCCCTGTCTGAATGCCTTTGTATCAAGGATCTCCAAGCATGCTAAAATCTAGTTACTGCAATGACCTCAGCAAAAGATTTCATTTCTAAAATAGCAAGTGTTTCGTCCTAGCTTGCTTATCTGACATGCTTACCTTATTCCACTTTTTCTGACCAAACTCAAAAGCCCTGAATACATTATCTATAACATTAGTACATCACAATAAGAAATAGCCAAGGACTGTTCCTCGGTGGACCTCCTGGTGGCACTTGGGTTTTTTGGCCATTGTGTGACATAGAGTGTTGGACTGGATGGACCATTGGCCTGATCCAACATGGCTTCTCTTATGTTCTTAACACTGGTGGTAACCAGGACCAGGAAAACAAGCAGAGACTAATCATCTGGAGAATGGGAGCACCATGAGAGTCAGAGACAGTGATGAAGGGAAAAAGCCAGATCTGAAATGGCAGGTGAGGGTGGGAGAGAAAACTGGATTTCCATTCAGAAGTCCTTGTACACCCATTAAACTACCCTGACAACCAGGGCTTTTTTTGAGCAGGAATGCACAGGAATACAGTTCTGGCTGGCTTGGTGCCAGGGTGTGTGGCCTAATATGCACATGAGTTCTGTGTGAAACAATGGTGATGTCAGGGTGTGTGGCCTAATATGCAAATTACTTCCTGCTGGGCTTTTTCTTTAAAAAAAGTCCTGCTGACAACTATTTGTATGACAGACCCTAGACAAAATGTTTGATCAACATGACATCCATGTGACCTCATGGTACAAGGAGAAGTTGCTCCTTTCTGACAAATTTTCCTTAGTGGGCAAAGGAAAGGGTCTGTCTTTGTTCCAGCTCTAGTTTCATATTTTGGCGCTGTCCTTGTATTCTCCTCTCTTGGCTGTGATTTCCTGGCACTCAACCAATGACGCTTTCTAATCTCAATTGCAGGCTGTTCCTCAATTTTCTCTTCTGGCTCTTAACCAATTTAGCACTGAGCTTGGCTTAACCCCAATAATGTTTAGCATGATTCTGATCCATTGGTTGGGACCTCAACTTAGTTCAAAATGTTCTTGTCCTGGGTATTTTGGTACTTTCTATAGTCCAGCAGGGACAATTTATTTTTTTCTTGGGCACTTCGACACATTTAGCCATTGATTTCTCCCTCTTACCCATCTTCCACATTCTCCACTACAACCTAACACATCTCTTAGCCATCACACAACTCAGACAATCAAAGTGTTGATCTTTACCTCAGCTTGTCAAAGGACTGGATTTCTATCCAGCTAAGTTATGGTTCCATGGATGCAGATGAATGTTTCATGAGTTCTGTGATGTGGTTGAGAGAGCCCCTGATTTGTAGGAGAGAATATGGGGGAGCAGTAAGGGGAGGGGTAGAATTTGTAGGCAAGGTTTTGTGCAGTGACTGTGAAAACTTTGATAGCATTTTCTTTTTTGTTGGTGTTTGGTTTAAGGAGCATGCAATAAAGGTGCTATAAGGTTTTCTTTTGAGCAAATTTGTCTCCCACAGCCGCAGCTACTGTTCAAGTATGGGCCCTTTTCTGAACAAATCTTTCTTCTGTCCCATAAATAAACTCCTGGTCTCTCCCCCTACATACGTTGAGGCTTGAAAACAATGGCATGTTGTAGCACCAAGGCTTGACTTCTGCTATTGTTTGTGCCACAAGCAATCAATGTGCTTTGTGAATGAAGGTGTTTATTGACAAGGAAGATTTTTTTTTAAAAAAAAATGCATTTGCAATTAGATTAGAATCTGTCCCCCTTTTATTTTACCTGCTTGTGAAAACGCTGACTTGGAAAACAAATATTCTCACCTTCATGGTTTCGGCTGGGCGAGTGTTTCTAATAAAAGACAGGAGTCCATCCAAACTGGCAGGATTTGCTGGTGAGAAAAGCTGATGTGTTGATCTTCTGGGTCACTTTCCAAAACAGGAATGTCATCATGTGAAACAGAAGCCTCATCTGTACCTGGAGGTAGAAGACAGCCTTTTTTGTCAGAGAGCTGAAAGGACTGCTCTACAACATGTATCCAACTTGCTCTTTTGATCAGCAATCACTGTGCAAAGTTTCATACTGTTTCCAAAATGCCCTCTGAGAAATCTAAATGGCCAGGCGTGATGATGAGACAAAGGAAAAGTGTATAGCAGGGGTGGCCAAACTTGCTTAACGTAAGAACCACATAAACATCAGATGTTTGAGAGCCACAGGGCATGAATGTCAGATGAGGAAGGAAGGAAGGAAGGAAGGAAGGAAGGAAGGAAGGAAGGAAGGAAGGAAGGAAGGAAGGAAGGAAAATAGATGGGGGAGGTGGAGGGAGGTGGAAAGAAAGCAACTTTTAACTTTAAATGCATTCTCCAAAACGCCAGTTGGCTTGGAGAAATGATTTAAATAGAGAAATGCCTTCTCCAAGCCAGCTGATTGAGATAGTGGTGGCTTCGAGAGCTACACAATATGTGTGAAAGAGTCATATGTGGCTCCTGAGCCACAGTTTGGCCGCCCCTGGTGCATAGGGAGCACTGCCTCTCTCAGGCTATTTTCAATTATAAAATTTTATTTACTTTATTTATAGCTGACATTTCTTGTTAAGGCTCAGTGGGTTAAGGTACTTCTGCAGCATAAGACATCCAACAGACAAGGCAAGAGTACAGAATTAAAAAACAAAGCAAACAACAAACTGCCTAAGGCACACTAGTATATAACAGTATTACATATATACAGAGCATTATAATGTAGTACGTAGATAAACAAAGTTAGCGGAGAAAGCAGTAAAAGCAGTATGATACCTAGAATAATTGTTGCAGTGGACTACAATCTTATTCTATTAATAAAGGCATCCTCCTGGACTGTTCTATTCTGCTACAGTCCTAACCTCTTTAGTCTTAAATCTAACTTTCTAAAAATGCCTATCTGTATCCAGTCTGAAAGTACTGTCCTAAGTAGTTATATCCTTCTAAGGCCATTGACTTCAACAGACTGTAACTCTGTTTAGGATTGCACTGTAAAGGGTCTAGGAATAGTCATTTCAGTTTTTTCTTTCTCTGTATATGCACCTGTTCAGACACTAATTTTCACTTACCTAGTTCATGTATAAAAGTAAGAAGATAACTGTGTCATCCTAAGCAGAGATACCCCCTTCTGAGCCCAACGACTTCAGTGGAAGTGTGCAGTTCTGCTTAGGATAGGGTTGCTATGTCTAATTAAGAAAATACCTGGGGACTTTGGGGGCGTGGCCGGGAGACTTTCAGGGTGGAGCCAGGAGACTTTCCCATTCCCTAAAATAAATAAATATACATACATGCATACAATTGTGCAGTTCCCCTGAATGCAGTCATTTCTTCATTCTCCCCAGCAGCTGGCTGCACTTACACACACTCTCACACATACTCACTAGGGTTGCCAAGCCCCCTTACCTTTCTGGTGGAGGCCTTGGGGGGGGTGTGTGTTCTGGCAGGTGGGTGGGTATGCAAATAACGTTTTGAACCACTTCTGGTAAAATCAGAAGTAGCCCAAACAGGAAATGGCTGGCAGCCATTTGAGTGGTATCTAGGAGGATGAAAATGGACCACTCAAATGGCTGCCAGCCATTTCATTGCCAGTTTCACTCCTCCCTCCCTTCTAATCAGGGAGTGGAGGGAGAGGAGCAAAACTGATCCCTGAAAAGGGATAGCTGTTAAGCCTAAACTAGCCGCAAGCCTGAGCAGAAATGGCTCAAAAAACCTCACCTTGGGGTAGGGTTGCCAAGTCCAATTCAAGAAATATCTGGGGACTTTGGGGGTGGAGCCAGGAGACATTGGGGCGGAGCCAGAAACAAGGGTGTGACAAGCATAATTGACTTCAAGGGAGTTCTGGCCATCACATTTAAAGGGACAGCACACCTTTTTAAATGTCTTCCTTCCATAGGAAATAATGAAGGATTGGGGCACCTTCTTTTAGGGCTCATAGAATTGGACCCCCTGGTCCAATCATTTTGAAACTTGGGAGGTACTTGGGGAGAGGCACTAGATACTATACTGAAAATTTGGTGCCTCTACCTCAAAAAACAGCTCCCCAAGAGCCCCCAAAACCTCCAGATCAATTCCCCATTATACCCTATGAGAATCGATTTCAACATAGGGAATAATGAAGTGCTCAGCAGAAATTCCTCCCCTCTCCCCCACCCCCATTTTCTGGTGACTCTGAAGTGAGTGCTTGGTCTCACTACTCACAAATTGCTACCAACTTCTTCAAAGTAACACAGACACCCCATCCCAAGAGGAAGCCTTTCAATCGGAGACTGAAGCCTCCGGAGGTGCAAAGGCACATGGTCCTCTGGAGGCAGGGCTTCCCTCTGCCGGCCAGCTGACTGGGGGTGGGAAATAGTCTAGGAAAGCGGAAGAACCCCCGCTGGGACCTGGGGATTGGCAAGCCTACCTTGGGGTGGGATTTCCCCCGCTGGCCAGCTGGCTGGCAGCAGGGAAGCCCTCCCCAAATCGGGGGATCCCCCGCTTTGACTGGGGGATTGGGATCCCTAGTTTTGGACTATCAGCCTAGGAAGGACTTCATTTTTTCATATGTTGGGCATGCCATCTAACTCTTCCTGAAGCTTAGAAATATTACCACCAGTGCTTACCATTAGGGATTGTGGCGGGAGGTGACCTGAAGGCCCTGTTTCCGCCTTGCCTCGCCTTGCCTTGGGGTTTCCAAATCCACTAGAGGACCTTTGGCTTCTCTCTCCTAGTAGCCACCATACCATTTGATCAATATAGGGGTTTTCCACTGAGAGGACCAGGACTTCCAGCTCTTCCAACCTTGGGTCTCTTTTAAAATAGTGTGCTTGAAACAGTGGGGGAGGGTCTTTGTGGTACAGAGAATCACTTCCAGAATCAAAAGTTTAAAATCTTTATTGAAAACATTAAAACCTGCCCTGAGCCCGCTTGCAGGAAGGGTGGGATAGAAATCCAAAGTAATAAATAATAATAAAAAGAAAATGTTTACAAGCATACTTTTAGCACCATGACAGATTATTGCAAGGAAGAACAAAAGAAACTAGTAAAATCCTCTTTCTAAAACATGCCCTAACTAGATGTTAAAATTAAGACAGGCTCTTTCTTAGGTGTCCTAGTTCTCTAAAGATTCTCCATTGCTTTGAGGGCTCCTCCAGTTCTCAAGGTCAGATGCATGGTCCAAAAGGATTGCCTGCTCCCAGGGGCAGCTCTAGGGCAACCAGCGCCCTAGGCTGGTGCCCCCCCAGTGCCCCCCAGGCATCCCGCCCCCCCGTGCAGCATCCTGCCTGCCTTCCCCGGCACCCCGTTCGCCTGCCTGCTGCCACTAAAAGCTGTGGCACTCTGCTTGCTCCCTTCCCCCTGCTCACCGTGGCTAAAAGGAAGCTCTATTGGCTTCACAGCTCGCACCTGCGTGTTTTGTTGAGAGACAAAATGCGCAGGCGTGAGCTGTGAAGCCAGCAGATCTTCCTTTTAGCGGCAGTGAGCAGGGGGAAGGGAGTGAGCGGAGCGCCACTGCTAAAAGCAGCGAGTGGGCAGGCGAGTGGAGCGCTGGGGGGGTGTGCAGCAGGCAGCAGCCTGGAGGGAACTAGCGGCAGCCGTGGCAAGGGGGGGAGGGAGGCAAACTAAGCACTTGACTGGGGCACCGGAGGGGGAGGCAAGAGCCCAATTTGCCGCCCCTGCCTCTCAGCGCCCTAAGCATCCGCCTAATTTTCCTAGTGGGCGAGCCGGCCCTGCCTGCTCCCATCCTCAGACAAGAGCTCTCTTCAGCTCAGCATCCCAGGAAAAAAGAGCCTGCCTTCCTCTTGCAAAGCAGTTTTAACAAACTTGTCTGTCCTCCACCTTGACCCCAGTCAGCCAAGGTCAAGGCTTCATTTCCTGTTGTTTCCTGGAAGTCCCTTCCTAGGGTTGCCAAGTCGGATTCAAGAAATATCTGGGGACTTTGAGGGTGGAGTTAGGAGATATTGGGGTGGAGCCAGAAGCAAGGTTGTGACAAGCATCACTGAACTCCAAAGGGAGTTCTGGCCATCACATTTAAAGGGACCACACACCTTTTAAATGCCTTCCCTCCATCGGAAATAATGAAGGACAGGTGCACCTTCTTTTGGGGCTCATAGAATTGGACCCCCAGGTCCAATCTTTTTAAAACTTGGAGGGTATTTTGGGGAGAGGCACTGGATGCAATGCTGAAAATTTGGTACCTCTATCTAAAAAAAAACCTTCCAGCCTTCCCAGAGCCCCAGATACCTACGAATCAATTCTCCATTATGCTCTATGGGAGTTATTATAAATAAAATTTTATCAGTGTCGTTTCCTTTTACACCAATATCTATTCTTTTAGGCCTATGGACAATTCCAAATATTGATAAATTTAAGGAAGAAATCATTTTTATCCTTATTACTATAGCTAAATCACTGTTAGCATTAAAATGGAAAGATTCTAGGGTATCAACAACGTGGATAGACAAGATATGGAATTATTTTATACGCACAAAAATAGCTTTTCAAACTTCAAATTGCTCTCCTGAAACATATGAGAAAAAAGTAATAGGCCCATGGTTTCCCGCAACGGGCAGCATAGATTCAATGTGAGGCATTGTCCATAGAATGAGTAGGAACGGGTCCCCACTAGCGAATGAACGTCTATGAAATTGGAGGAGAAATGCGCAGTGATGTGCAATGTAACTCGTGACTGAGGAAGGTGTGGCCGAAACCCGTCTCCTATTATTCCTTCTCTGAGGATTTATTTCCATGAAAAACAGTATTCTATGTACCGGAGCCTGGACTGTATCAGAGAATTTTGTACACTGGGATTTTTTGCATTCTTTATGTAATTTTGTTGCATTATGTCTTTAAATAATATTCCTTTAAGAATCTTGTATGTGCTACTCGGATACATTGTAATCTTTTGCCAAATATTTACCGGGTATCCTCTGTATTTACCAAACCCACCTGGGGGTTGGAAACCCTCCACCTTCCTGTCTAGCAAAAAGTGCTTCAGGACTCTACGTTCCCTGCTTGTAGAAGAGGGGAGAGGAGGGGGATGACTGACCATTCCTCTGTCTAAATCCATTAGCATCTGTGCAGAGGTGAGCTGATGTGCTAGTGAACAGACTTCCTTTTCTGACTGGAGAGAAAAAAAAAACTTGATAAACCACATAGGGAAGCCCTGCTCGTTGCTAACCTCCCACCAGGAGAAAACACATTTCTCCACAGGGATGTTGCAATCTTTGCAAATGTGTTTGAAAGCTGAACTTATCCTCCACACGCCATGGCTGTTTTCTCTCAATTGCGCCTTCCCATATTGATGAATTGGTCAAGATTTAAAATTTATTTTCAGTGTATTTGTGTCTGTGCAACTGGGGGCATTTTCCACCAAATAGTCATCATCATATCTGCCCTCTGTGTCTGTAATGTACTTAAAGCAGATATATGCATATCCAATATTTTCATATAAAATATATAAAATAATTTATATAAAATACAATTTATAAAAATAATCCCAGCATTAACAGCGATGAGCAGCATGCTGACTACTTGGAACAGTTTTTTTCCCCCTTTAGAAAACGGAAGACTTCTGCATATCTAATACTTATGCTAGTGATCTGGTTCCACTGAATGCAATCAAATGAAAATATGCATGCATTGATTCCATGCTTAGTAACTTTTCTTTCCTGACCCAATGCAGTCTTATTTGTAGCAAATAAGGTCTTCGAATAATCTGCTGTGTTCTTTCCTGGCAACCACCCAGATTTGTTTTTCTTTCATGGTTGATTTGTATAATGTTAGATTACATTTCCAATAAGGTGGACAGAACTACAGATCATTCTTGACAGACAGCTGCCTTGGGAAATGGCAGCCCCCCCTCCCCTGTCTCTTCTGTAATGTTTAGGTGTACTTACCCATGTTGTGACATCATTACATAGTGTGACTTCCCAACCTCAGTCTACATCAGGGGTGGCCCAATTTGCTTAATGTTAGAGCCACATAGAAGAAAGTCAGATGTTTGTGAGCCGCAAGACATAAATGTCAGATGTTTGAGAGCACCAAGACAGGAAGGAAGGAAGGAAGGAAGGAAGGAAGGAAGGAAGGAAGGAAGGAAGGAAGGAAGGAAGGAAGGAAGGAAGGAAGGAAGGAAGGAAATGAAGGAGAGGGAGGAAGGAAATGAAGGAGAGGGAGGAAGGAGAGGGAGGAAGGAGTGAGAGGTGAAAAGAAAGCAACTTTAAATGCATTCTTCAAGCCACTAACTGGCTTGGTTTGAAGAAGTGATTTAAGGAAGCTTCTCCAAGCTGGCTGATGGAGTGTTGGGGGCTTCAAGAGCCACACAATATGTGTGAAAGAGCCACATGTGGCTCCCAAGCTGCAGTTTAGCCATCCCTACTCTACACATAATTTGGTGCCTGGGGGGGGGTAGGGCCAGCCCTAGACTATTTGGCAACCTAGACGAGGCTAATTTCTGCTCACCTCTGCACAGATAATGTCACTAAGTTGCAAAGAAGAACAATTTGGTGCTCTCAGAAGGCCAGTGCCCTAGGCAATCACCTGGTTTGCCTAGTGGCAGGTCTGGCCCTGGGTGGGGGCAGAGCACTGCAAAATGTGACGATGTCACAGCGTATGTAAGTGGACTTCCACTTTATAGAGAAGGAGTAGAATGTGACATTGGAGGTCATTTTTGGTGGAGTCCTTGTGCTGAAAGTAATATTTATTTCTGCTAGTTTCAGAGGGTAACCATGTTGGTCTGCAATGGAATAGCTAGATTTGAACCCAGTAGCACCTCAAAGACCAACCTGATTGTCAAGGTATGAGCTTTGACTCTTGAAATCTCATAAGCTTCCCCCCATTTTCATTGGTGTCTATGGTGCTACTGGACTAGAGTTTAGATGTATTTCTGCTCTAGGTTTCCTGTGTGACAGACTACCTGGGAACTATGCAATCATGGCCATATCTCCACATCTTAAGCCAAATATAAACGTAATGCACAAATACATATATTTGTATTATCTGCAGGGCCTGCAAGACAGAATTGTTTAGGTTGGAATTTAACATCTAATGGGGAGGTGACCACTATTCCACCATCCCACGGCATTGGTATTTGAACCCATCCCGTTATAAACGTAGAGCGCTAAGCAACACCTAACATCATTATTACATGTAGTACTCAATAAGAACTAACCACACCACCTTGGACTCTAAGGAATGAAACTGAAACTGGAAGGATTGGTTTAAACTGTACAAAATTATATGAAATGTTTAATGATTTTATTGTGATTTTATTTTAGCACTATGTAGATTTTATTGTTGTTAGCCACCCTGAGCCCGTCAGGGAAGGGCGGGATACAAATGCAATAAAATAAATAAATAAATCATGTTACGATTGGACGAGACTGTACTCTCAACAAAACTGATCTTTCCAAGGATCTTACAGAATTCTTAACTTGGATAATTGCATGAAATGTTTTGGTAAAACCAAAAAAATTCCTCATTCTTTTTTCCTGAGATTCTTTGACTGGGAATGCTGGCGATGGAATTCAGAGCCTTATGTATGCAAACCCTGTACTTTTTTCGAAGCCCAAACTTGCAATGGGTGAGAAAAGAAAAGCAGTTTCCCACAAGCAGTGTGGCTGTGTGAACTGGCCCTTAAATATTTGCTACTACCCAAGTAATCCGGGTGTACCTTCTCTGTGGGTTGTAGCCTCAATTTCTTTGTTTACAGCCTGTGCCCTCATGACAGAAAAACAAATGCCGCTTATTTAGATATTGAGGTTTACTGGTTAAGTGATTAAATAAGAATCATTTGTATGATTAAATGCTGGAAAGTAAAGTGCTTTCCCTATGAACCTATAGCGCAGATCTCATTACCCAGAAGCGTTGCATATTAGTAGAAGCTAATTAACATTCAAACACTTTCTGGAGCGGTTGCTAATCACAAGCTGTTAATTACTGTCATTACGTTCGACTGCGGAGGAGACTAGCCGAGGAATCGTTCTCATGATCTTGGTATTTGAAAGTGATCTTCGCCAATAATAACAACACACGTCAGACACCCGCAGAAACTGCAAGTTGCTGAACTTGCTGAGGCAGTCGAAAATTTCGCTGACTGGAAGTAGCATAGTGATGGATGCATTCTTGACACAGTTTTGGTGTTTGGACTTAGGAAATAATGAGTATCAATGTCCTAGCAAGGGAATATGCAAAGATGAAGGAGCTCTTTGTATCCTTAATTAAGGAAAGGAGCAGCACAGCCTGTTCACAGATAAGTGACTGTACATAATAATCATGTATTTATGTAAGGGACCGCTATGCTATATTACTGGCATGGCAATTAAGCCTTCACAAAGTAGTGTTAATAAGGGATATACTTAAATAAAAAGCACCTAATTATCCTGCAGACTAATTGAGAAGGGAAGGAAGCATTTTAAAATATTTACAATGTTAAGATTCTGAACCACAAAAATGCTCTGTGCATTTGGAATTTACTTACTCCTGTGGGGCATGTATGGGATGGAGAGGTTTTAAAAGCAGGGTCTAAGAGTGAAATTGTATTATTATAACCATGCTGTAGGTAAGGATTCTTTTCTAATATATGTGATGGAAAGTAGTATCATTGGAAATTTATCAGTCATCAGGGGTTGGAATTCTAGCAGGAACTCCTTTGCATATTAGGCCACACACCTCTGATGTAGCCAGTCCTCCAAGAGCTTACAAGGCTCTTTTTTGTAAGCTCTTGGAGGATTGGCTACATCAGGGGTCTGTGGCCTAATATGCAAAGGAGCTCCTGCTAGAATTCTTTATGAACATATGAAGCTGCCTTATACTGAATCAGACCCTCAGACCCTCAGTCCATCAAAGTCAGTATTGTATACTCAGACTGGCAGCGGCTCTCCAGGTTTTAAATTCCACCCCTGTCAGTTATGATCTGACCCCAAAACCCCACTGCTCTATTCAAAAATATTGCAAATGCTCTGACTCCAAACAGAATTATTGCTGACATTTGGGGCCAGGAACAGCCTTCTGATCTGATGGTTTTTCTGGTGCCCTACAGTCTGGTTTTGGTTTTCTAGGCTCTGTGAAGTGGAAGAGATGGGGCAACAAGAGGAGAGCCTGATTCAGCATCAACAGCATGTTCATGATAAGGGTTCTGGGACTGGGATAATCTCAGTTGGCATTCTTTGTATTTCCACTTCCTGCCAACCGCTGTGTTCTCTTGGCCTTGGGGAGGGCTTTCTGAGTATAGAGAACAACAGAACATTGAACAGTTCCATTACCTGAGGCTGTGTGTGTTCTAATTAGACAGGAAATATATCTTTGCTTGTATTTGCTGGCAGGCAGGGACAGCATAGATGCTGAGAATTTAAAAAATGAACATGATGGGCATTTGAATACAACAAATAACAGATAGGGAAGCAACAGTGTTGGCAGACAAGGCACACGGGAAGAAAATCTGGGAAAACATTACTATGGGATTGCACATTCGTATGGTCTGACTGTTCCCTGGAAGGTCAGATGATGAAGCTGAAACTCAAATACTTTGGCCACCAAATGAGAAGGGAGCACTCACTGGAGAAGATCCTGATGCTGGGAAAGACAGAAGGCAAAGGAAGAAGAGGATGGCAAAAGATGAGATGGCTGGACAGTGTTACTGATGTAACTAACGTGAATTTGAGCAGACCTAGGAGGATGGTGGAAGACTGGAGGGCCTGGTGTGACTTGGTCCATGGGGTCGCAAAGAGTCAGTCGATTGTGTGACTGAACAACATATGGTCTTTGAATGACAGAACACAAACTTTTTGAACAGAGGTGAACAGTTTGTCATATGTTCACGTTGACTGCAACTGGTGAAAGATTGAACCTCTCTGAGGGAAGGCAAACAGTGGGGACAGATTAGATAAAAAGCTACAGCTTGTCCCTTTCCTGCAATGGACATCCAGTATAGTATAGTGGCTGGAACACTGGACTAGGATCTGGGAGACCCAAGTTCAAGTCCCACTCTGCTTGGGAAGCTTGCTGAGTGATCTTGGACCAGTCGAACTTTCTCAGCTTTATCTACCTTACAGGATTGTGGTGGTGAGGACAAAACTGGTGGACAGGAGAACAAAGTTGTCATTGTCATCACTGTTGTTATCGTCATCGTCGTCGTCGTCGTCGTCATCATCATCATCATCATCATCATCAATCTTAATGAATCATCTCATCCTGGCCAGTGCCAGGCTCTGGGAAATGTACAACATAAGAATGGATTGGGGATGGAATGGTGGCTCAGTGGTAGAGCATCTGCTTGGGAAGCAGAAGGTCCCAGGTTCAATCCCTGGCATCTCCAAAAAAGGGTCCAGGCAAATAGGAGTGAAAAACCTCAGCTTGAGACCCTGGAGAGCCGCTGCCAGTCTGAGAAGACCATACTGACTTTGATGGACCAAGGGTCTGATTCAGTATAAGTCAGCTTCATACGTTCATATACGTTCAATAAAATACATACATTGAGATAAATACAACATTAAAAGAAATTATAAACCCCAAGTGCTATTATTCAGTTTCCAGTCATTACATCAGGGGTGGGGGAATTCCAGCCCCCAGTGGGAGGGGGGGGGAGAAGAAGATGCCAGCATGACAATCGTCACTATCTTTATGCAAAGGCTTGGTGGAACATCTCTGCCTTACAGGGCCTGCGGAACTGTAAAAGATCCCTCAGGGCCCTGATGTCTTCTGGCAGAGCGTTCCACCAAGTTGGGGCCAGGACTGAAAAAGCCCTGGCCCTTGTTGAGGACAGTTGGACCTCTTTAGGGCCAGGGATCACCCTCAGATTCTGACCAGTAGAGTGTGGTGTCCCTCCAGGGACATAGTGGAGGTGGCGGTCCTGTAGATATGTTGTTGTTACCTGTCATGGGATCTCATGGAGTAGAAAAGCAGGATATAAATATCTAAATAAAGAAATAAAATGTCAGCCTGAATGCCCCACAGGAGCCAAAGGAAATACTCTGCATGGTCAGACAGAACAAGGTAAGTTATATATTCTTCTTTTGTCATTTTAAAGAAGGATTTGCCACACGGGAGGGGCTGGGGGACACATTTGTTAAGCAGCTCCTCTAGTTTCTGCCATCAGAAGGTTAATCCAGCTGTTTAAACCAGATCTCTACAATGATATTCTGTGTATGGTTGTGGACTCTTTTTCTAGCAGGAGCTCCTCTGCATATTAGACTTGCATATCCTCCTGGAGCTTACAGTAGGCCCTGTACTAAGAGCCCTCTTACCTCAGGGGGGCTACATCAGGGGGCCATGGCCTAATATGCAGAGGAGCTCCTGCTAGAAAAAGAGCCCTAGATAAATATATTGACCAGCTGTAAACAAAAATGCATATATGATATTTAATGTAGACCTACAAATCAGGGACATTAGAAATACTTAATATCTGACATTAAAGGCATGCTATTTCTTCACGCCCCAAATCTCAAAATCACCACTAGATAATGCTTACATTGCAGTAAAATGCAGGCTTTCGAACTGGGAGAATGCTCAGCTATTCAAGGGCTCATATTAGGGAGAAGAAAGAGAAATTCTATTAAATTTTCAGGCTTCCATGCAGAGAGGTGAAACCCTGCAGATGCAAGAGTTGTCTCCTAGAGTGTCTTCTAATGGCTTCCCTCTTCTACTAATATAAGATCGGTGCCAACACTGTAAATATTAATTAACAAAGGGGGAAGGTGACTCTATATATTCTGGTGCAGGGAGAATGTATCAGGTCACCTGCTGTAATGCAGCATCTGCCTCCAGGAAATGCAATCTCCAGCGAAGTTTTGAAAGAAAAAAAAGAATAAAGGAAATTTAAGGAAAACAGACTGTACCTGCTTGTTCTACTCCAGCATTTGTGCAAATCCCTCACCCTCTTCAGAGGACATACCCCAAGTGAAAAGACTGACTATAGAGGGGTCTCACTGATGTGTGATTGATGGAACATGGGCACTATGTTTATACGGTGGTCGCTGGGACCCACCTCTGAAGGGCACTGCTTTAAAGACCCACACCGAGATTTAAACCTCATTGACTGAATTACAGCAATACAGTAATCATCAAATCCTGGTGCTGCTGGTTAATAGAACATTAAACATTCAATCTTTGCAGGGCACAGCCCTCAACCTCTGGAGGAAGTATTGAGGCTTAGTTGTTTGTTCCCGGTTCAAACCGAAACGTTGTGTTTTCCAGCAAATAAGCAATGCATTTATTAATTAAACCTTTTATTTAAAAACAATCTGAACACTCTAGATATAATTAAACAAACCAGTATCACATAGATAGACTGAGCACTGGCACATTCCACAGAAATCAATCCTATATGAGCCTGCATGTCATTCCTAGTCTACCTAAACTGACTTTAAGAAAAAGAAGGTTAAATTTGGCTGGGTACAGACGGCAGATTCAGATGCACCAGAGGCGCCCCAAACTGTGCTGCCCCAAACTGGAGTGGACAAAGAGAGAGCAGACACTCCTGTGCAAGGTGCCGGTATCATGCATGAGGGGCACTTCAGCTCAGATGGGCGTTTGGGTTTCTTTTGTTCCTTACGTTTTGTAGTGGCCATGCACTCATAAGCCCATGTGCCTAGAGCAGATTTTTTTTTAAAAAAAAGAATACTGGTGAGTGCCTAGGGTGGATCGGCAGTTTTACACTGCCAATCGACATCGCTTGTGATCTCCAGCATTAAGACGTTGGAAAAGGCAGATGGCATGCGGCAAAACAATTTGCTACCACTTAGGAAGTGGGGATAAGAATATGAGAAAAAAGGGTTACGTAGAACATGAGCTCCCACATGGGATTCACAGGAGAGACATATAAGCAGCAGCATGCAGGAAATCAGTGGGCAGTAGGGTACGGGCATAAACTGAAAAATGGACTGCACTTTGAGCATGAACTGGGCCAGTTCATGGTTTGTTTTAAACCAGTTTGTTTGGTTCCTGAACCCAAAAAGGGATCACCAGTTTTCCATGGATGTCTGTGTGGTTCGTTTTTAATGGTAATTCTCCAGACAGCACTGATTCAATCAATTCCTAGGCAACGCTGAGGGTGGACTTGTGAAGAGCCCCAGAAACACCCAAAGCAGTTCTCCATAGCTTGATTGGCAGCTCTGGGAGCTAACCACAGAGCTCCCATTCTGCTCTATGGGAGCAGATTATATGCCAGTATAATACCACACCCTGACTCAACTACTTTCACTTTGCAGCATGAACAGAGAAGAGTTAATTGTTGTGAGAGCAGAAGCAGAATTATTTGCTGTGGAGCTGATTAAGCAGAGGCTTTGAGGGACTCCTTTCCCCCACACGGGGGGACAATTTTTTAAACACCTCTCCCAGCTATGAAGGTGTTTCTTGCTGTGGTTTTCAGGGACCGAACCTGAAGCTAGAGCTGAGCTTTCTTAGGCCCACCTGCTTTGGGGGGGCTGTAACTCAGACATCCCAAATCCAATCCTCACTGAACTTGGAGGGTAGGTGGAAGAGAGCCTGCTGAAGTCTCCCTGTGAGTTTGGCATATCTAACTCATGATGGGGCTGTTCTACCACCTCCCAAACCAAATGAACTAAATAAACCATGAATCAGTTTGGGAAAATGGTGGCTCATGTAAATTCATGGTTCATGCAGTCAAATGAACCACAAACCAACACGAAACACCATTTCCCCCATTCGTGCTCATCTCTAATGAGCAGTATCCTTCCATCTGTCTGCAGAAGGCATACAGAGTTTCCCCACATTCATTTGCATTGCTGCAAATGTTTCTGTCTTCTGGGGTTGCAGGGTACATGTAGAAGAGCATCTTGGAGAGACAAGGACATGAAATTGCCCCCCTCCCCTCAATAGAGCTGCCTTTGGAGAAGAGGAAGAAGACCTTTCCACCCAGTATTGTCCCCTCACCCCAAGTTCAGAAACAGCAGCAACAATGTAGAGAAATTCAGGAACTATAGTATACCCTCAGCATTCAGGTTGAATGGCAAAATCCACAAATACTGGGAGGGAGATTATGTAGCCTCCAACAGCAAAACAAAAAACAACACCCCCCCCCCAAGTTTCCAACAAAAGTAATGACTACAATAATAATTACAGTAGGAGTAAAAACAGGCTGGAGACTGTGACCAGTTTTGCACTAGGCTTCTTCCAGGTGGAGAGCCCTTTTGCTCCCGGGGCTTCTCTTTCGCACAAGTTGCCCTGGAGCTGTGAGTTGGTGTGCCGCTATTCTGTAGCAAGTGAAATCTTCTGACAAGCAGTTTCTGCTTGCTGCGGAAAAAGTGGCGCGCCAACTAGTAGCTCCGCTGCAGCTTATGCGAAAATGGGAAGAAGCCCCAGGAGCAAAAGGGCTCTCTACCCGGAACAAGCCCTAGTGTGAAATAGGTCTAAGTCACATGAACCAATGATGGGTCATATGTAAGTGAAACTGTGAGCTACAGCTCATGAGTCTTTGAATGGTGAGGGTCTCTATTATAGCTTTCACAGTATATTTCTCATGGTCCATGTTTAAAATATTTATATAGATTTCAGCGATTCTCCTAGGGCATTCATTGTTAGAACTCTTAATGAAGTATACCATAAGGCAATGCCATACCAAAGAGAGAAATGGCATCTAACCGCCCCCCGCCAAAAAAAACCCCATGTTATAACTGAAGGGTAATACATAATAGAGAGATGCAGGATTTTATTTGACATTTCAGGCTATGCTGACAACTTGATCTTAAATATATATTTACCAGGATATGTAATCATTCTTACATTAGAACTTCTTCCGTGTTAGTAGTAGAGTTATACCATTCTAAACGCTGATTTTAGTGAAACCAGGACGGTGTAACTCCATTTACAATTGCTCTTTCAATTGCTCATCCTAAAGTGCATCTCAAAGGTAGTCTCTATTTTGTTTGGAAATTTATAAAATATCCCAAACAGTACTTGGAATAAAATTTGAGAATACATTCCAAAGATGGGGAAAAATTTAATTATCCTGTATTTTTAATGAATAAAAGAATGCCTAAAACTAACTGGAAGATCCAGTTTTTGGCCCTGGATTTGAATATACAGCACTTACTATTTAATAGCCAATCTGTATTGATTAAAGATTTCTTCAAAGAGATTCTCTGAAGTGAATTACTTATTTTTATGACCAAGTAAGAAATCCATTCTCTCCACACACATCATGCATTTATCTAAGGCTGCCGAGCTTAAAAACTGAAGATGCAAACTTAATCTCTCCCCTGAGACCTAAAGTAACAGGGAAGTAGATGTGTTAGAAGGAGTAGGAGTGCAGTAGCGTAAGAAAAGACTGTCAAGTTGTAGCTTTTAACTTGAAATGCTTTAAATAATAAATAATATCTGGTTAAGTAAACTGCTTTAATGGCTAAGTACATTAAGATGCAAAATATGGAAAACCTGGGACATGAAATATACTATGCCTGCGAGAATTGGTTTTAGACGTATCAATTCAGATTTCCCTACTGATCTCCCTTAGATGGGCAGAGCCATCCTGAGTTGTACCAGTGTTATGGTGGTCAGCCGCCAAGCTAGTGCAGCAGTGGCCAGCTAAGATGCAGCTGAGGCACTGCCAGGCACCTCCCTAAAGGGATAGTTATGTGGTGGCCAAATGGGAAAAAGGTACTCCAACAATGTTGCTGCCTGCTGCAGTGGCGGTGCTGGCGGCCATGTTGATTCCATCTCAGCATTCCATTCCGAAAGGACAGGCAGGACCGATGGGAGCCATGAGGCAAAGAGGCAGAGCCAAGTATCTGTGATTGGCAGGGGACAGAGAGGGGTCAGCCAGAGGAGCAATGTTCCTCCTCTACTGGATACCCCCCTTTAAAGAGATGAGCTCCCATCACAAGCCCTGACCACCTGTCAATGGGGTGGGAGGGATCAACCATCACTCTGGCAACCCATGGTGGTGCTCCACACACACAGCATGCAGGGCACCAGAGAATGACAAGGGATGGGAATTTGGATATCTGGGAGCCCCTTGCTCACTGCCATCCACAGTGGCCATGTACCCGTCCAAAGAACAGAGGAGCAGGGGCAGAGGTGGGAGGATGGAGAGACTTGGACAGTAGCCTCTCAGTGTGCTCCTGTGCCTCATTGGCATCCCTTGCTATGACAAGAAGCCTCTCCAGGTACCCAGCATCTGCCATTACAGATGCTGGGGAGATAAGGAAGGCACTGCCCCCAAGAAAATTGTCCTGTAACTCAACCCTTCAAACACACTCAGGATGCTCAGAACACAAACTTACTGATATTCATTCTTGTGTAAACAGTAGAATAATTAACAATCCACAGAACAACCATAAGGTGGAATGGGTGAAGTGTCAGATGTATAACACAAAGTCCTTAGTAGTAGTTAGCAGACAAGTCCATTCATGCTTTTTCCTCTATTCACACAAAATGGATCCCATTCCATCCACCAAAGAGGAGGATTCTGCTCTGAACAAGGTGAATACTTCAGGCATACAGCCACACAGCTAGAGAGTATTTTCGGAATATCTAGAACCCCGTTTTTGCAAGAAGCTTTATCCAAGAAAGAGATTTCTCATAGATCCTACACCTCTTCCCACTTCAAAGTTCCAAGCAAGTTCTTAGTTTGCCATTAGAGTTGCTGGCAGCCCCTCCATCCATTGTTGGCTCCTGACAAAGGCTTCCTGCCACTCATGATTGTCAGGATGGGGCCCCCACTGGTGTTTTGTCTGCGAGGATCATGTAACCTATGCAGCACCCCTTCCATGCACTCCCACCTCCCATAGTCCACAACAAATTCCAATACTTGGGACAATCACAATGGATGAGCTTTATTGGTGGGACAACAGAGTGGTAAGGCTGGGATTGTGGTTACATTGTCATCTGGACCCCCACTTGGTCCTTTGACACCTTTGGCATCACTGGACATGGGTAGGGAAGGGCCAGGAGATTGGATGTGTCCATGTGCTCCTCAGGCTTGGCTTCTGGCGTAGGAAGGGCACATGGTGGGGTTTTGGCTCCATGGATGGGATCACAGTTCTCCCTGTTGGATTGGCAGGGAAAACACATGTGTGCAGGGAAAACACATGGAGGAACAGCCTCTGGCATTCCTTGTTGGCAGCTTGTGGGGCATTGGCAGTCTGGCACTCCAATGTTGCAAGGAGGACCCGACGGGTAGCAGAATCCAGATCATCCACACCTGATCCATTGTTCTGTCAGAATCCCCGTGCATCTGGACATGCAATCTGTCAGCTGCATCAGGGCATTCTGCACCTGCAAAGGAAGGGTTTGGGCTTCAGATGGGATCACTCAACACTCAAGTTGGAGGGGGATTCCCACCTGCTGGCACAGCAAACTGAATGGTGAACAGAGTCTGTGTCCATCTGGGAGAGCACACCTGGCTGCCCAGCTGCCAGATTCAGAAGTGAAGGATGCTGTGTCCAGTGCGGCTTGATGCCAGTGTTATTGGCCAGTGGTGGAAGGGGGTTAGGGAAAGGGTTCCTTATTTACCTGTGTGGCTGCCCCTTGGGATCCCGGCAGATGAGCTGCTGTACCTGTGGGGCCTGATATCTGGGAGACATCAGCCACAGAGTGGCCCCCTTCCAATTTGCCCCCTTCCCCCAGGATTGCTCTGTTAGACACAGCAATTCTGACTTCCCTAGCCATGCCAATTCTAATATGGAATTCATTCCAGTTAATCGTATCCACAGCTTCTTGTTCATGGCTTCTGGCAAGCCAGGCTTTAGTGTCATTTTGACCTTCAGAACAAGAGACAAAGGCAAGTTTCTCACACCTGATGACCGCACAAAATGGTGACTTGCCTGTGTGAATTAGGTCGAATGCCGCAGACTGAACCTTCACACAATACTTTTCCATGGAGGCAGTTCCACGCATTCAGTTTTGATGAATGAAAACCAATTATGTGATGGGAACAGGTGGAATAGCTATCTTCTAATAAATTGACTCTAGTTATGAAACACATTCAACCAGTTCTTAAATGTCAAAGTTTTAATTTGCACAAATAAAACTTCTTCAGATCAGAGGCGTTTCACTTAATTGCTTGCTCTCCGCATTTCACCCTAAGCTTACACACTGTGTGATGGTACATTATCCTGTTGTGCTAAAGGTTCTGGGGTGATGGGTAACATATCCAGGGAATAGTATGGCATTTTCCTCTGTATTTGTACTCAAATTACTTTACTTATTGCCCATCATGGGAAGAGCTGAAAGTGGAGCAGCCTGTATCCTTGGGATGCTGGGATCACAGCAATTCTCTTCCCAATTCCGTGTCGCTTCTGTCATCAATTCCATTCTGGGAGCAATTATCATATAATTGGCTTTCAGGCAGATGATGATGGTGTTCAAATGGCTACACCACTTATCAAGCATTAAGTGCATGGACTGATCCCAGTGCATATGCTCTATTCCTTTCTTCATGCTCCTGGTTAAAATTTCTGATAATAAGCTCCTCTTCTTCATACACCAGACCCAAAGAAGTGTCTGGCAATTTGCATTGTCGGCAGGGTCCAGGTCCAGATGTAAGAAGGAATGAAACCAGAAGAGTGATGAGATGAGATATGTGTGATTCTTACCCATATTAATATTGCCCACAATCATTCTCAGGTGCATTTAGACATTGTGGATGTTTAATGCAGGGCTTTTTTTGTAGCAAGATCTCCTTTGCATATTAGGCTACACCCTTCTGATGTAGCCAATCCTCCATGCACTTACACGGCTCTTACAGGGACTACTGTAAGCTCTTGGAGGATTGGCTACATCAGGGGGGTGTAGCCTAATATGCAAAGGAGTTTCTGCTACAAAAAAAGCCCTGGTTTCATGTAACAGGTACAGAAATATCAACCATCATACCAATTTCTCTTGATAAATCTGTGCAGGGTTCCAAGAAAGAGGAGTTGTGTCTAATAGTTTTGCCATATTTTAGTTTATCTCTTTATTTAATTGGATTTTTGACCTTCCTGATAGCTGGGCTCAGGGCGATTCACAATAAAAATATTTCAGATACAGATAAAACAATTTGAATACAGAAAGAACATTTCAATTCCCGTAAAACAAGATGGTGCCAAATCTGAGTGGTGCTGGGGGGCGGGGTGAGAACAGAAGTGGGAGTGCCAGTTATAAACTGTAGCTGTCCTCAATATTTATTTTATTTTTTTAATTATTTGATTTATATCCCACCCTCCCCGCAAAAGGGCTCAGGGAGGGTTACATAATAATACAAGCAGATCATACAAGCAGGGCTTCTTTTGTAGCAGGAACTCCTTTGCATATTAGGCCACACACCCCTCTTAGTATAGTGCCTACCATGAGCTCTTGGAGAATTGGCTACATCAGGTGTGTGTGGCCTAATATGCAAAGGCGTTCCCGTTACAAAAAAAGCCCTGCAAACAAGGTTAAATTTTTTAAAACCAGCATCAAAGAGACTCAGTTCTGGCATTCACAAAGGCTTCCCACAAGTGCAGGGCATATGGTGGCTAAGACCAGGACCCATTCAAAGGATGCCATAGCGAAGGGCAGTTCATCTGGGTTTGTTCCTATGAGCCGTAAATCACAGGCAATTGAACAGCTATTCGCTTACTTCCTCTGTGTATGTGTGTGCGCACGCGTGTGTGTATGCTATGAATTGAAAATGCCAACAGATCTGCCCACCAAATATTTGCAGTCTAGGGTTTTCCCTAGGGGGAATGCCAGATGTTGTATCATTAAGTTGTGAAATATTCATTTACTTACTGAGGGCACTTTTAACCTGCTTTTCTCCATACGATATGAAACCAAAGCGACTTACAAAGTTCATAATCTGCAAAAGACAATCAAATTCCACAGAATAAGAATATTTCATAATTATTGCTTGCCATTAACAAATCAGTTCATAAGGCAGAGCAGGTGGCAATAGTTCTGCCCTTGACAGAACAGTATCCCCCCAGGCAGGCAGGCACTTACATTATTATACAATCATTCTATACAACTGAACAGTTAAGATTAGAAAGTATTTTTATGATAACTGTCCGGTGTGGGAACTCCAGGGCTTTTTTTGGGCAGGAACGCACAGGAATGCAGTTCTAGCTGGTTTGGTGGCAGGGGGTGTAGCCTAATATGCAAATGAATCCCTGCTGGGCTTTTTCTACAAAAAAGCCCTGCGTGAAGCAATGGTGATGTCAGAGGGTGTGGTCTAATATGCAGATGAGTTCCTGCTGGGCGTTTGCTACAAAAAAAGCACTGGGGAACTCTCCTTGTTACACCCTGTTGTGTGGAGACATCATCACATGGAGCCACATAGTTGTATTCCCAGTGACTTCTTCAGGTTAACTAATATATCTAATTCTCAACATGGCAAAATATGTGGATATTTAAAATCAGATACTTAAAACCAGAAATCTTTCTACATGCCTGAAAAAAGCCGCAGGTTTGCAGAAAAATCTGAAATCACAAATAAATAAACAATGGGGTCTAAACCTCCAGAATAATAAAGGCAGAACCTGTAGCTTAAAGAAATGAATGCCATCAGTGGCTGTTGCTAGGCAACCATAGCAGCGCTGCCAGCCGTCTAGCCTTGGTTTCTATCAGTACAAGGCAAGGAGAGGGCCCTTTCCAGGGTTCTAAGGAAAGATGGATGGGATCAGGCCCAGCAGCAGCCATCAGGCAACTTGCTATCACCTGATTTGTGTGATTTACCCAGACCTAAAGTGGGTCTGGAGTGCACCTTCACTTGCTGCATTTCAGAAGGCATGGAAAACACTTTTATTTCAGAGGATATTTGATACATTCTCAACCACACCATTCCCCATTCGGTGCTATCCTGGTAGAAATCAGAGTACTTCATACATAAGATTTCACTTTCTGTGATCAGAGTAATAAACCCAAAAACAATGTCCTCAGAATGACTGTATATTGGCTGACAAACACAGCTGAGGAGGCCCATTCCTTCCTTACGAGCATGACCTGATGTGACCCAATTTCTGGGTTTGCTCTAGGGACACGCCTCCATTTAGTAGTGCCAGGGAAACCCATCTAGGCCCAATTCTGGTTGGGACCATTGCAGCATGGGGGGGAAGAGGTGCTCCTGGCTGCACTCTTTTTTTCTGACATCAAATGACACCTGGTGCCCTAAACGAAGAGTGAACAGTGGCAGTTGCACCTGTTGCTACTCTTACATCATCTATAATGGCGATACTGAACTAGGCCAGAGGATTAGCTACTCTTATGCTTATAAGTGTGTACTCTGCCACAAGTTACCTTTTCCACAGAAAACCAAGAGCCAAAGACAGAAAACCCAGTTCCAAATCCATGATTAAAAAAACTAACTGCCAAGATAAGCTATATAAACACAGTTCTTGTAGGTAAGGTATATTTTTCACCCAAACCTTACTTAGTGTTGGAGGTTACATTTACCTCCATTGTTGTTCTAATGTTGCTGTTCTGACTATTTTCTGTCCCCTCCCCCCATGGTTGTAGCCAGGGCTTTTTTTTTGTAGAGAAAGCCCAGCAGGAGTTCATTTGCATATTAGACCACACCCCTGATGCCAAGCCTGCAGGAACTGTGTTCCTGTGCATTCCTGCTCAAAAAAAGCCTATAATGCTTTTATTACTTCATATAGTTAACACAATCTATGTCTAACAAGTAATTGGGAGGGGAACTATCCCACATTAGACTACATGCCTGTAGGGCTTGGTGAGTGAATGTTTGATCATCAAATCTGTCCTTATCTCAGCAGTTATATGCTGTTGGAATGTTTATTCTTGCACGAGTTGCCTGGCTTCTTGCAAAAGCTACTTGAAATGATTCATGGGTCTGACAGATGTCTGGTGCAGCTGGATGTGTCCTTGATTATCCCAAAAGTCTGGACAGCCCTGTCATTCACCATTGCCCAAATTATCTCTGTATTGACTGTGGAACCCTCTGTGACAGTACCGTAATGGCTAATTACCCAGGATACCTTTGGTACTTACTTTGTAATGGTCTAGAAGGGTAGGGGGGAAAAACAGCATGGAAGAGAAATAGAGAAAAACCACATCAATAATAATAATAAAAAAAGTCCCATTCTGTTTCTTTTGAAAAAGAATAGATGCTGTCATGGCCTATTTTTAAAGAAAAAATCACAGTGTATGCATATCAGCTCAAAGGGCCTCCTTTTTTTTTTTTTTTTTTTTAAAGATAGATTTCCAGTGCAACGGATAAAATGAGAAATAAAATATGAAGAAATCTGACACTGATAAATTGTAAACAATAGAAGGAGCTATTAGCTGGTAGAATTTAGTATGTATAATATACTTGGAATAAAGGCATGATAGACAGCCATTTGCCGGCTTCATATGTTGCAGGACAGAAATAAAGGAATTCCTCGCATTTGATAAGCAACAGGGAAGAAAAGGAAGGAGGAAGTTTCTAAACATTTGTATCTTTTAAAATACTTAAAAGTTAGAAAAGTAGGCTCACATGCAGAGATTTCTTTCCCCCCACCTTGCGATGATATAAATGAATACATTTTGACAAATGTAGTTTCCAGGAAGTAGATACGTATTAGGAATAAAAGGTGAGGAAAGAGAGGGTACCAAATCCCATTTTGACTTTTAGTGAAGATGATGAGTTCCCAGGAGAACAAAGGAAGCAGAGTCAAGATCAGCCTTTTACACAAAGAATACCATAATTTGCCACATCCTGTCCAAACTGTTCAAATGTCATTTCTGCCTTAATTACTCAGCCTAACAAAGCTACATTCGATTCTATTAGGCTGCCTCTACCTTTGTTTCCCATCTACAAGAGGGCAGGTTTTGAATCCCACCTCCCCAACACCCTTGATGGTGGCAAATACTAAGTCACTGTGCATCCCGTACAATGGAACCCCCCCCCCCTTTTGCATCACATTTATATCTACAACTAGGGGCTCTCCTACACAGTTTTTGTTTGTGAGGTGGGCACCTGTACACATTCAACTAGAATAAATGAGAACTTTGTGTTAATCAGATTGGGCTGAATCCTGCCATTCCACTAAGCAAAGCTGGAAGCTCCTTTCCAGCCTAAAGTCAATGGATAGTTAAGCTGGAGCCATGATGGATGGAACCGAGTACTAAAGTGAAAAGTAGAAGGAATCCCAGATCTGTCTATCATCTGGAAAACCCCCAAAGCATCTGGAAAGGTATTTTCTAGGCAATACAGAGATCTGGGATTCATTCTGCTTTTCACTTTACACACACACACAGACAAATGTATACACACCAGGGCTTTTTTCTTTTGTAGCAGGAACTCCTTTGTATATTTGGCCATACCCCCTGATGTAGCCAATCCTCCAAGAGCTTACAGTAGGCCCTGTAATAAGAGTCCTATAATCTCTTGGAAGATTGGCTACATCGGGGTGTAGGGTTGCCAATCCCCAGGTGGGGGCAGGGGATCCCCCAATTTGGAAGCCCTCCCCCCGCTTCAGGGTCGTCAGAAAGCAGGGGGAGGGGAGGGAAATGTCTTCTGGGAACTCTATTATTCCTTATGGAGATTTATTCCCATATAAAATCATGGAGAATTGATCTGCGGGTATCTAGGGCTCTGGGGGGATGCTTTTTAGGGTAGAGGCACCAAATTTTCATTATAGCATCTAGTGCCTATCCCCAAAATACCCCCCAAGTTTCAAAAAGATTGGACCAGGGGGTCCAATTCTATGAGCCCCAAAAGAAGGTGCCCCTATCTTTCATTATTTCCTATGGAAGGAAGGAATTGAAAAGGTGTGCCGTCCCTTTAAATGTGACGGCCAGAACTCCCTTTGGAGTTCAATTATGCTTGTCACAGCCTTGATCTTGGCTCCACCCCTAATGTCTCCTGGCTCCACCCCCAAAGTCCCCAGATATTTCTTGAATTGGACTTGGCAACCCTATCGGTGTGGGTGTGTGGCCTAATATGCAAATGAGTTCCTGTTACAAAAAAAGCTCTGATATGCACACTGTTTGATCACTGCTGAGAAAAGTCTTGTGAAAGTTTGTAAAAATGCTGGTAAAATAGGCTACCATGCAATGCACTTTTTCACAAAATCAGTTAACACAGTAAGAAATAATCCTGTTTTCTTGACTGTCTTACTGATCTGGGCAGATCTAAAACATCAGTCTTAGCTTTCTTTCTTGGTAAACGCCTAAGGATGGTGAGGGAGCATAAGGCAATTTGATAATGACTTCCAGAAGAGGAAAGTTTGTTTGTGAATTAGGAAGAGAAACAGAGCCATGCTGAATCAGACCAAAGGCCCATCAGGTCCAGCATTCTGTTCACATAGTGGCCAGCCAGCTACCTCTAGGAAGCTCTCAAACAGGCAGACTGCAACAGCATCATCCATTCCTGCTGATGTGCCCCAGCAACTGATATAAAGAGCCATACTACCTCCGGTATTGGAGGGAGTAGATATCCATCATGATTAGTAGCCACTGATAGCCCAGTCCTCCATGAATTTGTCCACTCCTCTTGTAAAGCTTTCCAAGTTGTTGGCCATAACCACATCCTGGGGCAGCAAGTTCCACAAATTAACTATATGCTGTGTGAATAAATATCTCCTTTTGTCTGTCTTGACTCTCCCACCTTTCAGTAGATGACTCTGGGTTCCAGTATTATAGGAGAAAGGTTTCTCTCTTTCTGCTCTTTCCACACCATGCACAATTTTATAAACCTCCATTGTGTCTCTCATTACTCACCCCTTTTCCTAGGCTAAACTGTCCTAAGTGCTGAAATGGAACCTCATAGGGCAGCAGGTCTAGTCCCTTGATTATTTGAGTTGCTGTTTTCTGCAATTTTACAAGCTCTACAATATCATTTTCCCAGTGTAGTGTACACAATATCACAAGGGTGGTCTCACAACAGATTTGCACAAGGGAAATATGATGAGAGTTTTATTCTCTATTCGTGTTCTATTTATGGCCAGTGTGGAATATACCCCTTTCACAGAAGCTGTTGCAGAAGAAAACAGTAAGACCGATATCGTACTAGGCTTGTTCTGGGTGGAGAGCCCTTTTGTTCCTGGTGCTTCTCTTGGTTTTTGCACAAGCTGCCACTTTTTCGCAGCAAGCAAGATCCTCTGACAAACCGTTTCTGCTTGCTGCAGAAAAGCAGCATGCCAACTTGCAGCTCCAGGGCAGCTTGTGCGAAAACTGAGAGCAGTGCCAGGGGCAAAAGGGCTCTCCATCCAGAACAAGCCCTAGTGCAGGGGTGTTTAACATGCGGCCCAGGGGCTGAATCAGGCCCCTGGAGGGCTCCTATCAGGTCCCCAAGCAACTGCTGTCATCTGCTTCCTTTCGCATTACAGCTTGCTTTGCAAGGCTTTCTCAATCGCACAGCAGAGCTACTGAACCAACCTCTCTTCCTTCTATCAGCTGAGGCTTCTCCCCATCCTGATCCCCTGGGGAAGGAAGGAAAGAGCCAGAGCTTCCTTTGCCCAGTTCCCTGAATCCCATGGAAGAAATACCAAGAAAGCACCTTTAAGATGAGTGCTAACGTTTTAAGGATCTTTTAAGGTTTTTTAAAAAAATCTTTGTGTTTGTCTGTGTCCTTTATAAAGCTTACATTTATGCTACCTAATCTTAAACAGGTACACACATGGTCTGGCCTGACATAGCCTGGCCTTACAAGGTCTCATTTATGTCAAATCTGGCCCTCATAACAAATGAGTTCGACACCCCTGCCCTAGTGTGAAATTGGTCTAAGAGTCAAGTAGCACCATGAAGACCGGACTCTTACTGTTTTCAACTGCTTACAGACTAACATGGCTATCTATCTTGACAGAAGCTATTGTGTGCCTGGCTGTCAAAAGTATGTTATCCTGCCCAAACTCTATTTAACTCGGCTAAAAAAGTTAAAGATCCAATCCACCAGGACAGTCTTCTGCACAAGCTCCAATGAACAGGAGCTGTATAAGAAGGGCTCTGATCTGGATCCACCAGGCTAGCACAATCTTGCCAAATCTCATGAACTACTCAGGGTCAGCCATGGCTAGTAGTTGGATGAGAGATGACCAAGGAAATTCAGGGTTTCTATGCAGAGACAGGCAATGGCAGACCACCTCTGCTCATTGCCTTGAAAGTCGGCAACTTTATCAAAAATGTTATTTTTGGTCATTGTAATTTTAACTTGTCCCCAGCCTGGATGGCCCAGGTTAGCCCAATCTTGTCAGATCTCAGAAGCTAAGCAGGGTCAGCCCTGGTTAATACTTGGCTGGTTGCTACGCAGAGGCAAGTGATGGCAACCCACTACTCTTTCCTTATGATGAATCGTGAGGAAAGAGAGCCAGTTTGGTGTAGTTGTTACATGTGCGGACTCTTATTTGGGAGAACCGGGTTTGATTCCCCACTCCTCCACCTGCAGCTGCTGGAATGGCCTTGGGTCAGCCATAGCTCTCGCAAGAGTTGTCCTTGAAAGGGCAGCTGCTGTGAGAGTCCTCAGCCCCACCAGCCTCACAGGGTGTCTGTTGTGGGGGAAGAAGATAAAGGAGATTGAAAGCCACTCTGAGACTCTGATTCAAAGAGAAGGTTGGGGTATAAATCTGTCGTCGTCGTCGTCGTCGTCGTCGTCGTCTTCTTCTTCTTCTTCTTCTTCTTCTTCTTCTTCTTCTTCTTCTTCTTCTTCTTCTTCTTCTTCTTCTTCTTCTTCTTCTTCTTCTTCTTCTTCTTCTTCTTCTTCTTCTTCTTCTTCTTCTTCCCCCCTTGAAAGCCCTATGGCAGAGGTGTCAAGCTAATTTGTTGCAAGGGCTGGATCTGACAAAAATGTCATAAAATGTCATAAAAGTGCCATAAAATGTAATGCCAAGTACTGGAGATATTTTACCATGGACCGTGACCCACACCCCTCTTCAGCACCTTAACTAATCATGCTTTGCTCAATATGCACAAGATGTTTTACACAGCAGAGAGAGTTATTGCCTAAAAATCAAAGCCAGGCATTCTGTACACATACTTACATAAGCGAGCATGTTTGGCAAGCCATTCAGTGGCTTTCCACAGGCACATGTGCATGTGTGACTTTCCTGGGCTTCCTACAAGTGGGAATCCACTTGGCTAGGCTCAAGGAGGTGGCACCAAAGAGATTCTGCTTGCTGCACATGAAGAGCCAGCCATCTTTCCAGCAGTCCAAGCAGAAGATGCAGGATCCCAATGTGCTCTGGCTGAAGGAGGAGTCAATGGTGGCAGAAGAGTTGCCAGGTCCCCTTGTCACACTGGTGGGGGAATTTAGGGGGCATTCTGAGATGTGCCTGACATGAAGATGTCACCCAAAAGTGTTGGGGACATAGTGCAGTAACTCTCTGGGGTTTTTTTTTTGGGGGGGGGCAAAACTCTATGGTAAAACTGGCTTCAAACCACAGAGTTTTGCCCTCGAGCAGGGCCATTGCTACACGATGCCCCAACAACATAATGATGATGATGATGATGATGATGATGATGATGATGATGATGATGATATTGGATTTATATCCTGCCCTCAGAATTTCAGAGTCTCAGAGTGGCTCACAATCTCCTTTATCTTCTCCCCTCACAACAGACACCCTGTGAGGTGAGTGGGACTGAGAGGGCTCTCACAGCAGCTGCCCTTTCAAGGACAACCTTAATGTCACTTCCAGGTGATGTCATCACATTGGGGACATAGCACAACCTCCAAAACAGAAGCCCCCCAAAACAGGGGAACCCCCACTGGGACCCAGGGACTGGCAAGCCTAGATGGCAGGCAGCGCATCCTGGCCCAGCACCTCAACTAAAGGCAGCAGGCAGGCCCCGAGGGGGAGGAGTGGGGCCAAACCAGCCCTTCTCACCTCTTATGGTTGCCAGCTCTGGGTTGGGCAATCTTGGGAGATTTGGAGAAAGACCTTTGGGAGGGCCCATGTTTGGGGAAGAGAGGGACCTCAGCAGGGGGTATAATACCCTAATACAAGCCCTTCTGGTCCACAATTGGGCAATCCCTTCATGTGCACATAGGCTGGTCAAGAGCCCTGTTTGGTATGAATCATTGTAGCAGGCCTTGTGACCTGTCTCATTTACCAGACACAAGGCCATTTGGTTCATGAGAAACGGGTCTTTCCCCCTCACCATTGCCCTTCTCTGGAATACTACGCAAAGGCTCACTATCACTGGCATTCAGGAAGGTCTGTTTTATTTTTAAAGGCATTTGCAAATGGTTGATGTTCAGCAATGTCGGTACAGGTTCTGAGACAAATCATTATTGCTAGGATGATTTCTGTGTTATCACCACTATCTCACTACTTAGCCAGCAGGAGCAAACCAGCAGCTTTTTTTTAAAAGGAAAGAATAACACATCTGATCACTGTAGTCACTATTCCTCTTTTTTCCTTAGTCTCATCCATGCCCAAATGACACAACTGTTACAAATGCTACAATAGACCATCCATATAAATACTTTACAGAAAAAGATTGGCATGATATCTCTCTGCCTATATTTCTTCTGTAGAAATCTGTGCTAAAGGGGGTCATCTTAATGGGGGAAATCCAATCGTCCTCCAGGAGACTTCCTCCAGCCTGTGATTCCCCTTGGAACAATATCAAAATGGACAGAGGTATGGCTGGAAGAAGTAAGTGCAATGTCACTGATGAAGTTACAGGAACTAGCCAGTAAGTGCTGCAACCAGGGCGCTTTTTTTTGTAGCAGGAACTCCTTTGCATTTTAGTCCACACACTCCTGATGTAGCCAATCCTCCGAGAGCTTACAGAAGGCCCTGTAATAACAGCCTTGTAAACTCTTGGGGGATTGGATGTGGGTGTGGCCTAAAATGCAAAGGAGTTCCTGCTACAAAAAAAGCCCTGGCTGCAACCATTGCCCAGTGACATTATACACATGCTTTCTCTAGCAACAGTGGCACTAGCAAAGATGGAGAGTTAAATTTTAGCAACAACCTCAACCTTTCATTAGTGGACTGAGTTCCCTATGACATTGACACAACCAGGAGAGAAGACAATATACCCTGAAATGACAGGATTAAGAGGGGTGTGTGTACATGCACATGTGTTCTCTCATTCACATATGACCAACGCTTGTGAGTCGAGAGCTAGGCACATGGAACTCCGACCAAGGGAACTTTGAATTGTACAGAAGGATGTTTTCTTTGCATGTCACATGTACAGGATCAACTAATGCAGGGGGTCAAGGAAATGTCATCCTAAACAAAAGAATTGGCCATAATTATACAGCAAGCAACATTTCATGCTAATTCTTTCCCCATTTTATAGCCCTGCATAGACATCTACCTATTCAAATAATATTTCACACACTTCTGAAGAATTTTGTCTGAATGATTTCACTTGAAAGACATTGAAGGAAAAGAGAGTTGTGATTTTGCTTTGAGCTTTATAGGAGGGATATTTGGAGATAGGTACATTGGCAATATTTAAAAGCAAAACCCTTAAAATTGAAAATTCATATCCTGTTTTCTGGGATAGATAGAAGCAAGAGCCACCTTAGAAAGCTGGCCCTGAAAACGGCCATTTGCAGAAACCATTGTTGGCAGTTTTCCATTCAACAATGAATGGTGGTTTTTCAGGGCCAGCTTTCTAGGCAGATCACAATTAGATATTATAGTGCAGAATTTTTACAGGAACATTATTTTTTTCTCCAAGATAGTTGGTAAAGGTTCCTTCTCCCTGTGTCAGATATCTGCCAACTGAGGAATCTGAAATTGCAAATAATCAAGGGGTGTTTTAAACTTTTTTTTGCATACATGACATATCTCCAAAACACATACTTATGAAGGCACACGGATCAGCTGAGCTGGGATTGGCTGAGGCTTCTAGGCAAATGTATATTGGGTGGTAAACCCTGGTTTCATGCCATGTAATGTACAAAACTCACCTGTGAATACACTGCATTTGAAAAATGCTGCTGAGATACAAAAAATAGTAATGTAACTGGCATATCTGTGCAGGACTATGACCTCTTTTTTGTTTCTGTTGCAAGCAATACCTTTACATCTTTCTATGCTATTTTTTACATTGCAAACTACCATACAAAGAATATATCGTAATATGAACAGATTGAATACTTGCTACATATTTGATAGGAGCAAAAGGGGTACTTAAATAGTTTTGCAGGCAAAGGGGAGGGGGGGGGTTTCATCAAATGATCTGAAACTCCTTTCTATGCTTTCTTTAAAATGAAAATGGCCTACATATAAGTATTTAAGTCAGGATTTCTGAGCCATTAACTTTAATCGCAGCACCCTTTCCTCTTTCAGAACTTTCTTTCAATTCAACCGCAAGGTTCATTATGATTTTTTTTTTTAATTGCATGCCTTAAGTTGGGTTGCCTAGCAGACAATGACAGAAATGGGACTCTGTTAGAATTTCAAAGGGAGCCAATTGAAGCTTTTCTGCTTTCTCCACTACAGGTTTGCAGTCTGTACTGCCGCTGTGAGCTCCATCGATAATTTAAAAAAAGAGCCTTCTGATAATAGAAGGCAAATCAGGGTTTCTTCTCTTTTCCAGTTAGGACCACAGTGATTGTCCTCAATCAGTCTGCTCTTAAACTAATTGGCGCACACTTTAAAATAGATGTGCAAACTAATTTTAAGGAACTTTAGCACAAACTTCATTCTTTGTGCGATAAGCTCCTAAAATTTCTTAAACCAAACCACATTCCCACTCTGCAAAGAAAGCAAAATACATTGCAAATCTAACACACAGAATATCTGCAATTGTCCAAGACCGCTCTGTACTTGGCCCTAATTTCAAAACTGACCAATCTGGTAGAGAATCAAATCACACTTATTTCTGCACCAACAATGAAAGTAAAGAACAGATCAGACTCCAAAGTAAGCAGTCGCAAAAGACCTTTAAATAACTCAGCTTTCTACCAGGGTTTATTATCTTTCCCTTGTTTTATAGCATTATCTGCCAGAGAAACGGAAGGAGATTTGTAAAACACTATAGCATTTAAGTCATTACATTTTATAGCTAATTTCTAATGTGGATTTGATTTTTTATGAGCAGAAAAAGAATCTCATTTGCATTAGTGACAGTAACTAGAGAAATTTAACACCTGGCACTGGTTGTAGCTGAAATTGAATATTAGCTAGTTGGGTGCTAAAAACTGGATTATATACCTTCAAGGGAGATTTTTCATTCATTTATTTATTCAGTTTTTCTGATGTTATCGTTACAAAACTGTTCCTCCATCATGATGGAAGAAAACTCCCAGGAATATAACCACACACAAAGAATACTCTTGGACAAAAAACGGACTTTTTGGAGGGGGGGAATAACAACATCAAAATGAATCATTTATGCTTTAAAGAATATGCAACACACACCCCTCCAAGCAAATCTCCAGTGAGATATAAAAATACAGCGGCAGCAATACAAAGCCAATTGCTTTCTTCAGGCCCTTAATATTAATGTCAGAAATTGCTGGGATTTCCATCCCTGCATCTAAATGTGTTGTATGCTTGCAAATAAAAACTAAACCCTGGGTGTTTTAGTATTATTATTTCTACTACTATTATTACTACTACACTGGTGGCCTAAACAAAAATGACCTAAAAAAAGAAGAAGAACGGATCCATACATTTGTAAAGTATAGAAAAATTAAGAGAGCTGCACAGAATAGGCAAAGTCGAAGTCAAATGATATGGGAAGTGACACTTTACATAGCCAGCTACAATTAACACATTGATGGCATTTTGCTGGGCTCCTTGCAGTGATCATGCTCTTGTCAAATGTGTTTAGTGCACCAAATCTCCTGGAACCTTCAGCTAGGCAGCCGGCTTTTGACAGATTGAAGGTTCGGAGATAGGCTATCATGACAGATGGAAACTGGCACCGATGTTCAGCTTTCGCCAATCACTGGGGACCTGCCCCCCTTTATTCTTCTGGGCTCAGCTCCGCAACCTCGGCTCCCCCCCCTCCCGAGGAAAGCAAGGGGGATGGCATTGTTAAATAGCGCATCTGTGTGAGTTAGACTACTCTGATGAAAGCATAAGGCAGGCGGTCTGTGAAGCAAAAGACAGCCTTGGCTCTAACTGCATTTGAGATAGACTCGAGAAAGGCTCCAGGGAGCAGGGATAAAACTTTGGTAAATTTCAGACTGAGGGAAAAGAAAAGGGGGGTGGGTGAGAGAGAGGGAGCCCACACGAACCATTAAATGTTAGCTCTTATAGATCTCCCTCCCCTGCCTCCTCTTTTTGCTCAGCCCCTGTCTGTTGAAAGAAATCCACACGTTTAAGCTACCATGATCAGTTTCTTAAGGAGACCTCCAGTAAGTTTTTTTTAAAAGCATCGCATTGATCTTAGTTTATGAAAGTTGGGGATATTTCAGAGCATCGGCAAAGCCCCCCCTCCCCCAGGTCAACTGTAGGTGGGGAGATCCTGTTCTTAACTGCATAAGTAGTTTCCAGCTTTGGAAGCTAACAGTTTATGAGACGGCTGAAGTTCTCAGATGAACTGTTCTTGTTTCTTTAAAAAAAAAACAGTATGGGGATTTTTTTTTTGTGGGACTGAGGTTCACACAGCTGGGCATAAACATGCAGATAATAAAGTTCATTAACCTTTCACCCACTCACACCTTTGGATGAAAGGCATCCGTCATTCGAAATCATGCACCCTGGGATGCTGCCAAAGCATGAGTTTCTGTCTTTCCATCCCTGACAAATTCCTCTTCAATTTCTTCAAACTGGGTTGCAAAGTCTCTTCCTCCCCACCCCCCACTTTAGTTTAGTTGGTTTTTTTTCTTTTTCTTTCTTTCTTTCTTTCTTTTTTTTTTTTTTTTGCTGTCTTAATCTTCAATTCTTCTCTTGCTGATACAGTATTTGGAGCCCGGCACACTGCAGCCCATTTGAGGTATGATAATCAGCTGATTAGCTGGTGGAGTCGTTTTCCCCCAGGCTCTTTTGTGTGCAAAATCCTCACACTCAATTGACATGTGGACATCATAAAGCTGATGAAATGCAATTGTAATGAACAAGAGGGAGAGGCATCTGCAGCCGCCTAAATGAAGGGCCCTTCCCTCTCGACATGCTAATTCGGAAAATCTGCTCTTAACTTGTACTCCCTCCGGATTCCCAAATGGATGCGAATCTCCATGAATGCATATTCAAGCCCTGCATTAAGCCCGCTGCTGTAAGAAGAAAAGTCGAGCCTGGCTGGGCCAATTCTCATTTCAAGACAGATTATACTGCATCAAACGTAGTAATGATCTGACAGTTCATTTATGACGAGAGTCCTACAGTCAAGGTTTAATGCATGGGCAGAAGCAGCTGTGCAGTCAGCATCACCAGCCACAACAAGAGAATCTCTCAGATGGTGGATGGGTTGCTGTCATATTATCCCGGCTAGGCGGGCTGACGCATGAGGGGAGGTGGAACGCATTTAAGAAATTAATGCCTCCATATCTAAAACAGATTGCGCAAACAGCTCCAAGATACATCCTTGTTATTTCAAGGTGCCCTGGAAGCAGAAGTGCGGCCTGATCCCAACTCTATTTACAACAAGTGCATCTGATTTTAAGTGGGTCATTTTTCAAGTACAGCAGGCTTAAATGGAAGCCACAGGCATCTGGTGTTTGGGGTGGGGAGGGTCAGCATTCGATTAAACTTCAGTTTAGCAAGATGGCTGAATGCAGCCTGCTCAGGAAACTGTGGTTTGTTTTGCTAAGTGCTAAACTGAGATCCTTAACCAAAGTATGCCCTTGGCTAGAGACCCAGTTTGGTGGTGCAGTGATTAAGAGTAGTGGACTTTAATCTGGAGAATCAGATTTGATTCCCCAGTCCTTCACATGCAGCTGCTGGGTGACCTTGGGTCAGTCACAGGTCTCTCAGAGCTGCTCTCTCAGCTCCACCTACCTCACAGGCTGTCTGTTGTGGGGAGAGGAAGGGAAGGAGATTGTAAACTGCTCTGAGATTCTTCTTCTTCTTCTTCTTCTTCTTCTTCTTCTTCTTCTTCTTCTTCTTCTTCTTCTTCTTCTTCTTCTTCTTCTTCCGTTTATGCCAAAATGTAGAAATCTCACTTTGTTCACTAGTACTACTCATGTACTACTCGTGCTACCTGGATAAAGAGCTGGCTGCACTGAGCAGCAGAAAAAAGAATTATTTCTTTTTATGCTCTGCTTCCACCCACCCCCACAAAAAAAAAATTGGGACATGAAGCAGTATGCAACATAATTCTCTTTTCCTCCATTTCATTCTCACAACACCTCTCCTGTGTAACTGTTCTATGGGGGAGAGAGACTGTCCTAAGGGAGGATGGGGATTCTTCCAGATCTTAGCCCAACACTCTAACTACTGCACCGCACTTCTCTAGCTATTGGTGGCGCTTCCTAAGGCCACATCCTTCCTATCTCCTTCTGCCCTCTCTTCACACTTCCCTTCCTTGCTAGTGGTGACTTTCCAAGCCAGACTGTGGAGCTCCAATCTCCCCTAAAGGGGGAATTCAAAAAGCAGCCGGACAAACTTCTTGCTTAATCACCAGGGCTTCTTTTGTAGAAAAAGCCCAGTAGGAGCTCCCCCATGCCTTCCCCAGCACACCTGGAGCTCTGACCAGCTCAGGTGGAGCGCCACTCCTGTGTACTCCTGCCACCAAAACCCCTGTTAATCACAGTACGAAGTGTTTATTCAGTTTGCTAGCTTATACAATAGGAATTGCTCCACACACAAAACTGTTACAGAGTTAAAAGCAGTTCACAACCCACCCACTGCTGTATTTTCCTTCCCATAGAGAGAGCTCCTCCTTCAACCCCTATTTACATCCCAGAAGAAAACAAGAGACCCAGCCATGACTCTGTGTCCCCCCGCCCCGCCCCAAGCTTTTTAAAGAGAAAACAAGGTTAGGGAATGTGATTGGCAAGAAAGAAAGGAGTAGAGGTACTTCATTCTAGATTTAAAAAGTTTAGCGAATGCAGCAAAAAGATTAAGCAGAAAGGAGAGAGAAAGACAGTACCTTGGCTGAGAATTGCACAAAGATCATAGAGGAACTTTGACTTGCTCTAAACTTTCCCATCTGTTTATAAGCAGGCAGCACCCAGAATGATGCTTTGCAGGCAGTTAGACAATGTAAAAGCATTCAGGACAGCATCCGGGGATTCGGGAGGCAAAGCAGGGGAGTAACTGAGGTTTACCAACAAACCGTGATCAGTTATGTATATCTCACGGACTAAACCAGGGTTTGTGCAATAAACTGCTTTTTATACAAATCATGGCTTATTGTGATCTCTGAACAGCTCCACAGACAATGTGAATCCCAGTTTTCAGAGATGGTTTTAAAATATGGCAAGAGCTAAATGCTTATTTTAAACAAGTTCAAGTATTTACACATTCCCATTATGGTGTCTGAATTTTTTTTCTTTATCAGCAGGTCCCCATGCCATGGCCTAAAAAAGTTTTAATTAAAAAAACCCAGCTTGTCATGCATAGAAGAAAATAGGGTTGCCAAGTATCTTTCAGTCCCCACTTGGCATGATGACGTCATCCAGAAGTGACGTCATCGTGCCAGTGACATCATGCGGTGACCACTCTAGGTGATTCCAGGAAAACTCTATGGTTTTCCCAGATGCTGTAGCCATTTGGAAGCTCTATAGTATCTCCCGGACCAGGGGCTTAGCAGCCCTAGAACAAAATGATACACCAGGCCAGAGCCTCAGAAAGCTCCTTACTATAATAGCTTGAGCACATATACCTCATTGTCCTCAAGGAGACTAACCATGGATAGTTGTGGGTAGATTGCAACATGGATCTTGCCAGGGCTTTTTTTGTAGAAAGAACTCCTTTGCAAATTAGGCTGCATTCCCAATGTAGACAATCCTCCAAGAGCTTATAGGGCTGTTAGTACAAGGCCTACTGTAAACTCCAGGAGGATTGGCTATATCAGGGGGGTGCGGCCTAATATGCAAAGGAGTTCCTGCTACAAAAAAGACCTGGTACCTGCTTTTATCAGAGTTACTTGCTCCAGCCCCACTTCATTTCGGTGTGGCTTGCACTATGGAAATTGCCATGAAACTGTATCCAGGAATTGAGTAGATAGGATACAAGAGAGAATTGAGGGTGGGGAGCTGATCAGGGGTTACACTGAAGAGAATACCATCTTACTGAGTATAGGGCTACAGTGGTGCAATATTACAATAAAATAAATGGAAATTTACTCTGCTGTTTCTATACCTTTAAGCTTGTTCTAATATTTCACTGGAAACTTGTAATCACAGGGAATCGGAAACTACCCGGTTCAAAAACGTTAATCCAATTTTTCAGAGCTCAAATTCCACAGTAGACCTCATTTCATGCTGAACTTCCAGGGCTTAAACATATGAAATAGCTATTTAAAAGAATGATATAAGGCATGAACAAGTTGCTTAATTATCCCCAGCCAAATGACTCCTACATATGTTTAAGCTTGCCAAAGAAGATATTTAAATAAAGGAGCTGAGAGAGCAATGGGTAGTGATTAATTTGCTGCATGCACAGAAAGTCCCTCAAATATACAAACCCCACACCTTATCTGCATGTTGCCCTCTCAGAATGTCACACATTGTCTTAAGGAATGGCATTTGACCATGAAAAGTCATATCAAAGCAACTGAGATTATAAGGCACATGTGTTTTGGAATATTTAGGAATTGTACCACAGGATCAGCAGGCAGAAGTGCATTGGTTAAGCATCTGTTTGTTGTTGTTGTTCAGTCACACAGTTGACTCCAACTCTTTGCGACCCCATGGACAAAGTCACGCCAGGCCCTCCTGTCTTCCACCATCCTCCGAAGTCTGCTCAAATTTGTGTTTGTTACGTCAGTAATGCTGTCCAGCCATCTCATCTTTTGCTGTCCCCTTCTTCTTTTGCCTTCTGTCTTTCCCAGAAAACATCTGTACAGCATTCTAGTTCTCTGACTAGTTTCCTGGGCCCTCTGATTGGCTGCTGGATTCGTCTTGCAAGACATGCATTCTTTCTACAGTAAGAACCCAATTCAGGAGAAGATAGATGTGCCCGATCGAATGTAATTTGGTTGGCTTGTTGTTCAGAAAGGTAGAATTTTCAAAAAGCAAAATATGGTTCTATGAAAGCTTTCCCCTCCCTCTGCAGCCTTGCTGCCTAGAGTTTCATAAAGGTTCAGATTTTTAAAAAAGCAGCCAGCATGTTGTTGTTTTTTATTTGGTGGATTTATATTCTGTCCTTTTCCATATGGGCTCAGGGCGGAATACAAACAATAAAAACAATTAAAATCTTGAAGATCCAGGTTCAAATCCCCATTCTACCATGAAAGCTCACTGTGTGACTTTATGCCTAACCTGCCCCACAGGATGGTTATTGTGAGAAGAGTATTGTGGGTGGTGCCCTAGGACCTGCCCCACCTGCAGCACCAGACTCAAGAGGGTGAGGGCAGGGGCGGGAGCCTATGTGTTCCTTGCAGCCCATCAAAGGCAGGCTCCTCAGAGCATACATGCTGAGGCACTGCATGGCTGCTCTCACCTTCAAGGAGAGAGCAGTGGGGTGGAACATGCTCTCCTCCGAGTCCGCTTTCCCTTGCAAGGGAAGGTGGACTCAGAGGACAGCACATGCCCAGCTACTCTCGCCTTCAAAGTGAGAGTGAAGGGGCTCAGAGGAGGGCGCATGCTGATGCCCCGCCTGGCCTCTCTTGTCTTTAAGGTGAGACTGGTGGGGCGGGGCATGCTCTCCTCTGAGCCCACCTTCCCTTGCAAGGGAAGGCAAGTGGAGGAGAGCACATGCTGACGTGCTGCCCGGCCACTCTCATCTTCAAGGCGAGAATGGTGGGATGGGGTGTGCTCTCTTAGCCTGCCTTCCCTTGCAAGGGAAGACAGGCTTGGAGGAGCTCACCTGCTGATGTGCCACCCAGGCACTCTCACCTTCCTCGGTTTGCACAGACCTAGGAAGGGAAAGTAGTGGGATGGGGGGAGGGGTCACCCAGCAGTACCCCTGTAGGCCACCTACCTGGCCTATTCCTACGCACTGGCCCTGTTTGTGGTGGCATAGGCACTTCTCCCAGGTGGATCAAAAAGTCAACGTCAGACACTCACAGCTGCTGCCCATTTTGCCCTCGCACTCACCCCATTCTCCAACATCTCTGAGACACATCAAATAGCTATCTGTTGGGAAATGATAGCAAAGTCTTCTGCTGTACTCCTCCCATGTTTCCGGGCATCTAACCGAGGGAGCATGCCAGCAAGGTGGATTGGTGGTTTGAATCCACCAATCTGCTCTAGGCGCTCACCAGTATTTTTTTTTTTTTTAAAAAAATCACTATCATGGAGCAGATGAGTGGATAAGCGCATATGCACATGGCTACTAAAAATGTAAGGGGAGAAAAACCTCAAGCCACGCCAAGGGGATGGCATGCAGCCATTTTGTGAACATACTGATGTGTCCCACACACAATATATGGGCACCTCCTGTGGGAGTGTGTGATTGTGCTTTGTCTGCTCCATTTTGGGGTGGCAGGATTTGCAATGGTTCCTGCATTCATGAAGCTGCTGGTCTGAATGCAGCCTAGGCTTCCCAACCCCCCCCCCCGCCCTGGTGGGGGACCCTCAGATTTGCAGCCTCCTCCCCCGCTCTCTCCAAAAATCCGGAAGCGGGGGCGGGGGGGGGAGAACATGCGTGTAGGCATCATGTAGTTGTAGAGCTCCTGATCCTCTTGTAAAATGTGTGCCTTTAAGGCTGCGCAGGAAACAGGAAGGGCTTCATTGGAAGGGGTCAGTAATAGTTTCCATGGAGAACGGCCCCTCCCTTTCTTTTGCTTTCATTTTCACAGCAAGTAAAGTTCTGCAGGAACAAGACCCAGTAAGTATTTGTGTGTGTGAGAGAGGGAGGGGGCAGGGGATTTTCTGGTTTGGAGGCCCTCCCCCCCCTTTAGAAAGCATGGGGGGGAGGGAAATGTCTACTGGGCACTATTATTCCCTATGGAGAACGATTCCCATAGGGAATAATGGGGAATTGATCCGTGGGTATTGGGGGCTCGGGGGGGTATTTTTTGAGGTAGAGGCACCAAAGTTTTAGTATAGCATCTAGTGCCTCTCCCCAAAATACCCCCCAAGTTTCAAAACGATTGGACCAGAGGGTCCAATTCTATGAGCCCCAAAAGATGGTGCCCCTATCCTTAATTATTTCCTATGGAAGAAAGGCATTTAAAAAGGTGTGCTGTTCCTTTAAATGTGATGTCCAGAACTCCCTTGGAGTTCAATTATGCTTGTCACACCCTTCTTCCTGGCTCCACCCCCAATGTCTCCTGGCTCCGCACCCAAAGTCCCCAGATTTTTCTTTAATTGGACTTGGCAACCCTAATGCAGCCTGGGCAGGGGTGGAATTCTAGCAGGAGCTCCTTTGCAATATTAGGCCACACACCCCTGGTGTAGCCAATCCTCCAAGAGCTTACATGGCTCGTTTTTGTAAGCTTTTGGAGGATTGGCTACATCAGGAAGGTGAGGCCTAATATGCAAAGGAGCTCCTGCTAGAATTCCACTCCTGAACCTGGGAGAGAGAGAGAGAGAGAGAAGTCCTCAGCAGAGTTACACCATTCTAAGACTATTAATGTCAATGGTCTTAGAATGGCATAACTCTGCTTAGAACGGAACTGGCAATCCTTTTGTTTCCTCAAAAGTAATTCCATGCATCTCATCATTGATAATGCTCATGTTTTCCCAGTTCTGCTGCACCATTCAGCATTGCAGGGATAACTACCGCTGATGACAGAAGTTAACAGTCACATTTGCATTATCTTTGGATGTATTTCAATAACACACCAGCAGCATGTGTGTCCCATAAACTCTGTTGTTAAGCTTAAGCATCCTAGCATGTGTTCCGGTTTTGAGAATGCTGTAAAAATTTTAAATTGGCATCTCTTGTAATTAACTCTGGTTTCAGAGTTTACAGGCGACTTCAGATCAGTGCTTCACTATGTTAACAGTTTCACAAGGAGGAAACCAGGGAGGAAAGGGAAAACAGCAAACAAGAACTTCTGTTTAAGGGCAATGAAATTCAAAGAAGTTGGATTTTTGCAGCTTTAATTTAATGTATAGCAACAGACTCATATGGAGAATGTTGCCTCCATCCTTACAAAACAAAAGTCATGTTGGTCCTCACCAATTAAAAGAAAGGAAACAATACAACTTAACAAATCCTGCTTTTTGTGAGTTCAGTAGCCTTTCCCCACATTTCATGTATTTTATTTGGGCTACTGCTTTTATTTTAATGGAATCACAGAGTAGGAAGGGGCCATACAAGCCATCTAGTCCAACCCCTTGCTCAGTGCAAAAAACAAACAAACAAAAAAGTAAAGGCAGTCCTCTGTGCAAGCACCGAGTCATTACCGACCCATGGGGTCACATCACGATGTTTTCTTGGCAGACTTTTTACGGGGTGGTTTGACATTGCCTTCCCCAGTCATTTACACTTTACCCCCAGCAAGCTGGGTACTCATTTTACCAACCTTGGCAGGATGGAAGGCTGAGTCAACCTTGAGCCAGTTACCTGAACTCAGCTTCCTCTGGGATCGAACTCAGGTCATGAGCAGAGCTTGGGCTACAGTACTGCAGCTTACCACTCTGCACCATGGGGCTGCTTGGTCAATGCAAGATCACCCTAAAACAAGGGTGTTGAACATGCGGCCCAGGTGCTGAATCAGGCCCCTGGAGGGCTCCTATCAGGCCCCTGAGCAACTGGCAGTCATCTGCTTCCTTCTCCCTCTCTCTTGCTTCTTTCTGCATAACAGCTTGCTTTGGAGGGCTTGCTCAATTGAACAGGAGCTACAGAGCAAAGCCTCTATTTACTCCATTGGCTGAGACTCCTCCCTTGAGGAGGGAGGAGGGAGGAATAGCTTGCTTTGCCAGGCTCTCTCAATTGCACAGCAAAGCTACTGCGCTAAGCTTCTCTTCCTTCTGTTGACTGAGGCTCCTTCCCCCTCCTGGTCCCCTGGGGAAGGAAGGAAAGAACCAAAGCTTCCTTTGCCCAGTTCTCTGGATTGCTCAGGAGAGATACCAAGAAGCACCTTTAAGAATGACAAAAGCATGTTTTATTTTAATTTTTGTTTTTAAAAAATCTTCAATTGTGTTTGTGTTCCTTATAAAGTTTATATCTCTGCTATCTGGCATTGCATTTTATGACACACATGGCCTGGCCCGACAAGGTCTCATTTATGTCAGATCTGGCCATCATAACGAATGAGTTTGGCACCCCTGTCCTAAAACATCCCTGATAGAAGTTTGTCCAGCCACTGCTTGATGATTGCCAATAAGGGGGAGCTCACCACCTTCCTAGGCAGCTTATTTCACAGCTAAACTACACTTACTGTAAAAAAAAAAAAATCCTATACCTTTCCACCTGTAATTTAAATCCACTATTGTGAGTCCTATCTTCTGGTGACTACAGGAACAGGTTCCTGCCTTCCACTAAATCAGGGGTGGCCAACGGTAGCTCTCCAGATGTTTTTTGCCTACAACTCCCATCAGCCCCAGCCATTGGCCATGCTGGCTGGGGCTGATTGGAGTTGTAGGCAAAAAACATCTGGAGAGCTACCGTTGGCCACCCCTGCTCTAAGTGACAAAGAGAACAATCATGTCCCCCTTCAGCTTCCTTTTCTTCAGACTGAACATTCCCAAGTCCCTCAGCATTCTTTCATAGGCTTTGGTCTCCAGATCCTTGATCATCCTTGTTGCCTTCCTTTGCACCCGCTCCATTCTATCCACATCCTCTTTGAAGTGAGGCCTCCAGAACTGTGTACAGTACTGCAGGTGATGGTTTCTTACTTGGAAAGTCTTAGTAAGGAGTGATAACAACTTCATTCAACTAGAAAATATGACTCTAGGAACTCCAGAAAGAACAAAATAGATAATGGTGAAATAATGTCAATGATGCTACAGTGCTCTGGCTCCTTGGAGGGAGATCTGCCCCATTCTGATGGGTTTATCAGTTTTCTATTTTAGATTCTTATCCTACCCTTCTTCAATTCAGGGAGTTCAAGTACATGTGTCAAACCCCACCCCCTTATCCTAACAACTTTGTCAGATGAGTTAGGCCAAGAAGTAGTGATCAGTTCAAGGTCTCCCAGTCAGCTTCTGTTTGGTGTAGATAGATCCAAGCGGGCAGCCGTGTTGGTCTGAAGCAGTTGAACAAAGCAGGAGTCAAGTGCATCTTTAAGACCAACCAAGTTTTATTTAGAACATAAGCTTTCATGTGCTACCCCACCTGGGGGTGCCACTAGATGCCCCCTTAACCATGCAGAGTGCTCCAAGGAGGCTTCCAAGGAAACCTCTGAAGAACACACTGTTTTAGTGTTGCCCATCCACTTTGGGGTTGAAAGGAGCTAAACGGCGCCTTCCAAAGGGTGCAGGGTGGTGGGGGATGAGACAGCAACTGTGTTGGTCTGATGCAACAGAACAAATCTTGAGTCTAATGGCATCTTTAAGACCAACATGTGCAGGTACACTTCCTCAGATGAGAAATGTGCCTGCACCTGAAAGCTTATACCTTGAATAGACTTTTGTTGGTCTTAAAGGTGCCACTGGACTCAAAACTTTGTATCACTTGAAAGATACTTTCTGTCTACATACCACTAAGACTTTAATCAACTGGAGGAGAACAGGACTACCAATTTCTGGTAGCTGTCTGCGATTATAGGTTTTCTCTGTATGGTGGGATTCACAGAACTGAAACAGAGGCACCCCATAAAAACCTTTTCCTGAAGCTGTGCACTCTCTTTAAATTCCAATTAAAAGATCAACAGTTTTAACAGCTCTCAGACACTTACCACCCCAGAGTTCAGAGAGATCCTGTAACTGAACATGATTCCATCCCCGCCTTCTGTTTAGTTTGCTGGAATATAATATCAGCATGATCTCAGACCTGCCAAACATGTGCTTAAGAGAGAATTAAAGAGCAACTGCTATTTCCAAAATCTTAAGAACTTTAATCACTGGTTGAATACCTTTTGGAATTCAATGGACTCAAAGGATCCTCATGCTTGTTCCTCTCCCCCACAGCTCACGCAAACTTTGAAGTTTTATTCTTTATTCTTAATTTTTTTTGGGGGGGGGGGAGGGTTGGGGAGTGTACAACTGATTAAAAATGTTGGTTAAAAACCACTGCTGTCCTCAACCATAAGCCTGGCAGAACATGTCTGCCTTACAAGCTCTGTGGAACTGAACTGAACTAGGTCCTGCAGGGCATGGAAGTTGTTTGGTAGAGAGTTCTACCAGGTTGGAGCCAGAGCTGAAAAGCCTTGGCTCTGGTTGAGTACAGCTGGATATCTGGTTAGACTAGGATCTGGGAAACCCAGGTTCACATTCCCACTTTATTCTTCATAGGGTTACCAGGCTGAACTCAGGAAACATCTGGGGACTTTGGGTGTGGAGCTGAGAGACCTTCCCATTCCAAGTAAATAAATAAATTAAAAATACAGCAGTGCAGTTCCCCTGAATACAGTCTTCATTTCCAACTCCTCTTTTTTTGCCTTTTTTGCAGCACTTCCATTCAATGAAATGGAACACACACACTTACAAAGCAGCAAAAATAAACAGTTTGTATGCCCACACTTTTGTGATCTCCCTGGGACAATGGTATAGATACTTTACTCACCAGAGTTGCTGAATGTAACAATCTGTTGTATTTTTACCAACTTAAGGAGAGAGAGGTCTGGGGGGTGTTTTCATCTATCCCATAATCAGGTTCTAGTTAACTCTTTACTATCCCTTTTACTATACAAACAGCTTCTGAAAGGAATGCAAAATGAACTGAGGGACTGGGCTCTCTCTTTTACTCTTCTGCACACTCGTCGCTCTGCCTGCTTGCCCTGCCCCCATACAGCTTCAGTTTCACTGAGATTTAAGGGCACATACACAGATCTTCCAAAATACAAGGAGTTTTCAAACTTCTAACCCTGCCTGAAATCTAAAGGCACATTGTGGCAGTTGGGGCGGGGCTTCCCCTGTGGGCCAGCTGGCTGGTGGTGGGGAGGAGTCTGCAAAACTGGGTGATCCCATGCCCAGACCTGGGGACTGGGAAGCCAAATTCCTCATTCCCCTCTGTCCTATCTCAAAATACTGTTGCCAGATTGTGAGAATAGTAGAACATCTCACCTGGGTCCACAAAGGTCTTGAAAACACCTCAGTCACTGACCATTTACTATAAGATACCAAGCACTGGAAGGTGCAGTTAACTTAATCTACCTCAAGGTTACAATTCATTATAAGAGAGAAGAGCCATTAGTACTTAAGAAGTGGGATCACAAAAGAGTACAGTTGGTGGAGTGGGAGGTGTGAATTCTATTCTCCATTTCCCTCAGTTCAACCTCAGAATATATATTTTGACTGCATTACAGTAGTCTAGTCTCAATGTCACCATGGGATGGATCCACGTGGTCATATTAGCCAAGTCCAAGAGCCCATCTTCTGAATAGCCAGTTTGGTGTAATGGTTAAGTGCTTGGACTCTTTTCTGGGAGAACCAGATTCGATTCCCCACTCCTCCTCCACAGGCTGGAGTGACCTTGGGTCAGTCATAACTCTGTCAGAACTGTTTTCTCAAGAGCAGTTTCTGTCAGAACTCTCAGCCCCAACTACCTCACAGGGTGTCTTTTGTGGGGAGGGAAAGAGAAAGGAGGTGAGTGGAGGCAGAAAGGCCAAGCTTGCACCTTTGCAAGCTTAAATAGCCTCAGGGTTCCCACTTGGCTTCCAAACCAATCCCAGCGCTTTCTGTGGCATCTGAGGATTGGTCTGGACTGGCTGGGCTCTCCACCTCCCTGCCTGAGGCGTGAAACCCCACTGCAGACTCCCCCCCCCCTCATCGTCCACCTCCAGGAGCTGCAAATGACAGTGGAGGTGAGTGCTCCAGCTGTGCTTGTAAACCATTCTGAGACTCCAAGTGAAGGGTGGGGTATAAATCCAATCTCCTCCTCTTCTTCTTCTCTAAATTAATTTGGAAGAAATCATTTTTTGCAGCTGTGTTAACATCCTTTTCCAGCAGTATTGCTAGATCCAGTATAATTCTTCTACCTGAGGCATCAAGGGTCAGATGAAGAACCCCCTCAAAGGTGTGGAAGTGAAGCACAATGTCCTTCAAGATCTCACATTCCCAACTAGCATTACCTTTGTGGTGGTGCTGATATTGTTGGACCTGTCGGCCGCATTTGATACGGTCGATCATCAGCTACTGGCCCGCCAGCTCGCCGACGCGGGGATTGGCCTTACAGTGGCTTTCCTCCTTCCTCGAAGGACGGGGACAAAGGGTGGCCATTGGGGGGGAGCGGTCCCAGAGGCACCCACTAGTATGTGGGGTGCCACAAGGGGCAGTTCTCTCCCCGATGTTGTTTAACATCTATATGCGCCCCCTTGCCCAGATTGCCCAGAGGTTTGGGCTTGGGTGCCACCAATACGCTGATGACACCCAGCTCTATCTACTAATGGATGGCCGGCCTGGCTCCGTCCCAGAAAGCCTGGACTTAGCATTGCAAGCCGTGGCAGGTTGGCTCAGACTGAGCGGGCTGAAGTTAAATCCAACGAACACAGAGGTCCTTTGCTTGGGTCGCGGTGCCCTGGGAAGGGAAATCCCTTTGCCGGTCCTTGACGGTGTGCAGCTTAAAGCGGCACATAAGGTCAAGAGCCTGGGGGTTCTTCTGGAGCCTTCATTATCAATGGAGGCACAGATAGCGGCCGCTGCCAAGTCCGCGTTTTTTCATCTTCGACGGGCAAAGCAGTTGGCCCCCTTCCTGGAGCGCCGTGACCTAGCAATGGTGATCCATGCTACGGTCACCTCGAGACTGGACTACTGCAACGCCCTCTACATGGGGCTGCCCTTGTGTCAAACTCGGTGGCTGCAGCTGGTGCAGAACGCGGCGGCTAGGCTGTTGCTGGGGCTCCCAAGGTGGGAGCACATACAGCCGGGGCTGCGCGGGCTGCACTGGCTGCCAGTGGTATACCGAGTTCACTACAAAGTGCTGGTTATCACCTTTAAAGCCCTATATGGCCGAGGACCTACCTACCTGAGGGACTGTCTCTCCCCATATGAGCCCCAGAGGGCACTGAGGTCATCTGGGAAAAACCAGTTGAATATCCCTGGGCCAAGGGAGGCCAGACTGAAGGCCACCCGGGATCGGGCCTTCTCTGTCGTTGCTCCATTATTGTGGAACCAACTCCCCGAGGAGGTGAGGGCCCTAAGATGTTTAGATCAATTTCGTAGGGCCTGTAAGACCCACCTTTTCAAGGTGGCCTTCAACTAGCGATAGAATTAGTAACAAAGCTAGGTATGCTGCTGGAAATGTTTTTATTATCTGATGTTTACGAAATCTAATGTTTATAACACCATATTGTTATGTTAATTTTAATAATTTATAACTGTTTTAACCATGTTTTTATAATGTAAACTGATGTAATGTGTATTTTATGCTGTGAGCCGCCCTGAGCCTGCTTTGGCGGGGAGGGCGGGATAGAAATAAAAAATTATTATTATTATTATTTGTCCAGGCCTCGGATTCAGTAGGAGCTCACAGGAGCACAGCTCCTGAACCTTTCTGAGAGTTCCGCCTCCTCCTTCTGAGAGTTCCACCCCCTTGCCCATTGAATAGTAGGTGCAGCTGTATCCCTGGATGAGCTCCACCATCTATTTTTCTACAAAACGACCCCTGCCTTTGTCTTGTTGGGACTTCATTTCAGTTTGTTCGCTCTTAGACATTTAACCACAGCAGACAGGCAGCAATTCAGGAGCTTTGTCACTTTGGTTCCTAATTGAGGAGAAAAATGGGATACAAATGAAGTAAATAAATAAATACTGAAGCAGTGTTGAGGACAGCCATTTAGCCAGCTCCAAAAGTTATGACCCCTTAGCCAAAATCTGACCCACTCGGACCGATGCTTATTTGAGCTCATATTAACCATAGTTTACTAAAATCTTTTTTGTCTGCAGCATTTCCTTTATTCCCAGGATTGCCCGGCACAAATTCCCTAGTTCTGAAATGGCCTTGTCCTTTCCCAAGTGGCAAATCCAATTGCAGCTGCCTGCTTTGGGGAGTTATTGTAGAAAAATCATTAAAACCATCAACCCAGTGCTCGGCAGCAGGAGGAGCGGCAAACATGATCTCGAGCGGTATTAGCTGGGGGATAGAGCGCTAACCGAAAAGGTGATCGGGGCTCTGCTTAAGAACCTTATTAGCTGGAGTATATCTAGACCTCTCTACAGGGGTGGTCACTGTAACATGGGATGGATATTATTGCTTTGTAGGGGAGGCACCCCAGGGCAACCAAGATAATATCAGGTCTCTAAAATCTAAGTTATGAAGAAAGGTTAAGGGAGTAGAGCTTATTCTCCCTGGAAAATAACAGACACTGAGGTGACTTAAGAGAAGTCTTCAAAATTGTGGAAGCTATTGATAAAATTTACTACAGATATACTTTTACACTGATAAAAATGTTCAAAAAAGTAAGAGATGTAAAAATTACAAAACTAGCTTTTTTTAAAAAAAGAGGTTTTCAGTGACTACCCAACTGATTCGTAGATGGCATTTCCCAGATTGCAAACACTGAGCCATTTGCAAATATATGATGAAGATTTGCTTGCAACCCCTGTGAACTTGTATATGGATTTTTTAAAGGTAAACCTATAATGTTCATTTTCTAAGTCTTTTTTTTTAAAAAAAAGGGACTGAAAGTAAGTGTAACTATATGGGTTACACAGAGTCCCTATGAAATGATCAATATAACATAGCATATCTTGCAAATGTATTTTTAAGTTGATAATTGTCGAATTTTTTTCAAAATAATTCTAAAACCCTAATTTTAATATCTAACCAGTGACTTAACATTCTCTAATCACAAAGCCTTTTAAATCAGCCATTGTCTCACTTCTCCCATATGACTAGAAATTTTTCACGATTAGAAATTCCTTACAAGTAAACAGCTTCTCACATCTAGTTCAAATTGTGACACAAAGATCTGTATGTGTGTGTGTGTGTGTGTGTGTGTATATATATATATATATATATATATATATATATATATATACAAAATGGTAAACTGGTAAATATTTTGAACTTATCTTTAGAATTAGTACACAAAATACAATTCAAAACCATGCATAAGGAGCACTGTAGATGTCTGGAAACACAACACAACTGTCTGGTAATTGACTCATGTGGTAAAAATTGCCTATGAGATGTGGTTTCATAAAACTGTTCAGGCACTTTTAGCCTGTGGTAACATTTAGAGAAGATCAATGTTACATTGTGTGAGAAGCAGTATACTCTGAGACAGAGGGTGTCGCCAGGCGGTAGATGAGGCCTGAATGCACCCCAGAAGGGCCACTTTTGTCTCCTGAATTTCTGAGCATAGCAGCTGTCCTCCTTCACTGGCTCTGTTTTTCTTGATGGTAACAGCAGAACTGGTCTCCCTCCACGCCTGCCCTCTGCATTCATCGCACATTTTGTGGGAGCCTCAGGGGTTAGGGACTTCGTGGGCACCATGAGAGTGATGGTGTCACATCACTTCCAGGGAAAACCTGGCCATGACATCACAATGCTCTAGGAATTGCTGGAAACTCAATGATAAAACCATAGAGTTTCCAGGAATATCTAGAGAGATGTGATGTCACGGCCAGGTTTTCTCTAGAAACAACGTATCACTGTTGCATGGACAGTAATTTTTACATTTCTTTTCTCTCACTGATCAATGGAGGAAGACCTGGCAACCCTAATTGGCAGCGAACATTCACGCTGCCTCTCCCTCATTCACACTTAGCAGAAAGAAGGCAAAGGATATTATTTTTGTCTTGACCACTGCAGCATACTACCAGTAATCCATTCTCCCACCAATCCTCCTCATAGGGGCCGGCACTGCTGCCCAGAAGAAGAGGGGAGACAACTGCCTCTTACTGCTGTTGAGTCTGGATCCACTCTTGGCTGCCACCACCCTTGTCCTGATAGTGTTTGTTTGTTTATTGTTTGGATTTTAATTGCACCATTCTTTGCACGCAGGGCTCAGGGCAGCTCACAATAGACTTAAATTACAGATAAAACAATAAAAACATTATACAGTTCAATAAATTAACATAATTTAGCATACCAAGATGGTTCATATGTCTATGAAATGTCCAAGATTTAAAAAGGGCAGTGGGTGAAACCTCCTCACAGTTACTGAATAAGCGGCCTGACAAGGCAGTAGGGGCGCACGGGGGCACTATTATATGGTGCCATAGAGTTTTTAACCAAATGATAGAACATCCCCCACACAACGTGCCTGGTGCAATGACATCATTTCCAGGTGATGCCATTGTGCTGGGCACACTGGTCACCAACAAAGCTCTTTGGGGGTGGGTATCTCCCCCCCCCCCCCGGCCAGCTCCGTGCCCCTCCCAAAACCAGGGGAACCAGGCTGGGAATCCTAGGTCAGGGCTAAAAGAATGTCTGTGTTCTAGAAGGCTCTGTGTGGCAAAAGCAAGAACTCCTCCTGCCATTCAGAGGAGGGCCAAGACAAGCAAGCAGTCCTAGTGCTAACAGTTCCTAAGAGCTACTACCTCTTGCATGCCTGTCCTTCCTCCTCCTCTCTGTCTGGGCTAGCTGCTGTGATATCCTAGCAAATATCCCTAGTTCATCAGGGCATCAGTTACAGCTCCATGTAGCCCAGCTTGCTGTCTCTGCCAGCCTTTCTCTAAATGGGACAGAAGAAGACTGGAATGGTAGTAGGGAGACCTGTCCACCCCCCCCCCCCCCCCAATTCCCTGCCTCCACTCAACAGGCCAGCAGGGAAGGAATGGGGGAGAAACTGGTACTCTACGTTGTTGCAGTGTCATTTCTGGAGCAGTCATAAGTGATGTCAATGGGTAGAGGTGACACCCTAGCAATCTCCCAAAACAATATGGTAAAACCACGTGGATGCAGAGTCATTACCACCAATTCACACCAGAACAGGTAGGTCCCCACCTCTACAAATTCACGGCCCTAAATGACACTATATTAATGGGGGTGGGGTGGGGTGGGGAGGCATACTGCAATTTAATCCCAGATAAATTTAAATGCAGGATTTTGAACCTTCTGTGAAACTTTATACACATCCACAAATTCTTTGTTCCCTCCTGACTAAAACTTGTAATAGTGCATCTATTTCCACCAAAGCTTGATGCTAATGATAATGTGTTTCATGGACAATAGCTATTTTTCCTTTGTTCTTGATATAACAGCATCTAATTTTAAGAGTGGGGAACCCTAATGTTCCAATCTTTGCCACCCTTTCCAGCAAGCCCATTATTATAACCAATGTTCTCCATGAAGGAATCTATTCAAATCCATCCCTCCCCCCCTTTTTTTGTCTGTGGCTCTTGTTACAGAAATTAGAACTCTGCCACAACAAAGCATAATTAGCCAATGATAACAAATTATGCATGTTTCCAAGCAAATAGCAGAAAACCTAATTATTAAGAGTGTTGCTACAGTCAGCTGTATGACCTTACATAATTTGACTGATGGAGTGTTCAGATCAACTGAATACATTTTGCTGGAGCAGGATCATTATTTCAGAAATGAAGAGAACCAGAAGTGTACATGAATCAAGCAGAAATACTTTACCGGAGAGTTAAGGAAGAGATATGGTCCACTATCATAACATGGTTTTCATGAGATTATTTGATATATGTCTTAGATTTTAAAGCATATCCTCAAAACCCCTCAGTAAGTATAAAGTATTTTGTTTTCTAGTCTGCCCTTTCCTAAAATCTTGGGCACCTAAAAGCAAACACAATAAAAATTAAATACCCAGATACATTATGTATTTACTTGCTTCTTATATACACTGGCTGAACCATGGCCAGTCTAAGCAATCCAAGTTATTTTACCTTTCCAAGAGGCTCATATTGGACACTGATGGTCTATTCTGTAGAAAGATAAAGGCACAAATAATAGTTGGGGAAAGTTCACACAATATCAAGAAAACCAGCCCAGCATCATAGACACTGCTGCTGCATAAACTGCAGATCTTCCCAGAAAGTCCCTTCCTTCCTCCCTCCCTCCCTCCCTCCCTTCCTTCCTTCCTTCCTTCCTTCCTTCCTTCCTTCCTTCCTTCCTTCCTTCCTTCCTTCCTTCCATCCATCTCACTGCATTTCTTCTTTTTCTCACTGCATTTCCCGGGCTGGCAGTTATTAGTATAATAGTGCCTCTCTTGCAGATACTTAAATCTGTGCTTCAGGTCCAGAAGGGAACTTTTTCGGTAAACTTGGTTTGCTGAAAAAAATAAAAAGATGAAAAGTGAAAAAATGGAGAGGGTGTTTAAGCGCTCCCCAGTTGGGGGTGGGGGTGCTTTTGCACAAGTGTGGATCACGTGTCTCTGTGTGGGGAAAGGGGCGTGGGAGCTGCTGCCTCCACTGCTCCCCACGGCTGGGCTGGCAAAATGACGGGGGGTGAAAGGCAGAGTGGCAGGAGAAGGAGGAGACCAGAGTGGCAGGGAGGGGGCGGGCAGGCAGTCAGGGCAACAAGGGAGCAGGTAGTAGGGCCAGCACAGCAATGGGAAGAGGGATGAGTGGGAAGCCAGAGTGGCAGGGAGTGAGCAGGAAAGCGGAGTGGGGGAGGGGTGTGCAAGATTCTCCCTCCCCCATGAGTTTCTCCTGGGTTCCTGCAGGAGGTAGGAGTGAGAGACCAAACTAACAGTGGAGAGGTGAGAAAGCTAATAGGGGAAGGAGGTGATCTCCTTGCAAATCTCGCAGGTCCCCATTTGTCAAATATAATTTACAATCATTTAATATCACATAAATCTGGGAACCAGACCTCCAGCTGCAGACAGTGGGGCACTGGCATCTCTGGAGCTTTGCTCTGGAGGAAGATGAATCTTTGCTCCCAGGTTGTGTTTCCCTTGGCACCAGCAACATCAATTGCCCAAGGAATCCTCCCCAAAAGTTATTGCAGAATGGGATGAGATAGGTAGGAACAGATCTCAGTCCCAGGAGTGGTACTGTCTGTAGAGCAAAAGGAGCGTTTGCACTCTGGTAGCAGCCCCGTGATGCAGAGTGGTAAAGCTGCAATACTGCAGTCTGAGCTCTCCGCTCATGACCCGAGTTCAATCCCGGTGGAAGTTGGGTTCAGGTAGCCGGCTCAAGGTTGATTCTGTCTTCCATCCTTCCAAGGTCAGTAAAATGAGTACCCAGCTTGCTGAGGGAAAAGTGTAGATGACTGGGGAAGTCAATGGCAAACCACCCCATAAAAAGTCTGCCGTGAAAATGTTGTGTATCGACGTCACCCCAGAGTCAGAAATGACTGGTGCTTGCACAGGGGACTACCTTTTCCTTTAGCACATTATATACAGACACTAAACAGACAAAAAAAGCCCCAGTCATTGTCCTTAGAAGTAATGTCTCATTGGCTGATATTGGACCACTGTGACATCACAGCATCTAAGCCAATGGTAACCAGACAGAAATCATGTTACTGCCTGTCCATGCACATTATAACTAACACCCATTGCCAGACAGCAGTCACTTGGTGGGCTGCAATAATACTAATTTCGAAATATCAAGCACAATCCATGAGCTAAGAAACAGCCATGCAGAAAGAACTTTTCATTGTGGGATATGATACAGTTTGTCAAACTGAACTTTGCAGATCTGATAATAGCATTTGGCTGTATGCGCAGTTTCTTGAATCAGGTTTGCTAGTTTCAGGGAAGAAATCATTTCCTAGTTTCAGGGAAGAAATAAAAATTGAATTTAAGAAAATGAATGTGTAGTGCTACTGTCCTATGCCTTGCAATTCACATCTTTGGAACTCATTTAGAAAAAGAATGAAGAGACCTCGTACTGCAAATTTTTCTTCAGCAAAAGCAGAACTTCTCAAAACCTGCCACAGCAAGAAGTCTCACCAAATCAAGAAACAAATAGCTTTATGTTTCTTGAAACAAAGCCAGCTCTGCTGTCAAAACTCACTCATGCCTGGCAAAGTGACTTACAGGGCAATCCTATGCAGAATTGCTTCCACTAAACCCACTGAGATCAATCACTTTGCATAGGATTGCACAGTTGGCTTCTCCATGGGAACAAAAGGGTATCTTAAGTTTCAGAGTACCAAAAGAGAAGCCAAGTCACTCAGCAAAAGACTGTTGTCCAATTAGTACCACCCCAGGACTACCACAACCAACAAAAGTAAATTGGAAGTCTGTCTTCTTTTCTTGCTGGAAAAAGGCAGCTGAACCCACTGGGAGGGATCACAGTCCCCATCATTGCCAAAACAGAAACATTTGCAAAAACTAGGCTGGATGGAGCCAGGAAGAGATTCTGCATCTCCGACTTCTACTCATGCTAGTGTGCTTTGATAGCTGCAGTTCTAAAGGCATTTCCATAAATGTAATTCTATAGTCTCATGGTGAAAAAAATCGCAGCAAGTGTTTTTGACGGTGAAGGATACCAAAAGTTATATCGAAAGTCAAACTATCTTGCTGAGAACTGACAGTTAATTCACAGGACTATTTTAATGAACTCTTTTAAACTCCAAAGTACCTTCTCCTGGGAGTAAAACACCTGAATCATGTCCAGTTTCATTTCCCAGCAAAGGATGTTTTCTCATGACTGACACCAACAACTCATTAGTCAAATGGATGCAAACCATGAGAAAGAACTACTTTAAGGTCTGAGACCACCCCTTTTGTCCCAACCATGTTTTTGGTTCCCCTAGTTTTAGGATGAATTCCTTTTCAGTAAAGCATGCAACCAACCAATCTAGATACTTTCATCCATTTTATTTCATGCAAAATTAGATAGACCTTTGGACAAAACCCAGGCCTCAGATCCAGTGGGAGCTCACAGGAGCACAGCTCCTGAACCTTTCTGAGAGTTCCACCTCTTTGTCCATTGAATAGTATTGCAGCTGCATAACAATCCCTGGATGAGCTCCACCACCTATTTTTCTACAAAATGACCCCTGACAAAACCTATAAAACAAATGCTAGGCTTTTAATAGACAAGTCCAAGGCAGAAACACTATAATATTCATACACAAAAACCCCCAGAACAGAACAAAAATGAAAAGTGAAAGAAAGAAATCCAGTATATTATAGAGTTAGAATGCTGGACTAGTACCAGGTCTTTTTTTCTGGGGGAATGCCGTGGAATGGAGTTCCAGAACCTCTTTGTGGAAACAAAATTCTCGAAAATCCAGTATGTTATAGTAATTAGAATGCTGGACTAGCATCAGGGCTTTTTTCTGGGGGAACTCAGTGGAACAGAGTTCCATAACCTCTTGGTGGAAACAAAATTCTCAAAAAATGTTTAAAAGTTAATGAGGAGCACCCATATGTTTCTCCTTTGTTTCCCTTTTGGGAATTCTGGCATCTCTTTTTCAGGAGAAATAAAAGCCCTGACTAATACCACAGAGACCAGAGTTCAAATTCCCACCCAGCCTAATCAATTATACAAAATTATTTTGAAGTAAGGAACCACTTATACCACCTTAAGCTCCTACCAGAAAGGGCAGGATAACAAAATGCTAGATAAATTATGCTAGAGAGCCAGTTTGGTGTAGTGGTTAAGTGTGCAGACTGTTATCTGGGAGAACCGGGTTTGATCTCCCACTCCTCCACTTGAAGCTGCCAGAATGGCCTTGGGTTAGCCATACCTATTGCAGAAGTTGTCCTTGAAAGGGCAGCTGCTGTGAGAGCCCTCTCAGCCCCCTTCACTTCACAGGGTGTCTGTTGTGGGAGGAGAAGGTATAGAAGATTGTAAGCCGCTCTGAGTCTCTGATTCAGAGAGAAGGGCGGGGTATAAATCTGCAGTCTTCTTCTAAAAATAAAGCATTATTTGGCATATGTACTTAGGGATTGCTGATTAAAAGGCAACCACAAGGAAGGATTTGGATTGGGAACATGGTACTGCAGAAGATAGAGGCAGCACTTTTCCTGTGCTATTTCCCTCCCTGATTGCTCTTAGTTCCCACGGGGGGGTGGGGGGTGGGGGGGGGGGTGGACAGGCACATCTTTTTATCTGTCTTTTTTCCTTACCAGGGCTAAGACTGTAGCCATTCTCCTTCTTCCAGAGATCTGAATGGGATCAGAACTGCATGGGGATTGCTGGGTCCCTATGCAAATGGATCCCCACTTATTTCAATACATGGCACTCTGAATACAAAGGGATACATGGGCTGACTACTTCCACTGAACTGAATGAGTAGTCAGAAGAGCTCTGCATGCAAACAGAAGCTTCTAGCCCCAGAACCAAATGGTGGATAAGTGTGTAAATGTCTAACAGGAGTTCACAATGATTTGATTCTACTATGGCTGATTCCGCACTCACCTTTCTCCGGGGCAGGCTTCCGTTTCTGGGTGGAGCAAACTGGCAATTTTGCACAGGTTTACAGTGCGGCAGGACAAATCACGGGTTTGCCCTGCGGAAAATGCCGGTGTGGAGCAACTGGTGCGAAATCACCAGTTTGTTCCGCCCAGAAACAGAAGCCTGCCCTGGAGAAAGGTGAGTGCGGAATCAACCTGTGTCACTAAGGGAGAAATCCTAATCAGGTCTACTCATAAGTAAGTCTCATTTAATCCAATGGGGTTTATTCCCAAGAAATGGCCCTAGGACTATAGCCTAACAGTGCAATCGTAAGCAGTGCTGCAATGTTCTAAACCTAAAGAATTGGATGGTGTAACAGTGTTTTGAATTATATTGTAAATGGCTTCCAAATGAAAAAAAAATCATTTCATTCATCTAAAAGCAGTGGATATGGAGAATACAACTGAAATATATAGTTTCATTGATGTGAATTTTCAGTTACATTCTCTGTATCCACTGATTTTAAAAGTATGTTGGCTTAAATCTGCCCTACATGATAAATGTTTCTATACATGAAATATCTATTGTGTAGAGCAGATTTAATCCAACATGCTTCTAAAAGCTGTAGATATGGATAATATAACTGAAGATTCACATCAGCGCAACGAAATGCAAATCATTACGCACCGTGCGGAAAACCTGTGCGGTTGTAGAGGCCGTTTATTCTGCTGCAACATCTTTGGAAAATACAAACTTGTTCTTGCATTAATTTGCACAACAACAGGTAATCATGAAAACTGAAGCAGCATTTGGTGACAGGGGAAGCCATTTAGGCCACCATGCTTATGAGCATGCATGCCCAGTCACCCACACACACTGTCACTGACAGCAATGGATGCATATCAAAAATGAGCTGTTGGGAAGCCATAGGAGGGGGGAGTGTAACTCATATAAATAGGTAACTTAATTAGTAAATATGATGCATACTGAGTGATGTTGCTGTCTTTTCAGCAAATATGCAATGAAGTCATCTGAGGCTTTTGGGTCAGATAAATAATTCCGCCTGTCTTCAGATCATAGCTATACATAGCTGTTACCTTATATGCACTAAGAATGAGGGGGAAGAAATCTCATTTCCATTAAAGGGACCAGGTACAACAGTCCCCCAAATATGAGTATATGAATTGCTCTTAATGACCTGATGTGTGTATATAGAATGTCTTTGCACATGCAACTAACACAGAATGCAAATATGTGCACTGGTTGTGTATGAAAATGACTTACAGACTTCTTTACTAGGTGGTTAACAGTACAATGCTAAACAGAGTTAAATCCTTTTAATGCCATTGGATAGCAAAGGTGACAAACGAGGAGCACATAAAACCAGACATGCTATTGGAAGGAAAAATCATAAAACTGTGACTGACTTATTTTGGGCACGTCATGTGGAAGAACTCACTTGAAAAAGCAATAATGCTTGGATTGGATAGTGGCACAGGGAAGCCAGGCTACCAAAGAACACGGTGGCTAGACACCATAAAAATCGACAGCAGTCTGAGCATGGAACAACTTAAAGAAACAGTACAAGATTGGAAAATGTGGAGAGAACTGACTCATAGAATCGCCAAGAGTGGAACACAACTGCATGGCTAACAACAAACAACGATGTCATTAAAGTCCATGGGCTTAGAAGGATGTCACTCTGCTCAGGATTGCACTGCAGAAAGGGGCTTGGTCCCTCATAGATGTCATCTTGTTCTATCCCATCCTTCTTCCAGGGAGTTTAGAGCATTAGACCTGTTTCCCTCCTCATTCATTTTATCCTCAGAACAGCTCTGTGAGGTAGGTTAGGTTGAGAGAGAGGAGTATGTGCAGCTGACCTAAAGTTAATGTTCAAGCAGAAATTTAAGTCCATATCCATGTTCATGGCTAGGATTCCCAATCCCCTGATGGGGGTGGAGGTTCACCCACTTTTGGGGCCTCCACCCACCACCACGGATCTGGCCAGTGGGGGGGGGGGGGCTGTTGCTGAAGAGCTCCAGTGTGCCTGACATGCTCAGCGCAATAATGTCACCTGGAGATGGTGTCATCATGCCAGGCATGTTACACAGGGGATGTGCTATCATTTGGGAAAATCTCTATGGTGACCACAGAGTTTTCCCCCAGTGATAGAGCATCCCTTGCACGACATGCCCAGCATGATGACATCACTTCTGGGTGCTGTCACCATGGCACACATGCTTTGTGCACATGCAGAAGATTTTGGAAAAGAGGACTGGAATTCCCCACCGCCAGGAAGGTAAGACCTGGCAACCATATTAATGGACCAAATACAGCTACATATTAAACCAGCATACTAATTAAGACAGTAATAAAGCAGCATTTAAAAACCATTAGTAATATATCTAGAGACCAGCAAAAAGCAGCCTAAAATCACAAACTCAATATGGTCTGGTTGAGTCAATCAAAACTCATCCCCATGGCCTTCTTGGGTACATCAATAAGTCTTCATCTGGCATTGATACTCATGGTACACAGTTGAAAAAGTATAATTCCATAATCAGGGCATTGCAACCACATAGGCCTGTCCTAACTCTCTTTTGTTGCTTGTTTCACATCTCCTATAAAGGAGGGAGACAAAGTGGGGGCTCAGACAAAGGTCTCAGTTGAAAAGAGTAGTTGGGTCTTAAAGGTCTCTTGGTTTGCTTAGAAGCAAACAGGCAGTCATTGTAGTTGCTTGTAAGATTGTAAGAAAAGATCTCTGTAGCTGATGCCCGTCAATAGCCTGGCTGCTGCATTTGCCACTAACTGAAGCTTGTGGGAGTTTTGCAAAGGCTCTGAATGCAGGCTTTTTAAAAGCAGGAATGCACAGGAACGCATTTCCGGCTGGCTTGGCATCAGAGGGTGTGGCCTAATATGCAAATGAGTTGTTGCTGGGCTTTTCTACAAAAAAGCCATATGTGAAACAATGGTGATGTCAGTAGGTGTGGCCTAATATGCATATGAGTTGCCTTTTCTACAAAAAAAGCCCTGTCTGAATGTATTATTGTGATGTAAATTGGAGTGATCAGAATATGACCTGTTTTTCAAAGAAAGATGACAGTCAGCACATAGAGTGCTACCAGAGTCAGGTGCTACATAATACAGTGGAAATCTTGGCTTTCATCTTAGAGTACTCCAAACTGTGACGTGGCTACTATATGCAGGAATGCCACCATAATCAGAAGAGGCTATCTCCTCAATCTATTAATCTATCAGGCAGCAATACCTCAGCCATCATAAATACACAGACATTTCATTCCTCTTGTTTCTTCACTACTGACATTTCTTGGCCCTCATCTGATTTATTTACTTATTTACTACATTTGTAGTCCGCTTTTCTTATGGAGACCTAAGGCAGATTGCACAGTATAAATTGATGTAATCAATAGGATGAGATACCTAACAAGCAATGTACTAGGTCTAATGGATCCTAAAATGCCCTTGGGCAAAAGTAAATAAATAAATAAATGGTGCAAAAAGATGCCAAACCTTGCAATCTATTCTCCTGCGAAGGATGACATTCATGTTTTTCTTCCATGGTCTGTAGACAAACTCTAATGCATGATGAATTGAACTTGTAATGCTCTGTACAATAACAGAAACCTATTCCTAATTGCAGTTCTAATCTAGAACGCTGTAAAATGCAAGAAATCCAGCTTTTGAAAAAGGTTCTGATATACCTCTGATTTCATTGTGAACTCTCGTTCCTGTCTGACACAGTCTAACAAATGTGTGTTTGAACTTTAATATATCTTTCCTTGGATAAGTACTGTAGTACTATAAATACCCATGACCTCTACAGTTCTGATACTGGTTAAGAAATGATGGCTTTGATCCAAAGCACCACCAGAGGTGCTGGGGGAGCAGGATCTCTTTATCTTCGCTTGTTCTCTTTGGGGTCCTCCAGAATCCAGCTCCTGCAGATCAGGGTACACTCAGGACCAGCAAGAGAGCAAATCAAGTGTCTGCAGTGTGTGTGTAACAATGAAACAACAAAGTGCAAGGGTGCAATATAGCATAGGTCCATTATTAAAGATTTGGAGAAGCTGTGTGTATTTATGATTGGGTGGACTGGTCACTGGATGCTTTCACACAATGAATGTTTGCAAGTGGATTTTGCTATTCTTACACAGAAGAAGGAGGAGGAGGATATTGGATTTATATCCCAGCCTCCACTCTGAGTCTCATAGTCTCAGAGCAGCTCACAATCTCCTTTACTTTCCTCCGCCCACAACAGACACCCTGTGAGGTGAATGGGGCTGAGAGGACTCTCACAGAAGCTGCCCTTTCAAGGACAGCTCTGTGAGAGCTATGGCTGACCCAAGGCCATTCCAGCAAGTGCAAGTGTGCAAGTGGAGGAGTAGGGAATCAAACCTGGTTCTCCCAGATAAGAGTCTGCACACCTAACCACTACACCAAACTGGTGTAGCATACAGATTGTAAAAATCCAGCTGCAAAGCGCTTTAGTTAGTGTGTGTGAATGCACCCCTTAAGGCCACCAGAAAAAAATCCCAGTGGGCCAATATCTGGGTGGGGCTGCTCCCCACCGAGGCCACCTCTAGCAGGGGTTATATAGGTCTCAAATGGGGAGCAAGTGCAATTTGCCACCGTCACCAGCTGGTGGGCCTTACTTCACACAGTGTATAGGACATCCCCACCCTCTACCTTGCCCTGTGCAGTGTGCAGAAGGATTAACAATTAGGCCAAGCAGGCACTGGCCTATTGGCCCCCACAACATTAGGGGCCCCAGGCTGGCTCCCCCCCCCGACAATTTTCTCCCTGCTTGTAGCCCTCCCAGCCTGCACGTGCAGCCAGCAACTGAGCTACTCTTTGCGCAACTTGCCTGGTGTGGCTGCTGCTGGCATCATCGCCAAGTTTGCCTCTCTCTGCCTCTCCCCTGCAGCTTTGTCAAAGTGGCTTTTGAGAAGGTGCCTGATGTAGTGGGGGCTGCAGGCAGTGGGGTGGGTGCTCCAACTCTGAGATAATTTTCAAGCCCTCCCCCCAAGATTTTGACTGCCTAGGGGCTTCCACAGGGGTTCATCCAGCACTGCACCCAGTATCTCCTTGCCCTGCGCAGTGCACAGAAAGATGCACCTGGCCTTGCCCAGCCCCACTCTGGCCCTGAGTTGTCCCATGCAGGGTCTGGAAGTGTGCACTTAGCCTAGGGTTGCCAGGTCAACATTCGAAAATACCTGGAGAGTTTGAGGATGGATTTAGGAGAGGGTCTCAGCAGGGTACAATGCCAAGTGTCCACTCTTCAGAGCAGCCATTTTTTTCCAGGGGAGCTGATTTCTTCCAACTGGAGATCAGTTGTAAAAGCAGGAGTTCTCCGGGCCCTACCTGGAGGCTGGCAACCCTAACTTGGCCCCACTTTGATCCTGCAGTGCATGGAGGGAGGCACCCAGCCCCATCTCTCCTCACTCTGCATGCCCTTTTCGAAGTTCATTTTTCTTCCCAGTCTGACCCTGCTTGTGATATGAAGTCCTTGGGGAGTAAATTGGAGTAGCAGAATCAGATGTAAAGCCGGACAGCCAATTTCTCCAGGCTGGCATTATTTCAGACAAGAGTGCAGGAATGATAAAGCAAAGTAGAGCTATAATCATTTTCGGTACCGCGAGTACCTTATATCAAGCATGGCCATTTTACAAACTGGCAAATATTTGAGATTGGAGGGAGGATGTGTATGCTGAAAGGAACCCCAGGAGGATGTGCACATTAGCATACAGACTGCAGCCTGAGAAGATCCTGAAGGCCAGATCACCCATTATTCAAGGTAGGTATGAGTTTTCTCCACTACTACACTGAAAGATGAACACAAGCAGTGGTGGAATTCTCACAGGAGCTCCTTTGCATATTAGGCCACCTTCTCTGATGTAGCCAATCCTCCAAGAGCTTTTTGTATGGTCTTGGAGGGTTGGCTACACCAGGGGTGTGTGACCTAACATGCAAAGGAACTCCTCTAGAATTCCACCCTTGAACATTATAGGAGAGCCAGTTTGGTGTAGTGGTTAAGTGCGTGGACTCTTAGCTGGGAGAACCGGGTTTGATTCCCCACTCCTCCACTTGCACCTGCTAGCATTGCCTTGGGTCAGCCATAGCTCTGGTAGAGGTTGTCCTTGAAAGGGCAGCTGTTGTGAGAGCCCTCTCCAGCCCCACCCACCTCACAGGGTGTTTGTTGAGGGGGAGGAAGGTAAAGGAGATTGTGAGCCGCTCTGAGACTCTTCGGAGTGGAGGGTGGGATATAAATCCAATATCATCATCATCATCATCATCATCATCATCTTCTTCTTCTTCTTCTTCTTCTTCTTCTTCTTCTTCTTCTTCTTCTTCTTCTTCTAGTACTACAGTAGAAAACATACCCTATCCCTGGTGACTTTAACAGTACCATCTTTTGCAGAGTCAGACCTTTCAAGCCAATTGACTTCAATGGACTTTGAAGGATGTAACTCTGCTTCAGATTGCACCATGACTGACACAGGTAAGAACCAGCCTTTGCCCCTGCTCAGCTGTTACAGACTGCAAACAACTTCCTGTTATGTATTATAGTTCTCACTAGGGTACTAGAGGCTCAAGCTTGAAGCATGCTTCCATTACTCTCCAGGATCCTGAAGACTACATTCCGATTGGTCATTTTCTAAGAATCGGCTAATCAGGATGCGAGGCATCCAGGAAATGCAAATGAAGAATCCTGGAGAGACCAATAGGAGGGACTGCTGCCAACTAAAGGGTGTGTGTTTTGCTCGGCCGCAGTGTATATATTGAGTTGAGTTGCCTGTGTTATTTGTGACTGTTTCATCTTAAATAAACTGTTGCTGCTTACTTAAGAGCTGACCGAATGCACTTTACAATACTTCCTACGTTCCATCAAATCCGCCCTGCCCCTTTTGTGTACCTCATTTGTGCTCTGGGGTGTATTTGGGGAGAGCATGCAGAAATGTGACAGTAGCTGACAAATACAGATATAATGCTATTAACACCTTGATCTTAAAATCTTGAGCTATAATGTTAATATAGCTCTAGTGCCAGAGCAACTTGACTGGACTGGGCTTTGGTCTCCAGTAGCCATGGAATGCCTCAAGCACTTGGGTGCTGCTACAGTGAATTTTCAGCATAGATTGTTCAGCAAATATTCAGCACAACACACAACCCCGTAGAACTGCTCTACTTTTTAAAAGCCAATTTATTCTTTGGACCTAAAGCTTTGACACCTTCAACTTAATTGCTTTGACTGGATTTTTATTGGGCAGATATTAAAATATATAGTCTTAACGTTCCCATTTCTACGGTGAACGCTGCATTCAACAACAAAGCGTGCCCATTGATCTGTATCTCTGATGTAAAAAAGTTATCATTTTTCTTTAATATATATCCTTCGGCTTTTATTTTTTTTAAATGCTTTTTCATGCCACTGTGTTTATGACAGAAGAAAGCTTGGTATGTAAATGCACCCTTCTTGGCTCTTTCTCTTTCTCCCTACAGAATAATAATAATAAAAAGGGGGGAGGAAGGCTTTTAAGAACTGAAATTGCATTTATATTTATCGCAACTCAGTAAGAGTGTAGCATTTATTTAAATACTCCGCTGTTGTTTCCCCCCTTTTTTCTAGCCTCTTTAACAACAGGCAGCCCCAAAGTGCAGTTATAAGTCTGTTTACACCACACAGATATCAAATTGACTTGCTAATGGTAACTTTTATTCGGTATCCATGGGTTACTGTGTCATGTGATTTGACATCAAGTACAGACAGTGCTGATTAGTAGCATCTAGCTCTGTCCATCTCTGTGCATCACTGAACCATCTGGTCATTTATTCACTAATAAGCCCCTAATGGGCCAAATATTCACCGGCCTGTCATTGTGACATGGCATAAAATGCCTACATCTTTCAACTTGCTTTGACATGTTGCTTGTTTCACATCAAAACCCGTCATTTACAGGAAAAGAGCTCAGAGGGGTAAAATCTTGACCTAATCTGCAGTGTTAACACAAAGACAGAGGCTTTGTTATCTGGTAGCCTGACTGAAAGCATGTAAATGGGCATGAATTCATTTTGTACATTCCCCCCCCCCCCATTCTCATTTTACAACATTCTTTAAGTTTGGGTATCATTCCTAATATGGCTCTCTCTTCTCTTTCTCTCTCTCTTAAACACACACACACATCAAGGCTATGCTTGAATTGTCTTTTCTTTATCTGTTTATGTGTTAAGGAAGGCTTCTAAGGAAACTTGAAACCTTTCCACCCTTTTACATTTCAAATACTCAAAGCAAGAAGGTGTGGTTAGGAAGCCACAGAGCTTTCCTGGTTTATTAAAATATTCACGATTGACTTATTGGACTTCTAGGGATCTACCTTTCTTTCTTTTCTTAAAACTCCAGTTGCCAGCCTAGGATTGTTGTCCCCCCACCCGCTCCAGCTCTGGACTAGCACAACCTCTGTAGTTTAATTTGCTTTTCTTCATGGATCTTTAGCGGAGAAGCCCATTCTTACCTGGAGCACACAAGCGAATGTTTAGTAACTCTAACTAATGTGAGTCATAAAATAGTGAAATCCATTACACAAGAAGTCTCAAGGAAACTTTTTATTTACATCTTCCCAACTATACTTAGGTTTGTTTTCTTTCTTTTTTTTTAACCCATTAAACTAATTGCTGTTGAAATCTTTATTAATACTTCATTAAAATGTGATTAAAGCATGATGTAATTGATTGTAACTGGAACAGTTAGAGGGTTTTATGGCTCTGAAGTCTGGATATGAATGGAGCACATAATTCAAGCAGAATGGTGCAGTCTCTTGGCAAATGCCTTAATGGGTACACTAGGCTATTGAAGTCTACCAAAACCCTGTTAATGATGGCCAATTTTTCCCTTCTGCTTTTGTGAATAGGTTGTAAATCACTTGACTGGGGGGGGGGTGTTTTGCAGGAGAGGCACTTGAGATTTTATTGGGGGCGGCAATGTTCAGCTGGATTCCACCTCTTGGATACATTCAAGGTTGAAATGTGAAAAAGCAGAGTATTCTAAAAGCATTTCTTGTTATTATTTTCTATCCCTTTTTATACTTCAGAGGAATGTTTATAGTACAGGTGAAGCAGTTCCTTTTTTTCCCTGAAGAAATAGGATTTGTACTCTGGATTTACCTACATAGGCCCAGTTAGTTGTTTAAAATAAGATTTAGCTTCTAAATGCACAGAACCATTGACCAGAAACACAGGAAAATATTTCTAATTAAGAACAACTATGCTGTCTGGAACAGATGGTAGGGCACCAAAATACCTTACGCTAAACACGGGTACAACCCTCAAACCATTCATTACAGAGAAGATACAACTGTGTGTGAGTTAGTTAACAGTGGAAGACTTCATTAGTAGATCTTAGCCAAATAAATGAAGGCAATGAATGATCTGACCAGGACATAGCACTCTCCGTGCATAGACTTGAATCACATTTAAATTTCATGTTTACATTTTATATTCATCTTCTTTGCAGGCCACTTCATTACCTAGTCTAGAGCTGTGTAGCCAATGTTAATAAACGCATCCCAAAGCTTATGGTTACTGTACTGAATCCTCATTGTTATATTAAGTGCCTCTCAAGGGTATCGGCGAATGCACGGAATATCACAAAATATGCTGTGAAGCACATCTACTCGCAGGGATTGAATTTCTTCCTCCCTTATTGAAAAGAAGGAGCATCAATGGAAGTCATGTCTTGGTTTTCAATGTGTAACACTGATGTTTAACTCTTGACCTTGAAAGAGACGGGGTGGGGGGTGGGGCTGTGCATCTCTAAGTTTCCACTAAGGGTCAAAGTAGATGTTATAACATCCATGGGACTGACTGATGGAAACAGCTGCCATTTTAAAGTGATTTTAAAATGCCATGAAGGCCTAGTCCTGATCAGGCCCTCAACATTGGGGGGGGGGGGGCGTGTTGAGGCACTCTTGTTCTCCTCCTTCGCTTTTCAAGTGCTAAAAGGACCAAACTTAATTGGATATTATGACATTTATATGGACTAAAGAATGGGTTGGATCCAAACAGCTTCTCAGCTGGTGGAGAAGAAGATATTGCATTTCTATCCCACCCTATACTCTGAATCTCAGAGTCCCAGAACGGTCACAATCGCCTTTTACCTCCCCCCCACAACAGACACCCTGTGAGGTAGGTGGGGCTGAGAGAGCTCTTACAGCAGCTGCCCTTTCAAGGACAACTCCTGCAAGAGCTATGGCTGACCCAAGGCCATTCCAGCAGCTGCAAGTGGAGGAGTAAGGAATCAAACCCGGTTCTACCAGCTGAGCTAAGAGTCCGTGTATTTAACCACTACACCAAACCGGCTCTCGAAAAGAGAAGACGGTCCCCTTGGACTACCCAAAAGACTATTCTGGACAACCAGATCTGTCTGAACAAGAAACAGAGGTTGGTAATCCTAGGAAGAACTGATATTTTTAAAATGCTTCCTTTAGGTCAAAATTACTTTTTATGCCCTATGTTGTATACATAGCCCATCAATCCTGAAAAAGTATACTCAACTAGTATAAAAAAATTACTCAGCTGCCCAGAGTCCTGAGCTTGCTTGCAAGATCGGGCGGGAGATAAATCAAAAAATTAAATTAAATGGAATTAAACGGTTTGAAGAAAACAAAACATAGGCACACGCTGCTGATGACTAAAATAATGTTAGGAGTGTATGATTAGTCATAATAAGTTGATAGGACATGAAATATACTTTGATAAAGCAACAGAGGAAAAGTTGTTTTATTAACTTTGAACTATTATTCTAATTAGTGAAGGATCATTCTCCAATCCCTCACTTTGGTTCATTTAGGGCCAAACTGGACAACAAGGTGTCCCTGAGGAGGATGCTGGCATTTTACTGCTGGGGTTCCCACATTTTGCAAATGCTATGGGAACTCCATCCTGCTGGAGGAAGAGCTCCTGTGTTATCCCCCTCCCATGCTGTTACGGGCTCCTGAAAATGGCATGGGGGGGGAGACAGTAGCCCCTCCTCTTCCCCACATAGTTTGGCACTACGATCTGGACTACCGTGCTGCAATATGAGCTGATAGAATTCTGAGGTGGAAAAGCAGATTTTAGTCCATCCGTGAGGGGAGGGTTTGAGATCCATTATAATTATTCTCCAAGCCCAATACATTACTTTCCTCTACGAGAAGAAATGCCAGTGATTGACTTATGTGGGAAGAAAGGTAAAGGAATATATTTGTGGACCCCACTGAACAAGAATCCAAATCTGCCCTCTGCCCTCAATAAATCCAGTGTCTATCATGAGGGACAGGCAGTCAGTTTTGATCCAAAGAAGTAAAATGGGACAGCTAAGAAGTCTGCCTTATCTTGGGGTGTGCGTGGTGTGTACTGGATACACCAGTGCTGCCATTTCTTCTTGGTGAAATGTTCCCTATTGTCTGGAAAGGATGAAATACTGGACGACCTCCAGGCCCCATCTTGAGGTTAGCAGGGTAGAACTAGGGTTCGAATCCACATTCTGACTTGGGCCAGGGTTAGTTTCTCAGATGAACTGACCTCTCAGGATTGTTGTGAAGATAAATGTAGGATACGTACGCCATTTGAGCCCCTAAAAGGAAGGGTAGGATTGCCAGTTCCTAGGTCCCAGCAAGGGTTCCATGCTTTTGGTGGCTTTGAACTGCTAGCCAGTGCGGGGAACCCCACCCCCAAACAGGTACATCACTGAGGCAATGACACAGGACCGGATCTACATGTTTTTTGAGGTCCCATAGAATACAATGGACTCCCCCTCTTTGTCTGCGCCCAGGTGATGTCATTGCACCAGGGACACTCTGGTATTTGCACAAACTCTATTGTTTTGAGGGTAAAAAAACCCTAGAGCTTTTTCCAAATACCAGAACATCCCTGCGCAACATTCCCATCTATCCCCATCTTTTCAGGATGGCCTTTGCGGTCTGCTGATTGAAGGATTGGTGGATTGATGGGTTCATCTAAGTGACTCTCGCCTAAGTGACTTTCGCCATCATGCCAACCGACAGAATAGCACCAGAAATGCTTATTGTTATTGCTAATTTATGTTAACTGTGAATTAGAATGGTTTTAAGATTAATGTTGATTTTAAAGTTTTGTATAAATTACTGTACGGACATATTGTTAGCCGCCCTGAGCCTGCCTCGGCGGGGAGGGCGGGATATAAATAAAATTTTATTATTATTATTATTATAGAACACCTCCCCCTCAATCCCCCTGCTGGACGGGCAAGGGGACCTGGCAACCCTAAGGAAGAGTAGGATAAAAATCAAATAAATTATGCCTTTTATAAAGTAATATTTTTAAAAATTCTCTGAGCTGAACTTGCAGTTTAATTATCATAACATGTTTTGCTATCTACCATTTTTGAGGGTTTTCCCCTCTAAAATGTAACCATTTAAGGAGAAATGTTCATGTTACTATATAATAGCATTTAGATTTTATCCTTTCAATATAGCAAGATTTCCCCTTAGCTTCTTGTTAGAAATTGCAGCACATCCAAGTGGCTTTTGTAATGTCAAACTGAACATGAATGTATATTAAAGGGCAAATTGTACTGTGCATAGAATCAAGATGTAGTATTATCTCACAGTATGAACCTAAATGGTACATCTTTCAATTAATAATTTGTAGACTATGACCAAGAACTTACCATGAGCTAAGTGACGTTTTTAATGGTACCCATATTTGAAGAGAGGATTCATTATAATACAACTGAGCCAACGGCTAACATATTGACATAAGTATTTGTGATTTCCACTTGCATTACTGCAAATGGCATGTTTTTAATATATTTTGTTGTAGTTTTAAATATGGCTTTAAAAAAAAAATCTGAATCATGTGGTAGTACCTTAACATGGCAGGTACTGGAGCTAAAAGATGGGTTATTCTTAAGCATTATAGCAGCTGAGTGAATTAGGGATGACTCCACTGGGCCAAATCTCAGCCAACCTCCATGTGAGGCCTGAAGATCTCCTAGATCTACTGATCCACAAACTGCAGAGTTCCCCTGCAGAAAATGGCAGCTTTAGATGGTGGACTGTATGGGATTATACCCTGCTGAGGTCCCTCTCTTCCCCAAAACCCATCCTCCCCAGGTTCCACCCTCAGATCTCTAGGAATTTTCCAAACTAGAGCTGGCAACCCTACACATTCTGAGTCAATAGGGTGAAAAAGGTGGGCAGACGACTTGAGTGAACCAAAGAAAGAATAGAAACCCACTTGTGGATGTGGCAGACAGCTGTGTCTTTCCTCCCGCAGATCTGGGAGAAGAGGAACATGAGATTACAGATTGAGTGAAGCACTCTCCAGAACCCAGCAACAATGTCCAAGTGAGAGGTGAGGAGTATCAGTCAGGCCATGGCGACTTATGAGGATATGTGAAATGTAGCTTCCAGGGGAAATACCTGCATGAAGAACAGACATGTTGGCCAAGGAAGTCTCCTTTCACCAACTGCCCCGAAAGGCAAGGTGATGACATCATCCAAAAGTGATGTCATCATGTTGTCAATGTCTCATGGTGGAACTCTAGTTTTGGGGCAAAACTTGATGGTAAAATCAGCAACAAACCATAGAGTTTTGCCCCAAAACTACAGCATCACCTCCTGACCGGGAAATCCTACACAAGATAACTCCCAAAGTTTCTAGGTTGGGCTTTGTCTTATGGACTCTGCCATGAGGAGACCTGCTCTCCTTGAATATAGGCTGCCTTCACAGGACCTAGACCCAACAATTACAGTGACATGATTCATAGTGTTGGAGATTTTTTTTAAAAAATATTTTTTTTCTTATAGAATTGATTTTATTGCTAGATCTGTCTGGTATTTTCTTTTTAATTGCTTTCACTTCCCACTACTGGGACACTCTTTCAGGATTTCATTGTTTCTTGTTTCGCTCCTGTAATGTTTGGTTTTCCTGGTCTACCTCTCTTCCCACCTTTGATTTAATTTCTGTTCTAAATTCTGCTGCCCACATTATCCATCTTGTGCCGCACTTTTGCTTATGTCAGTTCTCTTCAGTGTTCACTCTGCTGGCTTCCTATTTTCTTTCTCATCCAGTTTAAACTTTTTTTTTTTTTTGCTTCTTACTTTTTAGAGCTTTAAGTGGTCTGCCTTCTCCATCCTTGTCGTCTCTTGTTATATACTCTGATGGACTTTGGGCTCTTCCCACACTATGGTTCTTAGGCCCAGGGCCAGATCTAGGGCGGGCAGAGGGGGTAGCCATCCCAGGTGCCAGAGCAAAGATGGCATCACCAGCACTCCTTTTCCCTCCAAAAATAGGTAGATCTTCATGGCAGGAGGATAGTGGGGGGTGCCATTCTTTAATTCTTTACCTCCCCTCCAAAATATGTACATCCAGCCCTACTTAGCCTCATACTTCTGGGACTTTTCCTCAACTGAGGTCCTTTTCCTTAATTACTTCATATGCTTGGAATGTCCCCGCCTGCCTGTTAATATTCTGATCAAACTGAGGCTATTATACTATGGTCACATCACAAGAAGAAAAGCCTCTGGAAAAGACAATAATGCTAGGAAAAGTTGAAGGCAGCTGGAAAAGAAAAAGACCCAACATGAGATGGAGTGACTCAACAAAGGAAGCCACGGCCTTCAGTTTCAAGAGCTGAGCGAGACTGTCAATAATAGGACATTTTGGAAGACATTAATTCATATGGCTGCTCTAAGTTAGAAGTGCCTTGATGGCACTTGCACACGCGCGCGCGCACACACACACACACACACAGAATCTAGCATCTTCACTGGCTTTCTTATTAAAAGAACATTTCCTTCCCTTGGTTTTTTCCCTCTTCTTAACTGCTTTGTATTTTATTTTAAATTGGAACTTAACTGTGTGGTGGGCTTTATGACGTAACACACTATTCTAAGCAGGCATGCAAATAATTAATGATTCCTGGTAATATTTTATTTACAAAGTACGTCAATAACTGATACATAAAGTCGGCCTTAGGCTTACTTCTAAAAAATAAAGATTTTTGCAAATCTACATATTCTTGCCCTTCATTTTCTTGCCTTTTTGGTGGCAGCCCCTACCCTCTGGAATGCTCTCCCTGAAAACATCAGGGCCCTGCGGGACTTGCCACAATTCTGCAGGGCCTGTAAGACAGAACTGTTTAAACAGGCGTTTAACATCTAATGGAGGCAACCAGTACCTCACTACCCCACAGTACTGATACCCTGCCCCAATCCAAACAGAACTGAAATGTGCTAAACAACACCTAATAACATCATAGTAAAGAGCGCTAATCAAGAACTAATAATAATGCCATCTAGGAATTAAAACTGTATATGTTTGAGATGTTTTTAGGATTTTATTGTGATTTTATTGTAATTTAATTCTTTGTTATTTTTATTGCTGTTAACTGCCCTGACCCCATCAGGGGAGGATGAGATATAAGTGTAATAAAATAAAATAAAAATAAATAAAATTCTTTCGTCTTTTTTGTGTAGATTTTAAGCCACATAAGTGAGGCCTTTTTAAAATAAAAGTGTGCAAAGTGTTTCAAAAAAGTATTTAAAACATGATTTGTCAATACCTCTATGAAATGTACATTAAATGATTTTTAAAAAACCAAAATGGTCTATACAGTGTAATCAAAATTGTATGGTGTAGTAGTCAGAGGACTAGGATGGGGAAGTACCCAGTTCAGATCCCTCTGCCTTGGAAGCCTTGGGTCAGTCACTCTTGCTCCACCTAAACTACCTCATGGAATTGCTATTATTATGAAATTATGCTATTATTATGACTGGGGCTTTTTTTGTAGCAGGAACTCCTTTGCATATTAGGCCACACACCCCTGATGTAGCTGATCCTCCAAGAGCTTACAGTAAGCCCTGTAAGAAGAGCCCTGCAAGTTCTTAGAGGATAGGCTACATAAGAGAGGTGTGGCCTAACATGCAAAGGAGTTCCTGCTACAAAAAAAGCCCTGATTGTGACATTATTATGCTGTTGTTATGCTGCTTTGAATGAAATGAGCTGGCCACCTTAGAGCGCAGACCTGGATCCTGTGTCCTTTTGGAACATCTAGATTTAACCAGATATGCAGTGTCCTGCCATTACAAAATATATTAATTTATTAAGATAGTATTGATATAGCACCTGATTTGTTTTAATTATATTGTTTTCTTATTTATATTGTTTTATTGGTTTGATGTAACTATTGTTTATTAGCCTGTAAGCCTCCCTAAGCCTGCTTTGGTGGGGAGGGTGGGATATAAATCTAATAAATAAATAATAAATAAAACAATAGAGCATAAGGGAATGACATTGTAAGCACAGGGTATAAATATCTAAATAATTTGAAACCTTGTATATTAGCATTTTTTCCGTCAATGAAAACAAGAGCAGCAACAGAGTCAATACATTAAAAATCGGGGTGACTGTAATGCAATCCTTTGCCCTGTTTAACAAGCAAAGTATTGTCATCTTATGTAGAGTCAGGGCTTTTTTTGTAGCAGGAACTCCTTTGCATATTTGACCACACACACCCTGATGTAGCCTATCCTCCTAGAGCAGAGGTGGCCAAACGTGCTTAATGTAAGAGCCACACAGAATAAATGTTAGATGTTCGAGAGCCGCAAAACATGAATGTCAGATGTTGGAGAGCTGCAAGACAGGAAGGAAGGAAATAGATGGGGAGGGAGAGGTGGAAAGAAAGCAACTTTAAATGTATTCCCCAAGCTTCTGGCTAGCTTGGCTTAGAGAAGTGATTTAAAGAGATATGGGGCAGTGAGGGCTTTGAGAGCCACACAATATATGTGAAAAAGTGACGTGTGGCTCCCGAGCTGCAGTTTGACCACCCCTGTCCTAGGGGGCTACTACAGGGCTCTTAGTAGAGGGCTACTGTAAGCTCCAGGAGGATCAGCTACATCAGGGGTGTGGGGCATAATATGCAAAGGAATTCCTGCTACAAAAAAAAAGCCCTGTGTAGGGTTAGGTACAACCTGAATTATTCCACTGTAGATTTTAGCATGTTTGTATGCTCTCCATTTGTTGGAATGCGATGACTTTTAGTATGAGGATCCTCCCCATCAGAAGAGAATATTCTTGCTAATGTACACAAGCGGCATATACACAGCTCCTCAGACCTTATCTCCAGCTTCCCATGCAGATCCCAGATGCCTCCCTTTAAAACGAGCCCTTCTTCCTTGCAGTTGCAGGGTGTAACACTTTTATAAGAGGCTAAAGATTTTTTATGGTTCTATTTTTGTTTTAGTAGCTGCTTATAGAATCTGCTCGCTCGGCAAGAAAGGGGTCTCATCTGTTGCAACAGACACAGTTAGCTGTTATATTGAATTTGTTCATACAAGATCTAGCGCCAGAAGCCGGGTGGAATTAAGTAAACCAGTGGGGGGTTCCTTAAAGCAGAGACATGGACACTGACCAGTTTGAACTGCAGTGCTTTAGAAGGAAACCAATTGGAAAACTTTAAAACGTCTTAATTTGCTACTTCACACTGGCTCTTGTCTATCCAGAACTCCGAACCTGGTTATTACAAGATGCCACCCGAGTTGCCCCTGAGGGGAAGCTTTCCAAATCTAAATACTTTCTTGCTTTTTTTTCCTTGAGCGAGCCAGCTTGTTAAAAAGCCTGTCCGGTTGCAGAAAACTGGGAAGGCAAGCCAGAATTATTCCACTGTCCTGCAAGATCTAAAGTAATCTCTGCTAATGAAGCGTGTGCCTCAGGGCATGTCCAAATGGCAGCTTTCCACACTATTGATTTAGCACTGTAGCACTAAAGTGGAAGTAAAGCAAAATGTACAGGAAGAGTCTTGCAGAAAAGAAGTAATTTCCCTCCCCCATTTTCAAGCAGAAAGGGGATGAGAGCAGTAGCAGCACCTTCTTGTTTCAGTATTGCAGGACATTTGGGGCAGTAGGGTTGCCAAGTGCAATTCAAGAAATATCTGGGGACTTTGGGGTGGAGCAAGGAGACTTTGGGGGTGGAGCCAGGAGCAAGGGTGTGACAAGCATAACTGAACTCCAACAAAGTTCTGGCCGTCCCATTTAAAGGGACAGCACACTTTTAAAAATGTCTTCCTTCCATAGGAAATAATGAAGGATAGGGACACCTTCTTTTGGGGTTCATAGAATTGGACCCCGAGGTCCAATCTTTTTGAAACTTGGGGGGTACTTTGGGGGGAGGCACTAGATACTATACTGAAAATCTGGTGCCTCTACCTCAAAAAACAGCTCCCCCAGAGCCCCTGAAATCTCCAGATCAATTCCCCATTATACCCTATGGGAATAAGTCTCCATAGGGAATATAGGTTCCCAGCAGACTTTTCCCTCCCCTCCCCTCACTTTCTGATGACCCTGAAGGGAAGGAGGGCCTCCAAATCTGAGGATCACCTGCCCCCACCTGGGGATTAGGAAGGAATAAAAAAAAACAACTGCGTCAGAAATACAAAACACTTATAACAAATTTACAGAGGTCTCTATTATAATCATGCAAAAGCATCCAAAGTTCATTCCAAGATAATAAATTGCATGAAGAGCATAAAGTCCCAAACAAAGGAATAAAGTTCCAAAGCTGTCATTTAAAATATCTAAGATGGGTGTCTGAGAGAAGCTGGTCTGAGGACTTTGAAAGTTGGCTTGTGAAGAAGCTGCAATGCAGCAGAACGTGATAAAAGATGGTGATCGCGTGAAGGCAAGATTTTTCCTTTGGAAGCCGACACCAGTGGAAGGACTCCGTTTGGAATTTACTTTTGAGTAGTATTACTCTTCACAGACTTTTTGTAACTTTTCGGAGTCATCCTTTGGAACTTTATTCCTTTGTTTGGGACTTTATGCTCTTCATGCAATTTATTATCTTGGAATGAACTTTGGATGCTTTTGCACAATTATAATAGAGACTTTTGTAAATTTGTTATAAGTGTTTTGTATTTCTGATGCAGTTGTTTTTTGGATTCATGTTCATACTGTGTCGTTACTGTTTATTCTATCTACCCACCTGGGGATTGGCAACCCTATGGGGCAGGAAGGTAAAGGCTACCACATTTCAGTCACCTACAAATACAGCAAAGGAAGCCTTGCCATTCTAGGACATCTGTGAGTTGGCCACTCTGTGGTAAAAATGATACAGGCCTATGCACTCCACAGCTTCAGTGCATGCTGTAATTTCCAGCTGCCACCAATTGGTAACGGAACAGGAGTGGACACCATTGCTAGGCAGTGAAAATGGGGATTGGTCCATTTCATGTATCTCCAGTTACCCTCCACTGGCTAGCATTATTGTCAACTAATGACATCAGCCACTCCCAAACTATTGTGCATATAGTATGCCCCTTCCTACATGTTCACTATCTAGCAATGACAGTCATGCATGCAGGGCTTTTTTTTTGTAGGGCACACAGGGGTGGAATTTTAGCAGGAGCTCCTTTGCATATTTGGCCACGCCCACCTGATGTAGTCAATCCTCCAAGAGCTTACAAGTCTTTTTTTTTGTAAGATCTTGGAGGATTGGCTACATCAGGGGTTTGTGGCCTAATATGCAAAGGAGCTCCTGCTAGAATTCCACCCCTGAGGGCACATTCCTCTGATGTAGCCAATCCTCCAGGAGCTTACAGGGCTTTTAGTACAGGGCCTACTGTAAGCTCCAGGAGCATTGGCTACATCAGGGATGTGTGGCCTAATATGCAAAGGAGCTTCTGCTACAAAAAAATGTCCTGCATTGCATGTGTGTGTCAATTACATACCATCAGGTTGCTTCCAACTTATGGTGACCCTTTGAAAGAATGACCTCCAAAATGTCCTATCATTGTCATACCCTCACTTTTAGTCAGTTAACTGCTTGGCTGTGGTGGCTGTATTTCTAGAGTTGCCAGGTCCCAACAGTATGCAGGCCAGGTGCAACCTTTCCAGGAGTGAGAAGGAGTGCCATGGTGTACCTACATCATCCGCAAGTGATGTAGGCATGTCAGAGAAGTTGGGCTGGGCAATGATGCTCTGGTTTTGGGGCAAAACTCTATGATGGAATTAGCTACAAATAATAAAGTTTTGCCCCCAAACCAGAACATTGCTGACTGACATGCCTATGTCACTTCCAACTTATGTTAGGGATGGTGGCTCAGTGGTAGAGCATCTGCTTGGTAAGCAGAAGGTCCCAGGTTCAATCCCTGGCATCTCCAACCAAAAAGGGTCCAGGCAAATAGGCATTAAAAACCTCAGCTTGAGACCCTGGAGAGCCATTGCCAGTCTGAGTAGACAATACTGACTTTGATGGTCTGATTCAGTAAAAGGCAGCTTTATATGTTCATATGTAGACATATTGCAGTTATTTCCATGTTCTCTGAGGTAAGAGGGAATATCTGGAGGGGAGAGGGAAGCGCCCCAAAGCAGGAGACCCCTGCCTGAACCAGGGGGACTGGCACCCTATATTTCACCTCATAAACTCCACTGGACAAGAAGGCTCAGTTCAGGTGTTACAAACAAACCAGAGTTTGTTCACAACAAATATCAGTCTCACATGCTTTTTCACTCCCCTATCCTCCCTTGCAGAGTACACCAAAATTAGAGGAGAAAATCTTCAACTAATTCCAATTTTGGTAATGTCTGAACATCAGCATCTTTGGAATTATTTTCATTTGCAGAGTTTGGAATTATTTTCTTTGGAATACGTCTTTGGAATTATTTTCATTTGCTAAACTCCACTTATTTCTTATTAAGAAACTCAGCTAATTAGGAATAAACTAATTTCCATTGGTTGTGGTGCACCTGTTTGCATTTTGCATCACAACTCTACCTGTGAGGTATCATGTGAACTCAACAATTAAAAATGTTTATGCCCCACCATAAATTAACTTGGGTTGGTATATGACATCTGAAGGTAGCTAAAGTCAAGAACATTAAACACAGGTTATTTATTTTTAAAACTGTTGTAATCACTCTGCTGTACTCAAAGGGGAAGAAGAGGGAGGTTATAGACCTATTCTATAAATCTAATCTGTATTATTAAAATGTGTGAAATGAAGGCAACAAAGTAATGCTGGGAATAATTATCTGAGGGGGAAAAAACTATGAGAGTGGCTGCAATTCTAAACACACTTGAAAGTAAGCCCCAATGAATGGAATGAGATTTACTTTGCAATGTTCCCTCTAAGCTGTGGAGTCCTGTGAACAAAAAATCTACTTTGTGAGCTACCGGCAGGGCTTTTTTTGAGCAGGAACACACAGGAACACAGTTCTGGCTGGTTTGGTGTCAAGGGGTATGGCCTAATATGCAAATGAGTTCCTGCTGGGCTTTTTCTACAAACAAAGCCCTGGTACTGGCATTAAAGTTGTGAGCTACTGCATAAATTAGCTTGCTCTGGGGCCATTCTTCCTGAGCTAAGACAAAAATCTGTGAGCCAGAGGCTAAAAAACTGTGAGCTAGCTCACACTAACTCAGCTTAGAGGGAACACTGCTTGAGTATACACACTTAAGATGGCGCTGTAAGAACAGCTGATTCCAGGATGTTGCAGTTGCTGCCACTGGGTCATTCAAAAGCTCTGAGAAAGGGGAACCTTGAGTCGCCTCTCAGGTTTAAACATAAATAACTGAAGTGATTAGTCCACATTTTGGTACTGAATACCTCTAAGAAATGTTAGCTTGTCAGGAGGTTCTAGAAATGACTATTTATTTTATTTTATTTTTTATTTATTCTATAACTTATACCCCGCCCTTCCCATAAAATGGCTCAGGGCGGCTCACAGCAAACGATAAAACAATAAAACAAAATACAGAGTTATTACATTTAAAAAGTCGAAGCATTTAAAACCTAAAAACCTTAAATTCTTAACATTAAAACTATACAGTATAATTCACAGAGGTCTAATAAGCTACATTTATCCAGTCAGGCGTAGGCTAACTGGAAGAGGGTTGTCTTACAGGCCCTGCGGAACTGAGTAAGATCCCGCACGGCCCTCACCTCTTCTGGTAGCTGGTTCCACCGTGTAGGGGCCATTGTAGAAAAGGCCCTGTCTCTGGTTGTCTTGAGACGGACTTCCTTAGGCCCAGGGATGGTGAGAAGGTTTTGAGTCCCAGACCTCAGTACTCTCTGGGGAACATGTGGGGAGAGACGGTCCCTCAGGTAGGCAGGTCCCAGGCCATATAGGGCTTTAAAGGTAATGACCAGCACCTTGTACCGGACTCGGTATATTATTGGAAGCCAGTGCAAAGTCCGAAGACCCGGCCAAATGTGCCCCCACCTTGGGAGGCCCAATAACAGCCGGGCCGCGGCATTCTGCACCAGCTGCAATTTCCGGGTCCGGCACAGGGGCAGTCCCATGTAGAGGGCATTACAGTAATCCAACCTCGAGGTGACTAGTAGGAAGAAACTGTCAAATGTGCTTATCCTGTGGAATTGATGATTATTGACTATTAATCTATTGACTTGCCTCAACCAGGGGCAGGGCTTTTTTGGCCCTGGCCTCGATGTGGTGGAATCAGCTCCCCATGGAGATCTGGGCCCTACCAGACTTCCTTCCATTTTGTAGGGCCTGCAAGATGGAGCTATTTCACCAGGCTTTTGGCTGAGGCAAGTGGACGTCCTTTCATCCTACCGTCTATACCATCTATTGTCCTCCCCCACAATGGGCCAAAAACTATGTTTTAATCTGTAAATTGTGCCCGCCCTGCCTGTGTATATTTTATTGTGTCCTTTTAACTGTATATTGTTGTATTTTAACTGTTTCATTATTACTGTAATCCGCCCTGAGCCCATATGGGAAAGGACAGAATATAAATCTACTAAATAAATAAATATTACTGAAGCATGCACAGTGCTGGAGGCATCAGCGTGACATAAAAATCCTTTTCCGAAAGGTATCAATCATTTTGTACCTATTAAGTATATACGCTGTGCTACCACCCACATATGAATGTTTTGGGAGGGAACACATATGTACTTCTGGTATATGTCACAGATTTAAAGGTAGCAGAAGGCTCCCAGATCTTTACAACCAGTGAAAATCGGCACCAGATCCGTAATTCTGGCACAACATCCCTTTCCTTTGAAGTCTGGTTACTGTTTTTTTTACAGTTCTATTTTTAAAATGTATTAAAGACGTTTAAAAGTGGCAGAGACTTTCTATAAAATCCATGCTATCCAGAATCAGGATGCTGGTCCCAATTTAAAATGGTTGTTAAACAATAGTTTATCCAAATAAAAAAAAAAGGGGTGGGGGTCTGAGTTACAAAATACCTCTGACTACATTCATTTTTATTACCAAATTCTTCTTCTGAGCCATAAAGGTCAGTCTCTCTTTATCTTCCACTATCGCCAAATTTTTCCTGTAACTACTGTGTGGGAAATTGTAAATGAGATACTTTTACATTGACCATTAAAGTGAAAATATTTAAACATTGGAAGGGAAAGAATCTAATAAATGTGCTGTATTTACTACTTCTTGAGCTTATGATTTAAGCAATAGCTAACACTACCTCTGCAGGGTTTGGTAATCTGAAATGGATTCTGGAACTCAGCCTGCTGTTTTATAATTGGCCAAAATTTGCATTTTTAATTTTTTCCGTCTCTATAACTTAGACCTTTGTCACAAACAGTGCATCAACAGCATATTTGAATGTTTACACATTGAACTAGCATGGGGCACAGGCAAAATGAAATATGTTGAATTATTTCTCATTGGAGTAGGAAGATTCCATTTACTGAGGTAAAGTTACATTTCACCAGCAGACAGAGTTATGGCAGGAAGGCACATTGGCATATTGTTCTCTGAAAGATTATTTGCCTATAGATTAGAGAAAATTGATACCATTTTTCATATTCTTCTTGAATGTCCTTGGTTTTTAGATGTTAGAAATGATGTTGATATTTCTTTTGATTGAAAGGAATATTGTTGCTGCAGAGGCCAATGTTTCACAGTTGCTAAGTGCCAAAGAACAACAAATTACTTTGTAGGTGATAGTTCATCAGACACCTAAACCCCACTAATGTTTTAGTTGTGTTTCCTGTTCATGTTGTTGGTTGAATGAACAGTAACACAATTAGCAGTAGTAGCTGGAGAATGGAGAGAGGAAAGTGCAGAATATTGTGATATTTGGAATTCCTGAAGTAATCCTTCTCCACAGCTCATGGAAATGGCACCAAACTACACACATTTTCAGGAAATGCTAGAAAAGATTAATAAGGAAGGAAAGAGGAGAGAAAGCAGGGCTTTTTTGTAGCAGGAACTCCTTTGCATATTAGGCCACACACCCCTGATGTAGCCAATCCTCCAAGAGCTTACAGGGCCTATTGTAAGCTCTTGGAGGATTGGCTACATCAGGGGCATGTGGCCTAATATGCAAAGAAGGTCCTGCTACAAAAAAAGCTCTGGGAGAAAGAACCCATGTTGAAGTACCCAAAAGCTTGTTCTTGTCTCCTTTCTATGACTGCTGTCCGGCATTTCAATCATGTGCATAATCTGTCTTAGTTTTTTTATGAGGACTAAAGATCTAGCAGCCTTCTGGGATGCACCATCCTGAGCCCTCACCCTTGCAAAAGATCTGGATGTCTGCAAATCTAATCGCTTCATTAATAGTTGGCCTGTAACAAGGGCAGAGTGTGAAAATTCCCCATAACTGAATCAGATACTTAGTCCACAGAGAGAACCAAATGAAGAATATGACTCTCTATATGCACAGGAACCAGAGTGTTCTGGGACATCCTGTCATGGTAGCCATGAAGCCCTAGATTGCTCTCGTCAGCATAGCCTCAGCACCGAGACTTTCTCTGTCAGTTGAGAAAGTGTTGAACAGCAGTGTGGCTAATACCAACATAATCCCTATTCCATCTCAGGTAACCAACATCAGGTACATACACTGAAAATCATTTTAGAGGGTACCCATCTTGGTCTGCAGTAGAACAGCGAGGCCAATTTCCCACTCACCTCACGCTGCTCTCACATTGCTCTTCTCAGGAGGGCTTCCTTCCGATTTCACACTATCTGCCCTGGGGCTGCAGCTAGCATTGGCTTTTTTGTGCAGCAAACAGAAACCTCTAAAAACCAGTTTCCGTTTGCTGTGCAAAAAAGCCAATGCTAGCTGCAGCCCTGGGACAGATAGTGTGACATTGAAAGGAAGCCCCACTGAGAAGAAGAACGTGAGAATGGCGTAAGGAGAGTGGGAAATCAGTCCTAATTTTGAGTCCAGGAGCATCATAGACATAAACAAGATGTTCTAGGTATAGTCTTTCAAGTGTCAAAGCTCTTTTCACTTTTAGACTAAGAGAGCTTTGAGCGTTGAAAGATTATACCTAGAATATCTTGTTTGTGACTATGATGCTCCTGGACTTAAAACTAGCTATACACTTAAAACTGGGAATCTGAGTAACAAAATACTAGTAAGTGCCAGAGAGGCCCAATAGACCATGGACACTCCTCTTCCCCACCCACCAAGCCTAGGTTGATATTGCACCATGAAACCTGGGGGCCACAGTATTTGCTTACTGACCATTATCACATCAGTAACTCTATGTTGCTGATGTTTTGATTACGTACTGCTGGATTCATAGAAACTTTTGTGGTTTTTTATTATTTTACTTCCTACTGTAATTTTTTTCTTTATATTTCTTTGCTTTCCTTTGTATTGTCCAATAATATAATAGTTCAAATTTTCATAATCTTAGGTCTGTTGCATGCTTACACAATGCCTCTTCCTACTGATTGCATGGGCTTACACTATGTAATCTGCTGTCGGTCTCAGTGAGAAAGGCAGATTATAAAGTAGACAAATAAAGACTTGAGTGGACCATACAATGGTGTGGATCATCTGTACAATCTCTGAAAGTCATGTGTGCAAGGTCCATGTTAAATATTTTGAAAAGTTCCTTTCTTTGAAAAAAGTGCAGTTATTTAAAGATGCTGAAAACTTCTAAATCATGCAGATCTCTTCATAATTCCTAAATGGCTATTCAGAGTACAAAAAACGGGGAGAACTCATCCATTGTGGGCTTGTTTTTTTCTATCACTAGGGGGGGAAAGGCTGCTATCAAAGGGTTGGATCCCCCTAGCTGGGTGATGTACGCCTAATATTGAACAGTTAAAAATTCTGGGGCTAAAATCTGCCATTTTCAAGCCTCCTAGAACATGAAAGATTCCAGAGAATTATAGTAAAAGGGGACAGGGTTCTGCTTTGGATGGGGGATAAACTTTCCATGACAATATTCAGAATGATGTGGAACTTCTTTGTCCCTGATGACTGGCAGAAAGGTCTCCTGCTGTGACTTCCTCTCCTGTTTAAGATGTACAAGACCTATTGCAAGATCATCATTCAGCTCACTACTTTCTGCCAACTGCTTTTTTCCTCTCAGGGCCACTTCCTAGGCTACAATTTTGCAGCCCTGCTGGTGTCTCCATTGCTCAGGAAAATGTCTGATGTGTATGCATTTCACATATGCATTTAGGTCTCTTGACTCCCTTGGTCTTTGCTAACTTGCCCAGCTGCATCTGGAATGCTGAGTTCTTGAGTCTGTCAAGAGCAAGATAATGCACGAATTTTTCACATTCGCAACAAATGATTTTGTGTATGGAAACACAAGCTCTCTGCAGGCATCGATCACCCTCAGTTGGCATTCTGTTCATATGATGTAGGATCCCAACAGCTGCACATTTGAGGAGCATGATGCATGAGATCACTGCATCATGTGAAAAAGCAAAACATGGATTCTCCATGACAGTACAGCTAACAACTGTGGGCACTCCAAATATGTGTGGCTCGCAGGCTCCCTGCAGCATGAAAGGAACAGCAGCCTAATATCTGTTGCAGGCTAGGGGGGAAAGGTAACGTGAATAAAATGTTGCTTCTGTAACATTCCTCTGGAATTCCACAACATGGCTGGATAACATGGGAGTTTTACATCAGCATTTGTCATCTACCACAACCAATGTTCCCTCTACGGTGCAGAGTCTTGTGAGTAAAAATTCTACTTTGTGAGCTACTGGCATCAACATTGTGAGCTACTGGCATTAAAAGTTGTGAGCTACTGCATAAATTACTGGGGTCGTCCTTTTTGAGCTATGACAAAAATGTGTGATCTGGAGGTTAAAAATCTAACCAAAGCAGGTTAAAAATCTAACCAAAGCACCAGGGACATGTGCTATTATCCATGGTGGACCAAATTTTGGAACTCTCATCACAGAGCAAAATTTGGATCCACACATTTGGCCCCATGATGTAGCCTCAATGCGTTCAGGACTGGGTATTAACCAACATAGCTCCCAGAGTTTCAGTGCAACAGCACAAGCCTGTTAGAGTAAATCATAACTCATGCTTGCTCACAGGTTCCACCCTAAGCCCTTTTGTTGTTGTTGTTCAGTCACAAAGTCGAGTCCAACTCTTTGCAACCGCATGGACCAAGTCACGCAAGGCCCTCCTGTCTTTCACCATCCTCCAAAGTCTGCTCAAATTCGTGTTTGTTACATCAGTAACACTATCCAGCCATCTCATCTTTTGCCATCCCCTTCTTTTGCCTTCTGTCTTTCCCAGCATCAGGGTCTTCTCCAGTGAGTGCTCCCTTCTCATTTGGTGGCCAAAGTATTTGAGCTTCAGCTTCAGCATCTGACCTTCCAGGGAACAGTCTGGGTTGATTTCCCTTAGGACTGACTGAATGGATCTTCTTGCAGTCCAAGGGACTCTCAAGATTCTTCTCCAGCACCACAGCTTGAAAGCATCTATTCTTCTGCGTTCGGCCTTCCTTATGGTCCAACTCTCACAGCCATACATTACTACTGGGAATACCCTAAGCAAGACTTAATACTGGCAGTAAGTGATTCATTCTGTAAATGGCAAGTCTTTAATGTACAATTCAAATATCTATTTTGCATGTTGGGCGGACAGACAGACAGACAGACAGACAGACAGACAGACAGACAGACAGACAGACAGACAGACAGACAGACAGACAGATAGATAGATAGATAGATAGATAGATAGATAGATAGATAGATAGATAGATAGATAGATAGATAGATAGATAGATAGATAGAAGCTGCTGCATATAGTCAAGTATTGGATCTGGATTGCAGGATTTCTCTTTAAATACACAGCTGGGGGATACTGTTAGAGCAGTGGCATGTTTGCCTTTCAAGAGTTGGCCGCAATAAACTGGCGTTTTGTGTTCAATATCCACATGCAATCTTCCCAGCCTGTATAGGCAATCATAGCGCTTCATTGTCCAGTGCTATCATTACAATATTGTTATCATCTTGAGCTTGAGTCTGACACTTTCTCTAAGACCTTTCAAATAACCCCTTTACTAGGCTTCAGTACCAAACCATTCAGGGCAAATCTCTGCTTTGTGCTTGTCAGCCTTAATAGACTGAATGTCACTTTTGCCTGTAAAAAGTGCCCGCTCTTCAGCTGTCAGTCAGTCCTTGCGGTGTCAGCTGAGAGCGCGACTGGAGCCGGCTGGATTAGAGGGTAGTTACCATAGCTGTCAGATTACTGACAACATGACACCCACATTCCCAACTTCCTTTTACTGTATTTGGTTTCCATCTAGCTCCTTGGACCTTTCTTAAGGTGGATCCATCTGTTGGAACTAAATGAGAGATTTCATAAGCAATGGGGGAAAAGTTTCTGCTATGCTCTCTGCATTTGCCAGTTGAGTTTTTAGAGAAACAATCTGCATGCAAACTGCTTTTTGGGGGGAGGGGGGCAAAATCAATCTTTTATAGTTAGTGGGGATTTTTGGAGGGGGAAGAGAAACTATCAAATGTCTGTGCATTAGCAAAATTGGTTTTCTTTACTCTCGGGGGCTGTGGGGATAAATAAGGAGGACCCCCTTGCAAGATACTTGACCCTCACCTTACTTCTCTGCTCTGTACATTTGCTGTAATGCTCATTTAATGCAAACTCCTTCCCTGTCGCCAACAGGGGCTAAGTGACATTTTGTACTATTGACACTTATTGAAATTAAGTGTATGGCATGATAAATTGCAAAGCTGTTTTCTTGTTTGTAGCTTTTTGCCCCTTATTCTTCTTGTCTGTAAAGCAGAATTAGGCAGAATGATGTGGCCTAATTAAATAAACATCGCTGTGACCAGTTTGGCAGACAAAGAAACCACTGACGTGAGCATTCCTAGATGGTTTCTGGGAGAATCAACTGAATGGTTGAACCCAAGACATTACAGGGAGCAATTGGCAGCCCTTAGTTAAGCAATATCAAGTTGCTTTACTCAGATGGAAGTCCCAGTGGGACTCACTTCCTCCCAGAATAATATCCTTAGGATTGCAGACTCACAGGCTCTCCTTTTAAAGCTCAGCTGAAGGACAGAAGGAAAGATGCTCAGCAAACTAAACTGTTGTTTCACCCTAAAGGAGGAAGCATAAGAAGAACTGCAAGGTGCAACTGTAAACCTGGCAGATATTTAAGAGAGAGCTCTGCAGCCCCCCCCCCCCCCCCGCCCCCGAGACAACTCTCTGTGTGAGGATGGGGCCAAGGCAGTTAAGCTGTGCTCTGTTGCAGTGCTTCTTGGGGAAAGGAGCAGGTTATGTCTAATGAACCAAACTATTTGCTGGGAAAGTGGAAAGGATAGGATTTGACTACAAAGCTTATGTTCCTCTTCTGACTTCTGACAGGCACTTCTATGATATCACCACCAGAGGGTGGTGGTAAGCAAGTTCTTTGGTTGACTATAGAGTTGCCGGGTCCAACTCAGGAAATATCTGGGGACTTTGGGGGTGGAGCCAGGAGCAAAGTTCCGACAAGGATGATCAAACTCCGAAATGAGTTCTGGATGACATTTACAGAGACCATGTTCCTTTTAAATGCCTTCCCGTCCATTGGAAATAATGGAGGATGGGGGCACCTCATTTGGGACTCTGGTCCAATTTTTTTGAAACTTGGGAGGATTTTTGAGGAAAGGTACTAGATGCTATGCTGAAAACTCGGTGCCTCTACCTCAAAAAACAGTCCCCCTCAGAGCCCCAGATACTTACAGGTCAATTCTCCATTATATCCTGTGGGGACTGGTCATTATACTCTATGAGTGCCCAGCAGACATTTCCCTCCCCAGCACTTTCTGATTACCCTGAAGTGGGGAGAGGACCTCCAAACCAGTGGATCCCCTGGTCCCAATTGGGGACTGGCAACCCTAGCTACTAAGGGTCCTGAAGCACCATATCAAACTGGAGTCTCTTGATCCAATGAAATGTTCTGAAAGTTCAGTAAGTGATGGAGACCCCAAGGTAAAGAGAGAAAAGGAACTGGACAGAGAGGGTTGGGAAATATCAGGCAATCGCAGCCATGCCTAGACAAGTAGGGGGCGAACTGGAGGGAAGAACATAAGAACGTAAGAGAAGCCATGTTGGATCAGGCCAATGGCCCATCCAGTCCAGGACTCTGTGTTACCCAGTGGCCGAAAAAACAAAGTGCCATCAAGAGGTCCACCAGTGGGGCTACAAGTCCTTCCACAGTGTCCCCCCAAGCACAAGAATACAGAGCATCACTGCCCCAGACAGAAAGTTCGAACAATAAGCTGTAGCTAATAGCCACTGATAGACCTCTGCTCCATATGCTTATCCATTCCCCTCTTGAAGCTGTCTATGCTTGTAGCCGCCACCACCTCCTATGGCAGTGAATTCCACAGGCCACCTGAGTAATGTTTCATTTGGCCAACCTAGCTGAATTGGCCAAAGGAGGGAAGAACCACATATGCCATCCTGAGGTTCTTGGGGAAAGGGCAGGATAAACTATGGCATGTTAGGTCATAAGTAGGGTTGCCAAGTCCAATTCAATATCTGGGGACTTTGGGGGTGGAGCCAGGAGACTTTGGGGGTGGAGTCAGGAACAAGGGTGTGACAAGCATAATTGAACTCCAACAAAGTTCTGACCATCACATTTAAAGGGACAGCACACTTTTTAAAATTTCTTCCTTCCATAGGAAATAATGGATAGGGGCACCTTCTTTTGGGGCTCATAGAATTGGACCCCCTGGTCCAATTGTTTTGAAACTTGGGGGGTACTTTGGGGAGAGGCACTAGATACTATACTGAAAATTTGGTGCCCCTAGCTCAAAAAATAGCTCCCCCAACCCCCCCGAAACCTCCAGATCAATTCCCCATTATACCCTATGAGAATTGATCTCTACATAGGGAATAATGAAGTGCTCAGCAGACATTTCCCTCCCCCCACCCCGTTTCTGGTGACTCTGAAGCGAGGGATTGGCCTCTCTACTCATGAGTTGCTGCCAAATTCTTCCAAGTAACACAGACACCCCTTCCCAAGAGGAAGCCTTTCAATCGGAGACTGAAGCCTCAGGGGTGGAAAGGCACATGGTCCTCTGGGGGCGGGGCTTCCCCCCACCAGCCAGCTGACTAGGGGCCGGAAGGAGCCTGGAAAAGCAGAAGAATCCCTGCTGGGACCTGGGGATTGGCAAGGCTAGGCATAAGGCAAACCACCCCATAAAAAGTCTGCCGTGAAAGCGTTGTGATGTGACGTCAGAAACGACTGGGGACTACTTTTACCTTTTAATAGTTCCATAGCAACCTGGTACAAATGGGTTGAAAACTTTGTTGAAACCAAAACAGAGCCTCTTGTGGCTCCCAATGGCTATTAACCAGAAGGGAAGTGAGACCAGTTCAACAGACAAGAAACCACTGACCATATCAACATTCCTAACTCCCTACCAGTTACTGTTACAGACCTCAAGTCAGTCTCTGGAGTGGAAGCATATAAACTTTCTTCATAAATGATATAACCCTAAATTAACACAATTGCTTTGCTTCTAAGGGGTCATGTCTTAATTACTACACAATTCAATAAGAGAACATCATCAAATTCAAGCTGCCTATGATAGAAAAACACACACAGTCTTAAAAGGACAGAAAGGGCTACCTTACATTTGACTGGCTTTAACAACTTATTGATTCTTAGGGTTGCCACGCCCACTGAAGCCCTTCCCCTTCCCAAATCTCCAGGAATTTTTCAGCTGGGAGCTGGCATCCCTATATTTATTTACTTAAGTTAGGTATCCACAAGCAACTTTCTTTTTTCATGTGTGGAATTGTGTGTGTTTTTGTTTTATATGCCTAAACAGCATCATAGTCAGGAATTTTTCCTTGAGGGGCAGTTCAGCCCAGTGGAAACTTGCTAAGCAGTTTGGGCTGTGCAAAGGAATGGAGAAGCTGCTATTATTTTGTTTTGACTGAGTGGCCTACATGTGCCTATTCCATGTCAGGACTCCCAAAAAGTATTTGAAGGAAATTTCATATTGACTTTACTTGTGAAGTACTTCCGGAGGTTTGGATTGTTCAAAACTTTCACCTTCATTTTTTAAAAAAGTTTTTCTCTTTTAGCATACCCTCAGCCTCACCTAACAACCCTTTAGAAATGCTAATGACTTCCCTCACCAGACAATGATGTGGGGGGGAGGTGGGGAATTAAAATAGCTTTTACCTACAAAAGGGTTTTCCCCCCTCTGTCTCTCCTACCCGAGAAGACAGGCACAATCAATCTGGCTGGGCTGGACAAATTGGGGAGGAGATGTTGCCTGGTGAGAACCCTCTTGTAGCTACGGGCCTGTACCTGAACATCTTCTTTCCAGCCCCATTCTTTCTCACACTGCTACGCAAAAGACCAAAACTTGGATCTTCTGCACAAAGTGTACAGTCTCCTTTTCAATAAGGATGGTGGGACCACAGCTGTCAACATCACAGCAGTTCAAGTAAATATTCACTGTTCCAGCAGTTTCGCCCAGTTATCCACAACTGCACAATTCATAATAATTGCTATAGCCCATAATCCTAAACAGTAAAAAAAAGAGATAATGCTAAAAATATAAATAGAATATATTTTTTTCTCTGTTGCTTTCCTAAGTGCCACCTCCCAGAAAGTGAGGTACTGCTCAATAATTTTAATAGCAGAACCAAGTAATGTCCTTACTCAGTACATGTGGGCTTTTATAATTTAACATGTCATAGTGAAAAACTGGTATGCAGGCTTAGCTCAATTTATTCATCTTGTTCATTAGAGTAGAATTCATCCCTTTCCACAGAAAGCCAGAATAATTGGGATTTGTGTAGGGAATGGTTGAGAGAAATGGACTCCATAATTTACAGCGATTCAAAAGAAGGCTTTGAGTTGCCTGAGGATGGTTTCCACAGCAGTCACGTACAGCTATTGGTTGGAAAAGCAGCCAGTGGGCTTTAGCAATATTCAGCAGGCAGCCAGTGGCTTGACAGCAGCTAACTATAGCATTTCCCAGTGGCATAACAGTTCGAAGTGTGGAACCGCACACAGTTTCACTGTTTAATCATTTATCTAGCAATACCGGCATAATTGAACACAAGCAATTATAATCAACTTTATGAGTTAGATTTACAGAATCTTGAAATTACAGAATAATGTAAACAAACAACAATGACAACCCTCGGAAGTGAAGATAAAGAGAGAATAGCACAAGAACGTGCAAAGTGGAGCAAACTATTGAGTTCCAAGCAGATACCTCTCAGAACTGTAGAACATTTAGCATACTATTTAGCTAATGTCTAGGGCTGCTAGATTCCAAGTGGAATTTCCTGGAATTACAACTGATCTCCAGACTACAGAGATCAGTTTTCCTGGAGAAAATGGCCATTTTGGAGAGTGGCGTCTATGGCAGGGATGGCCAAACTGTGGCTCGGGAGTCACATGTGGCTCTTTCACACATATCATGTGGCTCTCAAAGCCCCTACAACCTTATTGACCAGCTTGGAGAAGGCATTTGTCTCTAAATCACTTCTCCAAGCCAAACCAACCAGCAGCTTGGAAAATACATTTAAAGTTGCTTTCATTCCACCCCCTCCTCTCTCCCCATCTATTTTCCTTCCTTCCTTCCTTCCTTCCTTCCTTCCTTCCTTCCTTCCTTCCTTCCTTCCTTCCTTCCTTCCTTCCTTCCTTCCTTCCTTCCTTCCTTCCTTCCTTCCTTCCTTCCTCTCCCTCCCTCCCTCCCTCCCCTCAAAATCTGATGTTAACGTCTTGTGGCTTGCAAACATCTGACATTTATTCTACGTGGCTGTTACATTAAGCAAGTTTGGCCACCCCTCGTCTATGACATTATATCCCTCGGGGTCCTCCCTTCCCAAACCATGCTGTCACCAGGTTTGATCCCCAAATCTCTAGGGATTTCCCAACCTAAAGTTGGCAACCCAACCAAAGTCCCATCATGCCTAGATACAGGCTTCAATCTAAAGGGTCAAGTGAGACATACCTGACATACCTGACCAGCAGCACATAGTTTTATTTCTTCCATACCCTAAAATTCTGAAAGTGAAAGAAGCAAAATAAGCAAACAGTTACCTCACATATCATTAGCTGTTCTTTAGACAAGGTTGCACTGACTTTAAGTGCTGGTCCTCTGTGAGGTTTGCAAGATTATGATGAATGAACTTTGCTACATTTTCCCATTCTGTCGCTGTATTCTCTCTCCTAGCCCACCCACAGTCTTTCATAGCAGATCTCATGGCCATGTACGTATCACCTTTTTTTAAAAAAAATTCTGCATTGTTATATGTGTGTGTGTGTGTGTGTGTGTGTGCATGTATGCGCACCTGGAAGTCATGGCGACCTCTGGTGACTGATCCCTACTGAAGACAGGGTTGCCAAGTTCAATTCAAGAAATATCTGGGGACTTTGGGGGTGGAGCCATAAGCAAAGTTGGGACAAGCACAATTGAACTCCACACCTTTTAAATGCCTTCCCTACATTAGAAACAATGAAGGCTAGGGGCACCTTCTTTGGGGGCTCATAGAATTGGACCCCCTGGTCCAATCTTTTTGAAACCTGGAAAGCATTTTGAGGAGAGTCATCAGATGCTATGTTGAAAATGTGGTGCCTCCACCTCAAACGACAGCCCCTCCAGAGCCCCAGATACCCACAGATCAATTCTCACTTATACCCTATGGGAATCAATCTCCATAGGAAACAATGAAGTGCCCAGCAGACATTTCCCTCCCACCCAGTTCTGATGACTCTGAAGCAGGGGATTGGCATCTCTACTCACGGACTGCTGAACTTCCAACTTCTTCAAAGTAACACAGAGCAACCAAAGGTTCAAGTTTACCTTTCCTATGCAAAGGACCTCTGAAAAGATTGTGCAACCAGCAGAGGGTCTGGGCTGCTTCCACAGCCACCAGGAGTAGCCATGTTCTTCTTCCTACTCCCCGCACGTCCCCATTCAGCCTTAAAGACACAGACACACCATCCATTCAGCTTTAAAGACACATACACAAGAGGAAGCCTTTCCAAGCGGAGTCTGACACTTCTGGAGGTAGAAAGGCACATGGTGGCTGTGGGGGTGGGGCTTCCCCCACCATCCAGCTGACTGGGGGCGGGAAGGAGCCTGGGAAAGCGGGAAAACCCCCGCTGGGACCTGGGGATTGGCAAGCCTAACTGGAGGCCTGGAGGATATTCAGAGAGGTGGCTGAATAAAGCCTGACCCTGCCTTTGGCTCTGGTATTCCAGGGAGGGCTCCCATCCAAGTACTTGCCAGAGTCAACCCTGCTTAGCTTCTGAGATATGGCAAGATTGGGCTTGCCTGGACTATGCAGGTCAGGGTTAGGTAGTGCCTTCTAGAGCAGAGAGGGGAGATTACAGATATTCCACATCTCATATAGCTTGGCTAACGGAAGTGCATATATATAAGAGAAGTTGTGACACTAAGAATTACTCAGCTCCTCCCAGCAGATCAGCAGAAGAACCCAATGACTGCATGCCCATGCACACAAATATAATGTGCTCCCTATGTCTTCCCATTGCAGAATGGGGAACTGTGTAATTTGATCATGTTGGTAGCAATACTCATTTGGATTTAAAAACCTTCTGCAAAATTTGTAGGGTCTTCAGTTTTATTTGGTTGTACTGTTGTGAATTAATTGACTGATTGATTGATTATCATATGGCATTCTGTATAGAATTGCCAGGAGATCCTAAGATTGTCTGGCAACCAGAAGTTCTAGCTCTTTTTGTGTCATGCACCACTAGGTGGTGACCTAGATTTGTTTTTAAGGCAAAAGACATTTCAGAGGTGGTTTGCCATTGCTTGCCCCTGATATTCCTCAAAGGTCACCCTTCTAAATACAAGCCAAGACTGACCCTGATTAACTTCCAAGATCTGATGAGATCAGACTAGCCTGGGCTGCTTTGTATTATTATGAATTCTGATTGTACAGACTGTGGATAGTTAACTATCAGAAAAGGCTACCTATAAGAAAAAAAATGACCAACACTTTAAGGGGCTGCAGTCTCTTTTAAACCGGTTAGTAACATCTGCCATGGCCAGAGCCAGAGCGAGGGCTTTTTTTTTCTTTTTTGAGCAGGAATGAACAGGAACACAGTTCTGGCTGGCTTGCTAACAGGAGGTGTGGCCTAATATGCAAATGAAGAAGATGAAGATATTGCAGGGGTGGCCAACGGTAGCTCTTCAGATGTTTTTGCCTACATCTTTTTTTGCTGTGAGCCGCCCTGAGCCATTTTTATGGGAAGGGCGGGATACAAGTCATAGAATGAATGAATGAATAAATAAATAAACAAACAAACAAACAAACAAACAAACAAACAAACAAATAAATCAATAAATCAATCTCCCATCAGCCCCAGCCATTGGCCATTGGCCATGCTGGCTGGGGCTGATGGAAGTTGTAGGCAAAAAACATCTGGAGAGCTAACATTGGCCACCCCTGAAATATTGGATTTATACCATGCCCTTCACTCTGAATCTCAGAGTCTCAGAGCGGCCTAAAATCTTCTTTACCTTCCTCCCCCACAACAGAC